>NC_135373.1:107788712-108121212 GCF_049243985.1 Paroedura picta | reverse complement strand
TTTAAAATAAACCTTAATCTCTGGATTAACCCCCCTTAATCCTTCTAGATACCTACTGCTCAGATTGGGTGGTCACCATCAAGAACAAGCTACATTTACACGGCCTTTCCCCCTTAGCAATTTGCCATCTTGGACTCTTGGAAGTCAAAGAAATAATGAAATAACTAATTTGGGATACCTGTCTCCAAACTAATCGAGGCTGTGCATGCCTCTATCTGATGGGAGAGATTATATTCAAAACTTTGCCCCAGCAGACTACCTCAACACCATAGAGTTTCCCAAATACCGCAGAGCCTTTATTCTGGCTTGGCTGAAATCCTTTACCCTCAGCACTTATAGAAGAGAGCTACCTTTGCACTCTATACTCCCAGATCCTTTGCTCCTGCCAATCCGGCACAGTTGCCTTCCCTTTCCTCTCCCCACAACAGACACCCTGTGAGGTGGGTGAGGCTGAGAGAGCCCTGATATCACTGCTCGGTCAGAACAGTTTTATCAGTGCCATGGCGAGCCGAAGGTCACGCAGTTGGCTGCATGTGGGGGAGTGCAGAATCGAACTTGGCTCGCTAGATTAGAAGTCCACACTCCTAACCACTACACCAAACTTGCTCTCTTGGCAACTACTACTAGTAGTGGTAGTGATACTAATAATAACTTGTTACACTCGGGAACAGAGGAGTGGATCAAATGTTTTGAAGACTCCCTATTAACTTAAAAACAAAACAAAACAACAACACAGGGAAGCAAGCAAATGTTCAGTCTGCCACCTGAAGTCTAAAGTGGTGCTACGTCTCTTGAGAGAATCTAGATAGGGCAGGCACAGGCGGTCTTTTCCAAATAAGGCAATGAGATAATACTCACTGATATTTCTGGAAGCCAGTGACACTGCTGTCTATTTGTTATCACATTCCTTGGCAAGTGAGACCCACACAGCCATTGTGAAAAGTCTGGAGGAAAGGGGATTTCCTTTCACTTATTAGTGGTGTGTTGGATATTAATTTCATCGCTTGCTTTGCAGTTCAAATACTATGCCAAACAATAAGGGAGGGTTTGCACTTGTCTTTAAAAGTGCTTTTTGAATCACATCTAGAAATGCACTTGCTAGAATGTGTATGCAATTTAAAACGGCTCTCTTCCAACTTAGATTCCACATTAGCAGCATGTATATAAGCACCATAAGAGATGTTCAGAGGCAAGGAGAACACAGATGATCTACTAGCAAAATCATACTTTTTTTTTTCGTCAGAGAAGGCATGACTGAAGAGTAATGTTTTGAGAATTCAAATAGGTATGAAGCTAAAGCTCTGGCTACTGCATTGTCTACTGCAACATTATCGACCTGCCCTGTATAGTCCATTTCACTTGGGCATGCCAGAAAATGTGGGGTCTCCTGACAGCCATGTTCTCAGGAAGAATGTGTCCTGTTGGACCACTATCTAATAATTCTCACCAGAGCCCGTTGTATGGTTTTGATTTAAAAGACAAAGACTGGCAACACCGAACAAGATAAACAAGCCAGGGCTATCTTCAGCCCCCAGAGTGGCCATAAGGCCAAGGCAATTACAACCAGCGGCCCTTATCCTCGGTTTTCAGCACTTTGTGCCTCTTTTACCCTCAAGGTAAATTCTTGCAGTCCGGAAAGACTTGGACAGAAGCGTCTGAGATACAATGAGACTCCACATCCTCCTCTTCTACTCCTTACTCCCCCCTGGAATTGGACAGCAGCAGGATTTGTGTCCCTGTGGCAGCTGTTTCATCATGGTATGGAAGCACAGTCTCTCTGAGCTACCACAAAACAAGCTGGCCAGGGCCCCTCAACTCACCCAGAAATGCTCACTATTCCCTTGATGAGGAAACCCCCACCGCGCTCTTGGTTCATGCTAGACACAGGACTTCATCCCAACGTTCTGCTTGCCTCTGGCAGAATATTTACTTTAGTGACCCAGCTCTGTGGCAGAGTAATTTCATTGTCTGGTGTTTCTGTCAGTGAAATTAATTACTCCTCCGGCTCGCCAGCTCCCTTGCCCACACGTCACAGGACATTAACAACAACTGCCAGAGAGGTTCAGTTCCCACCATTCGGGTTGTTTTGGAGCTAGGCGACTGAACATTAAATCTGCTGTCCATTACGACCGAAGACCTGCAGTGTCCTGCTGATATGGCAACGAATTGGGGTGCCTCAGTTCTTCATTAGGCGGGTATAAGTCTCTTTTTATCAATAATCCACACAAACGTAAACAATTAGAACTCTTCTACTAAACACCCAGTAAACAAAAGACTGGGGACCACTTCAAAGTTAACCAGCATCTTAACAGGCAGGAAAGAGCACCTATCTTTGGTGTTACTCAGAAATGTTAAACTCCATTGGGGCCTTAAAAATAGTACTGGGGTTTAGAGATGCCGGTTTAGGATTAGGAAATTCCTGGATATTTGGAGGCAGAGACTGGGGAAGGCAAGACTTAGAGAGGAGTGGGATCTCTGTAGGATAGCGCCCACCCCCCTGGAGAGCATCCATTCTCTCCAGAGAAACTCATCTCTCTTGTCTGAAGATCAATTATAACTTTGAGAGACCTCTAGGCCCCACCTGGAGACTGCAGAATCCCAGTTGCTGAAATGTCTCTCCTCCTCCCTATTGTAGGTGATTTGGCTTGCAGAAGCACTTATTAAAACCTTGGACATTTTGGTATACTTTCTTTTTCCTACCCTAAAGCGTGTAGTTCTTCTGATTCTTACATATTTGAAAATGTAAGGCCCCCAATTTTTTTTAAACAACAACTGAGAAACAAGGCAACGAGAAGTACAAATGTACTATGTCTGCCAACTCCTAAGATTACTCATTTCAAGAAGGGATCATTTATACCTCTGAGAGTAATAATAGTTGAACATTACACTATAAATTCAACAGGCTCACTAAATTGTAACTTAACCTCTGCCATCTTTATGAAATGCCAATTATATTAATTGCATACCACTTAAATATCCAAATTAGAGCAAGACATTGGTGATGGGACTTCTGTACCATACAGGTTGCCCATCCCTGCCTGATGGGACAGTCCACATGTCATGGTTTCTTGGTTTTATCTCAGCTTTGAAAATGGTATTATGTCTTGACATTTTCCTAGTTTGATCCAGTTGATTCATTTCCCAGGAATCTGGGATTTTGAATGTCATATCATAGTTGCTTAGCCTGAAGAGTGAAATATTTAATATGATGAAAAGGCTCTCCTGATTTTGTGCTTTCATATAAAACCTCCTTTCTTGCTGAGACCCAACTTGGATTATGACCATGAAACAAGAACCATCTTTGCGCAGTCAGCAAAGTTGCTCTGAGACACAGTGTAGAACAGAGACTAAAGCGTTGCATTTGGATAGTAGGAACTCTCTTCAATGCTTAGCAACACGTTACTTTTTCTGCACATCCACCTCAGATCTAGGTGATCAGATATGTGCTCAGATGCTGTGGAGACAATTCATACTGTGACTGCATTGCTGAAGGAGAAGATCTTAGGCTCCCCTCCCCAGTGTCCTTTTTGCTATTTGAAAAGGCTACGGGTAAGAGACAAATTGCCAGATGGAGGAAACCACGTGAACTCATGAGCGGCCCATTTCAGTTCTTTAAAATGGTGATGGGGGACATGCACCCCTCATTCCTCCACACTTGGTTTCCACCAGGATTGCTCCCCCTTGGAATTTGTAAAAGTTAAAGGTAAAGGTATCCCCTGTGCAAGCACCAAGTAATGTCTGACCCTTGGGGTGACGCCCTCTAGCGTTTTCATGGCAGACTCAATACGGGGTGGTTTCCCCAGTCATTACCGTTTATCCCCCCAGCAAGCTGGGTACTCATTTTACCGACCTCGGAAGGATGGAAGGCTGAGTCAACCTTGAGCCGGCTGCTGGGATCGAACTCCCAGCCCCATGGGCAGAGCTTCAGGATGCATGTCTGCTGCCTTACCACTCTGCGCCACAAGAGGCTCTTAAAAGTTAAAAACTCTAAATGGCACCATGCCCCCATGGCAGCCATGGAGATGAGGTATCATCTTGTTTGATCCTTAGAGAGGGGCCTTGGGAGAGATCACTCATATATTAGTTGGGATAGACTGGTCATTCTGTCCAACCCCCCCCCCCCCTTCCATTCTTGACATCAACATTGTCTACCACCTTGGTCTGCGGCTTTGTGTGAGAGGTGACAGGCAAGTTCTGTTTACCGATCTGTACCTAGGACGCCCCATTTACACAGGAAGGCATTGCTACATTCTGCCATAAAGTGACAAACACGCACATGTGAACCAGGCCTTATTGCTGCAGCCAGACTTAAGTGCAGAATAGCACCCAAAATAGCCTATTGCTGACACGGTTTCTTCATCTTAAGCATTCCAGGCTATTCTCAACAACCTTCAAGGGGCATGAATGGCTATTAAGGTTGAAATCATAATCCCACAAGTCAATTTACTGTCTTTTACTCTCCTTTGGGAGGTTAAGAATTCAGAAGACTTCAATTAACTGAAATGAATGAAGTCAGACAACATTCAGGGGCCAGTTCCAGTTACACAGACTAAATATAATGTGCGGCAACTTTATCTTCACCGATGACATGGTAACTGTTGGGCCTCTGTTCCCATAACTCAAATGTTATGTAATTGTGGATGTCGAAGAGAGGAGAGGGGCAAATTTAGCTGCGTTTTCCCAAGCACAGGAGCTGTTATTTCTGTCTTTTTAAAACAGAGGGCAGGTTACTCAAGCAGTTACTTTTGGCCTTGATAAGTATAATTTACCAAGTGGTTTCTGGAGCCTGTAATTACTAGAGTATTTAATAGCAAATAAGCCACAGAGCCTGTGATTGAAAATTCCACCTTGGCCCTTCTGTGCATGACACCTGCTATTAAGCCTATAGTAGTAGCCAAAGTCCAAAAGACTCACCTTCTGTGAAATCTAGCCCCAAGGCATTATCAGAGACATTCGCCCAAAGGAAGACTAGCTTGTTATGGCACTGATTTCACTGAGAATCTGGGCAGACACCACTCACGTAATCCTCTTTTGGTCTTCCTTGAATTTTAGTTAGAAGTGAGCCAACTTTGGGTTCTTTTTCATGATGGTTCTATAGCAAAAGGTGGCCTCCCATGTTTATGATATGCCAGGCAGGCAAATGAATAGGGGATGTTTGTCTTTCCTGTAGTGCCAGATATACTATTTGACCCTCTCCCTGAGTCTCCACATATTGTGCTGGGGCTTGCCTGCCTAGAAGTGGCTGCTGCAGTCCTACCTTCTGCAGCTCTCGCTCTGCCAACATGACCAGGCTGGTGATCCCTGGACCGAGAGAGATACGGTTGGTCTCAACCAGGGACAGGGACTTTTTGGTCCTGGCTCCTTTCTGGTGGAATGAGCTTTCACAGTTCTGAGGGCCTGCAAGATGGCGTTCTTCCGCCAGGCATTTGGTTAAGGCCAACAAGTAACAGGGGGCCTTCCCCGCAGAATTCCCACCTGGACCTACAATTGGTGCAGAACTTTCTAAATTTTATTCAATGTCTAAATTTGGGAGAAAAAATAAGATGAATAATAATAATAATAATAGGTCATTCTGTGCAATAATAATTGTTATTATTAGTTACTAATTTTATTGTTCTTGAATTGTTGTAAATAAGCCTGTGACAGTTAAAAATCACATCTGTTCCACTTAATATTTCTGGTAAGGCCTTGAAGGAGTGTGTCTCATGGCTTAAGTGCCACTCAGCACTTAACACCCACTCAGGGTGGCTGGCCTGCCCCTGAGTGCCTCCTCCTCCAACTGGCTTGCCTATCAGTCCAGCAGCCAGCTAATCACCTTCCGTCCCCCACCCGACCACCCCTCCTCCTTCCACTTCCCTCTGAGACTTGGAGGCTGCAGATCCCTGTCACGTGAGAGCTGCCCTTGCCGGTGAGTTCTCTAACAGCTGCCTGCAGCCTTTCCAGGTCCTGAGGGGAGGGGGAGGCTGTTTGCAGAGTTCTTCCACTTTACCCCCCTAATCTAGCGCCCATTGTATTCCTGAATGCAACAGGCTTGGCCCCTAGTAATGAAATAAATACATTTCACTTGGGAAACAACAACAAAAAATGAATGGGCCTTAAAAAAAGCAGGACTAATGATCTTTGGGAGAAAAATCTGTGTCTGTCCCCACCAATAATCTATTCTGCCAAGCAAACAAATAAACTCAAAAGATGAAGTCCTGGAATATTCAACTCAGACACAAGGTTTTATTAACTAAAAAAGCAAGACCAATGATCTTTGGGAGAAAAAAAATGTGTCTATTCCTACCTATCATAACAAAAGATGAACTCCCGGAATATTTGACTCAGCCACAGGGTTCTATTAACTACTGAATTACCGACACCTTTTCACCATAGGTGGCTCAGTTGCATGTTGGGAAATTCTTGAAGATTTGGAGATGGCATCTGGAAAGGGCAGAGTTGGAGGAGGGGAGGGACCTTACTGGGGTATAAAAACGTTCAGACAAGATGGAACACTTTGTGTGTCTGCAGTTTCAAGTGCCTTAAAATAGGATCTGTTGCAGACATATTTCAGGCAGCACTGCGCTGCATGGGACAAAGAAGTACTGCTAAAGGTCATGCTCCTTATAAAAAAATAAGGTTGAATCGAGGTTGCCAAGTTTGGCCTTGAGAAATACCTAGAGACTTGGGACCATTGCCTATGGAGGGGGAGTTTCAGGAGTAATTTCACCCCGAATCTATGGTATACCATGGAGCCTGCCCAGCAATCAATCCATCGTATCCCTAGAACTCACTGGAATACACAGAACTAGGACTACCTTCTTCCCTTTAAGAATCCCTCTCATGGTTAGGCAGTTTCCCAGTACTATTCTACACATAATAGCCAGTACTATTCTACACATAATTTAAAGCCATTGCTATGGGTCCTAACCTGCCAACAGGAACTGCTCCCTGCCCCCCTCCAAGTGATAACCTTTCAAATACTCGAAGACAGCAATCATGTCTCCTCACAGCCTCCTCTTCTCCAGGCAGAACATGATTTGGAGCCCACCTTCTAAAATATGCACTTCCAGAGGCCACCACTCTCTGCTTCTGCCCAGCTCACAGTCCCCAGTGCATTCCCACTGGATTTCCTAGCCCACAGCTGGCGACAATAATTGATACCAGGAGAGGGAGTTCATACTACAGATCCCATCCATCAATGGATGGAATCTCTGCAGCGCTGTGGCCATTAAGGGGAGCTACTGGGGTTCAGGGCTAGAGCATCTGCTTGGCATCCAGGAGGTCCCAGGTTCAGTCCCTGGCATCTCCAGTTGAAATTATGATAGGTGATCCGAAAGATGTCCACCTGAGAGGCTGGAGATCTGCTGTCAATCTGAGAAGACAATACTGACATTGATGGACCAAGGATCAGACTCTGGATAAGGCAGCTTCGTCTGTGTCACAATCCCAAACAGCGCTGATCCCTCTTCACCCCTGCCCTTTTTCACCGCACGGTCTTTCTCAAACATTGTTTTATGTTGTGTGCCATAGTGCTAAACCCAAATAGCTCTTCCGTGCTGCAGCAGCACCCGCTTATCTACCTTGAGCTAAATGAGAAGGTATTTCCATATGCATGAAACTAGGCAATGCCTCCATTAATCTAGCAAACCCCCCCCTCCCTCTTGAGTGAACCACAACAGTATAAATGCCTATTTTATTCCCCGCGACGCATCCAAACAAATAGATGTGTTTCCCTGAAAGGTCTATGCGCAGTCTAATTGCACCAGGCTAGGTATACAAATAGATATACCTTGCAATGTAGACAAGAGTCTGGAAGGGAAACACCTGTTCATTTTAAGAGCAACTAGAGGCAAGCATACACACCACACACAAAAGGTTGAAGCCTTGAGCTGCAGAAGCCATCACAGCTGTTCTGCGAAACAAGAAAAGAGCTTTCATTATAACTGTTCCCCCCACTCCTGACACTCCCCTTTCATTCTTCATGTTGTTTATTGAAAGCAAAGATTGAAATTTCACAGGCAAAACTACCGGAGGCCTGGAAATCTCAGGGGACGGAAGCTGGAGAGCAAAAGACTTCTAGGGAAGGGGAAATTGATCACAATGACACTGTTATATCAATCAATGAGCCTATCACTTAACACTTTGCTTATAAAAAGACAGCATACAAAGACATCTGTCACCCACTGGACTCCTCCCCCCTTCCACACTCAAGAGAGAAGCAATCAAAAAGGCCACAAATCTGGCATACTACTTAATAAAATATTTGATTTGTCTGCATATGATTCAGTGGTAGGAAAGAACTAAGCCTATGAAGCGTTCTTTGGATCATTCACCACGAACATGTTGTAGCAACAGATTCTACAATTCAGAGTCTTGAGGGATTGGGTCATTTGTGGATTTTCCCTATGATTTCACGGCCTTAGTTGTAATAAGGCTAGCCTGATATGGTTAGATCTTGAAAGCTAAGCAGGGCTTGTCTTTGGATGGAAGACCTCCAAGAAATACCAGAGTCATGATGCAGAAGCAGGCAACGTCAAGACACCTCTAAACATCTCTTGCTTTGAATACTGTAAGGCAGGGGTAGTCAACCTGTGGTCCTCCAGATGTTCATGGTCTACAATTCCCATGAGCCCCTGCCAGCAAACGCTGGCAGGGGCTCATGGGAATTGTAGTCCATGAACATCTGGAGGACCACAGGGTTGACTACCCCTGATGTAAGGCAGAGATTCCCAAACAGGGGTCCCCAGACCCCCAGAGGCCCATGGGAGCTCTGGAGAGGGTCCACGGCCTTTCCCTTCCTGCCTTAATGGGCTCAGCCACAAGATAGGGAACCAGTCACTACCCTTGCTCCTCTTCCTGAGAGCGAGTTCTCTCATCGTTTATACACCGGCATGCCTACACCTGCCTTAAAGCGCCTCCTCTCTCTCTCCCAGTCAGTCCTCAAGCCTGCCTGTTAACATAGGTAGTGATGTCACATACAAGGACATGCCAGTTTTGGGTGGCATGGCAGGTGGCCAGCTCATATCACTTCTGGGGCTCCTCAAAGGCTGAATTCAGGGGCTCCTCCATGGACAAAATGTTGAAAAAGGCTGCCCTGTGGCATTGTCATAAGTCGGCTGCAGCTTTATGTCCCACCCTCCAAAAGGTGCAGAGTTACATGCATCTAAGTCCACTGAAATAAATGGTTTCAGAACGGTGTAACTTTGCTTGTGATTCCCCTGCCTGTTCATATAAGTGTTTTGAGATGTTCCTCATTTTCTTTATTTTCATTAACAAACTCAGAAATGTTACACGTGCCTTGGAACTTGAGGCACACAGGGGGGAAAAAACCACTACTATGTACAACCAAAAAAACATGGAAACTCTACTTATGCAACTGAACAAAAGAATTATACTTTCAGGGGCAGAGCAGAAGTCAATCAAATACATTGTTGTGGCGAGCCTGATTACAACAATCTTGCTGTAGAACAAACTAAGGCCAAGGAATCACAGGTAAATCGACAGATTACTGATCCCTCAACACTGGGTAGTGCACTAGGACAGACTCCTCATGAGGCGATTTCCGGAGCTTTTCTAGAAAATCATCCCTCCTTCCTTTGCTCTTTCTCACCAGAACTGTCACTTGAACAGGAGGAGAGGCCCTGGTAGTTCTCTTTTTGCTACTACTGAGAGGACCTCCATTTTTATTTTCTGCTCCCCCCCCAAAAAAAAAATTATTGAAGCCTTATATTAAAATATGTAAAATTCCCAAACCCCAAACCTTCCCCCCCTACCAGACCTCAGCATTCCCCCCCCTTCCCGGACTGCTGTTCCAGTTGGGCACTTGGAGGTGGGGAAAGATCTTTTTCTTTCTTCCGCCTGGCCTCAACCAAACGCCTGGCGGAAGAGCTCCGTCTTGCAGGCCCTGTGGAACTTTGACAGCCCCATCAGGGCCCTCAGCTCTCCCGGGAGCTCATTCCACCAGGAGGCCAGGAGTACTTTTCAATCTGTTTTTCTGAAGGATAGACTTGGAATTTTGAAGTGCTTATATTTCTACACGGCGAATTATTCCTGTGCGTTAATCATTATATGAATTCGTTTCTGTTATTCTATTATTTATTTATATAGAACATTTCTAGGCTGTCTCTTCAGAGTCCTGCTCAAGGCACCTTACAATTAAAAAGCACGGTATGACAAAAGGCATTAATAATATACAAATGTGCTGTAGTTAAACTAAATATAACTATTATTTACATATTCTCTGTGACAAATTTCCCCCCTTCCCTGACAAAGTGCTATCCATTCAAAATGCATCGGGGCCCACATTTTGGAATAATTAATTTTCTTTCTGTAACTGTTATATTCTCTCTCTCTTTCTCAAACACCCTCCCCCATCGGCCCCCTCGCCTCCACACCTTTCAGCGCCTTACAATTACCAAACTCAGTTCATCTTTCACTCCCAGTTTTTCAGGCCATCCAAAGACCTCGCTGGCTTCTAGCCCAGTTTCCCTCTAAGAGCCTTGCGAATGTAGGTAGGGGTTCCAAAATTTGAACACAAACCCATGAATGAGGATGTACTCATTCATTACGAAACCTATGCTCAAATATATATGGCTATTGCTATAGGAGGCAGACAATGAGCTAATATTCCATGTAGTTTTTCTGGCCCCTTCCATGTAGAATGACGCGCTGCCAAAGAGAATGGCAGGAGATAATGAATGGCTGGACAAAAGGAGGCCATTGAAAGATCCCTTTTTCTCTGGCCCTGAATCATGTCATTGGAGGGGAGAGAGAAAGAAATAACAGTAGGTAAATAAAAGCTCCTCCTGCACAGAATCCAGAAAAGATGACTCTCAATAAATGTGGCGTTGTATTTGCCATTCTTTCTGTGGGGGCATCTGACCACAAGGGAAAGAATAGCAATTAGGGGGTTCCACTCATATCTATGTGTTGAAATCTAATTCTGCAGTTGGTGTAAATATAAATGGATTTCACCACCTCAGAACCAAACCCCAGGCAGTGTCACACTTTAGCACAACAGAGTACTCAGAGTTTCATGCCTCGTGAATGCACCAATCTACAAAGAGTGCCTTATTTATAATATTTAGCATTCGTCTGGCATTCACTAGTGTCATTCCCAGTGTGGGAGAGTCATCGGATGCAGGTAGGATTGTTAGCATTCCCTTGCCATTGATCATTGACTTCACATTTTTGCCATTCACTGGAACGTTTCTAAACTTTACCAGGACATTGTTCCCTCTGGTCAAAATCTGGCTATTTTTACTGGCTACAGCTCTATAGGTCTCAAATAAGAGAAATAATTTCCTCAGTGTTTGTTGCCTGCGATTCTGGGATCTTCTGCATGCGAACCATGTGCCCTATGAGGCACTCTTACGCTTCCATTTTTAAAAAGTTTTGCTCTGCTTCTCCAGCAGGGATGCCAGTTTGCAGGCAGGACCTGGGTGATCCCCTGGTTTTACAGCTCCTCTCCAGATGGCAGAGATCAGTTCCCCTGAAAAAAAATGGCTGCTTTGGAGGGTGGTTTCCAAAGCATTAGTCTCTACTGAGGTTCCTCCCTGCCCCAAATCCTGCCCACTCCCAGCTCAACCCCCAAAGTCTTCAGGTATTTCCCAACCCAGAGCCAGCGACCTTATTCTCCAAGGTTCAAAAAGACTTCTACTCTAATGCTGGGGTCTCCAATATGGCACCCATGAACACCATGGCACCAGCTGATGCTTTTTCCAATGCCCACCAATTGTATTTTTGGAGAGAGGTTGAGGCTGCATGGGGCCTTTGGCTGGCAAAACTTCTGATTGTTCATGAAATCTGAGGGGCTGTGCAGATTTTTAAAAACACTGTTTTGGCAGTAGCTGCCAACATTGCACAAGGATCTTTACTGTCTAACCGAAGGTAACTAGAGGCAACCATTTTGTAGCTGCCTCCGTCTCCTGCAGCAGCTATTTAATGGCTGCCATTTTCTTGTATAACCCACCATGCTGCTTTAGAATTCCAAAGGCACCTACAGACTCAAGGTTAGTGACATCCGATGCTTCAAAAGTACACTATCAATAAAACAAACAATAATACAGGGATTCCCAACCAGAGGTCCATGAACCCTGGGGGACCGTGGGAGCTCAGGTGTAGAATGGGAAGGGGGTTTAGACTGTCTTCTCAGCTCCTACTCTTCCTTCTGGCCTACATGAGGCAGAGCTGCCATAGTAGCACTAAAGCTGGGAGGAGGGAGCAAAACGAGAGCTAAGGGTGTGGATAGTGATGTCACTTCCGGGGTATGGGGTGGCGTGGCCAGCTGACACCACTTCTGGGCCTCCTCAAAGTCTGAAGAGTTGAAAAGTTGAAGAAGGCTGCATTAAGACAACCACCAACAATCCATGAACAATCTCCACGTAGGGACACAGTATAAGGGAGGGAGAGACCCTAATACAGAGTTCATCTTGAAATGTAGCCATACTCTGATAAAAGATGGGCAGGCAAATTCTACTCTAATTAAAGTTTCCAGGACAGCTTCAAGAGGAGCCCATGTAAAGCGCATTACAGTAATCCAACCTAGAGGTTCCTGATCCACGGATTAGCGTAGCCAGTTCACCAGGCTCAAGGAAGGGCAGTTTCTGGTTTAAATAGAGATAAAAGATGCTCCTATCTGCCGTGCAGAGTCCAGAAGTACTCCCATTTGAAATAATGGACAAGCAATTAAGCCAGAGCTAATAATAAACATAAGGCTGTACTATTTCCCCCCAATTTTTCCATCTCTCCCAGCTCTACATGAAATACTAGTTTATGTTTTCATGTCTAGCTTATGGGTAAAATGAACAATGCAGAAGGTAATTTAAAGATGGATAGCGAGCTAACAGGTTTGGAAACAGACTCTTCTGGTAAAATGGGTTCTTTTATTTCCCTGACAAGTTCCACTGTGTCTTCAAACAACTGTAATTTCCTGTTTATTCCCCCCCCCCCAACAGAAAGAAAAGAAAAACAGTAGCCAGAACTGACAGGTTTTCTTGGCCCCAAGACAGGCAAAAGTGAACTGAGATGTGTTAGGAGAAAACTCATTTTAATCTTAGAATTTTCCAGCATACCCTGTTCATTTCAGTAAGGCTCTTGAACACGGATGCCCAGAGGAAGGAGTTAATCGATAATAATCAATATGATTTGCAAACTGTTCATTTGTTTAATGTCTCATGTGTAGCCATCACATGGTACATTGCTTGAAGGATGCAACTTGTTGAAAATAGGAGACAGACAGACAGACAGACAGACAGACAGACAGACAGACAGACAATGGATTCCAAAGGTCACAGTCAAGCAATAGGTGACTGCACGAGATAATACTTTCCCGGCATGGTATTTATGTTTGGGGTCAAGCCATACATTTTGAGCAACAGTTAACCTGACCTCAGCCTATCCTTCCAGCCCAGTCCCATCACAAGTCGCTTTTAAGTTGGGAGAGAAGGATTTACACATTAAAATATTGACACACTCGCCTTTCCTTTGCATTCCAAGGGGTCTTTCAATGCCCAATTAAAACCACGCACAATACAACATAACTCCATTAACACCCTGCTCAAAGAAAACGCCTGCAGTTTAAATTCTATTAAAAGCCCAAGCAATCCCTCCCTCCATCTTACAGTACCTCCTGCAGTTTCAATCTAATTAAAAGTCATAGCCTACCTCTGTCCCCGCCACCTCCTTACAATACCTCCTGAAGAATTTTAAGTATGGTACCCCTCAGGATTGCCAAGTCCCCCCCAAGTCACTGAAAGGTTGGGAGGGCGGGGTAGGATTGCCAGATCTGTTGTTGTTGTTGTTGTTGTTGTTAGTTGCGAAGTCATGTCCGACCCATCATGATAGTGATATTCCAGGCCCTCCTGTCCTCTACCATTCCCTGGAGTCCATTTAAGCTCGCACCGACTGCTTCAGTGACTCCATCCAGACACCTCATTCTCTGTCCCCAGTTGCCAGATCTGAGTAATTCCTGGAGATCTGGGGGATGGAACCTGAGGAGGACAGGGGCCTCAGCAGAATACAATATCTCAGAGCATTCGCTGGCAGGGGCTCCTGGGAATTGTAGTCCATGAACATCTGGAGGGCCGCAGTTTGACTACCCCTGCTCCAAAGCATCTATTTTCTCCAGACGAACTAAGCCAGGGGTAGTCAAACTGTGGCCCTTCAAATATCCATGGACTACAATTCCCATGAGCTCCTGCCAGCAATTGCCTTCACTTTCCTCTCCCCACAACAGACACCCTGTGGGGTGGGAGAGGCTGAGAGAGCCCTGATATCACTGCTTGGGCAGAACAGTTTTTATCAGTGCTGTGGCGAGCCCAAGGTCACCCAGCTGGCTGCATGTGGGGAGTGCAGAATTGAACCCAGCATGCCAGATTAGAAGTCCGCACTCCTAACCACCACACCAAACTGGCTCTCTGGGACTTCTGCACGCCAAATGGGCTCTTTGCCACCCAGCCCCCCCCTAACAATTATTTCCAGAATGGAATCATGTTATCCAATTGTATCCAAAACAAAAAACTCTGAAGCACTATAAAGCCCAGCAGAACCTGGGAACAAAGGTGATGATAATGGGATGAGCATCTACACCATATGGTCACACCATCCTCATCGCTCATGGAAAGCTACTGCCTTCTTCTGGGCATATCACCATTGTAAACTCCCTAATGATTATCTTCATGGATAACCGCGATTTGGTTCACGAAAAATGGCTTCCACAGATTACGCGCAGGAAGACGAAACAAACAAAAGTCTTCTAACAGAGTACTAAAAATGGCTCTTTGCGTATGAAGGCGACATGAGATTGGTGTTAAAGTCCCACCAGCCACGACATTTTTCTTCTGTCTGCCTGTCCTTACCCACCCTTCTTCTAAGGAGCTCAGGGTAGAGTGCATGGTTTTCTTCCCCCTTTTCACAACCACCCTGTGAAGTAGGCTAGCTTGAGAGAGTGTCCCTAGCTTCATACCGAGCTGGGCTTTGAACGGATGTATCTCAGCTTGTGGAACTCACTGTTCTCACCACTACATCATGCAGTCTGAATCTCAGTTCTCCTCTCTTCCAATTCAGTCTCCAAAATCCCCATCTTGACAGGGTCACTGTGGGAATAAATGAGATGTGGAGGGCTGACCTCATTTTGCCCACAGCAAATGTCATACCATGATTTGTAATGAAATGTTGTTCAGAAATCAATAATTAACTACAGTATCATTTTTCGAGCAGAACCATAAAAAAGCAGTTACCACACTGCAGCCTTCTAAGCCCATGACTGAAAACAATCCATGGGTAAGGAATAATTTTATTTCTTTTAATGTTCTACGACGAGGCTCATGATAAGGTCAAAGTGAGAACGATGCAGGCTATTGAGCACAAGACATCGAGGCTGGAAAGGTTACCATATGCTCAGATGTCGTTTTTTCAGCTCTGTAAATAACCTCTGTCCATCCACATCCATCCATCCATCCCTGCCCCCCCTTTGGACCTTTTATGCCTCTGCTAACCATTGAATGCAAACTAACAGGAACTTGTTATTTATGCATTGCTAGACATGCTGCTTCTGCCACACAGAACAACACAGTGGCATGCAGTAGATGGACCCTTCAGTGGCGCACTTCCGAATCTGGGGTTGGGATAAGAATGGGGGCGGGGGAAAAGGGTCCGATAGGCAGATTTTAATTTCTGTCATGCAGTATTTGATGATAGTTAGAGACGTTCCTCAGTGGAACAGGGTTCTCCTTCTTTGGAAGTTTTTAAGCAGAGGCTGGATAGCCGTCTGACAGAAAGGTTGATTCTGTGAACTTAGGCAGATGGTGAGTAGGTGGGCAGAAGGGATTGTGTCGGTGTTTGGCTCTCGTGACCCTTTCTTGCATGCCCAGGGAAATGCTGATGCCACTTTGGGATCGGAATTTCTTCCAGGTCAGACTGACCAGGGATTCTGGGTTTTTTTTTTGGGGGGGGGCTCATCTGAGCATGGAATTGGGGTCACTGTGATTGGACACGTAGTTGTGAGTTTCCTGCATTGTGCAGGGGGTTGGAATAGATGATCCTGGAGATGCCTTTCAAGTCTATGATTCTAAGACTCTTTTTTTAACTTGGAAAGAAGTCTATATCCAGCGAGGGGCTGGTTTGTGCGACTCTTGACTGCCCCGGTGGTCAAAAGCAGGGGGTGGGGCAGTGGTGGGCTGCACAGATCGGAACACATTAGCCGACATTTTTCTTCTGCCAAGGCAATAGTTAAAAAAACAATAGACCCCAAAGAGCTACAGGTAACGCATGGCAGAAAGAAACCAGAAAAATCCCAGGATGCATCAATGCCTTTTTCCATTAATAGGTTCCCACCAAAAGAAAGCAATTTGCCCATCCTGCTTTTGCCTTTCCCCCTAGCCAGCCACAATAATTTAAAGCCATCTGCACGCCACTCATCACCTTTGACCAAAGAAGCCACCTGAAAGGAATGCCTTAAATAGCCTCTAAGGGCTCGAAATTATATGCTGGCAAATCCATTTGCTATAACAATATTGTCTCAGCAGCCAGTTTGCACATGAAAGAAAACATCAGAAACTAAAAAAAGGACTGTTTTCTTCTCTTCTCCCTCCTGTGTATGTCTTGTTTTGATTTATACTGGGCTAGGCGTCAAGAGCGGTAGCAAATCAAGGCCATCTACTCTTTCTTGTCTTCCCAGACAGACAGTTAATACTATCAAAGTCTGGAGAAAATGCCGTCCCGTCCCCCCCCCCCCCAAGAAAAGGAGAACTGATAAAATTAAAGCTTTTTAGCAATCCCTTACAGTTCTAATCCCTCCCCCCCACGTCTTATTTTGTGTCATTTTTAAAGGGAAAAAATCTGTTTATCCAAAACAATAAAAAAGTCAAGTCAATATGAAGAGAGGATATGAACAGGAGGCTATTTTGATGCGCCATAAAGGGATATGATTTTCTTTCAATCACAGGAAATCCCTCTTCCCCATTCTTCTTGAAGCAAGAATCCAGAACAAAGGACTCGTTATTAAATGCTCCGAGGTACTTTTTAGCATAGATGTCCTAGGTTTTTTTTTTTAAAAATTACAAAATAACCTTGAGACAATTGATAGGAGGCGGTTGCTTATTCCGTCTTAAAAAGCTACAGAATTGATTTTAGGATACCAGATTTCAGTGGTTTCCTATCTGCCTTTTATTTAGTTTTTGACTCTTTGCCTCTTAGGTTATAAATAATAGATCTTTTTTGTTTGTTTTTGCCGTCAAGTCACAGCCGACTTATGGCAACCTGTGGGGTTTTCTAGGCAAGAGACATTCAGAGGTGGTTTGCCATTGGCTGCCTCTGGTAGTGACCCTGGCTTTCTTTGTTGGGTTCCCATCCAAATACTGACCAGGGCTGACCCTACTTAGGTTCCAAGAACCCAAGTGTATGACCTCGTCTGGACAATGTAGGTCAGGGCAATAGATCAGTACATGACTGAAATTCCAGGCTAGAGTTTGCATCCTGCCATCTTTTTCACTAAACCTCATCCGATTCTGTATCTCAGTTCTACCCTGCCCAATATAGCTTTTGGTCATGCAGGTCCCATGAACCCCAGCATAACATTTCTGATGGCCAGAAAGAACTCCACCAACTCTTTTCATAGAATCATAGAGTTGGAAGGGACCTCCTGGGTCATCTAGTCCAACCCCCTGCACTATGCAGGACACTCACAACCCTATCGCTCATCCACTGTAACCTGCCACCCCCTTAAACCTTCACAGAATAAGCCTCTCCATCAGCCTTTCCATTTTTCCACCAATGGAGAAATGAGTTGGATATAACCCTGCAGTTATATTACCAAGAGATGGCAGCCTAGTTCAGAAATAATGGACACAAGGTTGTAATGTGCCACCTACTTGCATATTCCCACCTCTCCCAGTTTGGTGTAGTGGTTAGGAGTGCGGACTTCTAATCTGGCATGCTGGGTTCGATTCTGCACTCCCCCACATGCAGCCAGCTGGGTGACCTTGGGCTCGCCACAGCACTGATAAAACTGTTCTGACCGAGCAGTGATATCAGCGCTCTCTCAGCCTCACCCACCTCACAGGGTGTCTGTTGTGGGGAGAGGAATGGGAAGGCGACTGTAAGCCGCTTTGAGCCTCCTTCGGGTAGGGAAAAGCGGCATATAAGAACCAACTCTACTTCTTCTTCTTGTTTGCCTTAGAAATATGCTGGTATTTGTCAATTTATTTCATAATTTGTATCCCACAGGCCTCCGCAGTGGGGTCTCAAACCAGCTTACCACCTTGTTCTCCTGTCCGCCATGTCATTCTGTCAACAAAAATGCTGTGAGGAAGGTATACTGACAGACAGCCACTGGCCTATGGTCACCCAGCAAGTTTCCATGGCAGAGTGGGTTTCCCAGATCCTCTTCTCACATTATTACACCAGCCTCCCAGTTACTGTGCCCACAGATCTAATGGGTTTCAAATTCTAGATTGGAGGCATACTAAAGCCAGTTGTTTAGGGTATAGGGCTAGATTCTGAGACTCAGGTTCAAATCGCCCTCTGCCACCGAAGCTCTCCAGGGTGACCTTGGGCCAGTCTCATACTCTCAGCTTAACTGACCTCACAGAATTGCTGCGAGGATATATTGGATGGAAGAATGATGTAAGCTGCTTAGGTCCCCAGTGGGGGGAAAGATGAGGTAGTAATGAAGTAAATAAATCTGGCAAAAATAGATAAATCTGGCAAGTAAAATCCATGATTGACTGAATTTGGAGGACACAGCAAACAATGTTATTCAAAAATTAGAAAATGGAGTAAGGAGTCAGTATGTGCAAAGGGAGTAGGGATGCCAGTCTCCAGGTGGGACCTGGAGATCCCCCAGTTTTACAACTCATCTCCTGGCGACAGAGATCAGTTCTTCTGGTGAAAATGGCTGCTTTGGAGGGTAGAATTATACTCCAATGAGGTCCCTTCTTGCACCAAATCTCACCCACTCCAAGCTCCACCCCCAAAGTCTTGTGTTCCAGAACTAGCTTGTTACGTTGGCATACGTAGACCCAAAATATTGGAGGATCAGTTATAGGGCAAAGCCGTCTATGTATGGAAATGCTATGTCTGAAGAACACCATCAAAACAAGCTGAAAACTAGCTGCTTGTCATATGCATGATGGCAAAGAGTGCTGGAATATAAAGAATTAGAATTTGTATTAAAGAAAATATCAAGCTGATGACTACCAGGAAGATTTTTTTTCTCTCGAGTACACTTCAAGGTATTGTTGTATGTTCTGAATATTGTCATATTCTACGTATCCTTCTGTTTCTATCAACCCGAAAGGGGAGAAAGGATTTCTTCATTTACACCCACATTTCTCCAATGGGATTCCAAAGCAGTTTACGTCAGTCTCCTCTCCTCCAGTTAAACCTCACAGCAACTCGAGCAACTGGCCCATGGTCAGCCAGCAAGATTCCATGACAGAGGAAGCATATCAACTTCAATCTCCTAGCTCTTAGTCTGATGATTTAACTAATACACCACACTGGCTCCAATTGAAGGATGGAAAAGAGCACCCCCAACTACAGCATGCTCATGATATCCAAATTGTGTTTTGGTATGCGACTGAACCAGACCACTGTGTGGGGATAGAATGCCAACAAGCACTTCTGGAACCCTGAAATCTATCTTCGCTGTGCCACAGATAACGCTAGACTTTGAGTCCTAGAACAGCAGATAAACTCAGATCAGCAGAGGACACTGCATTAAGCCATTATCCGAAAGGGGAATGGGGAGGATACCATCACAAACTATACAACATAGGCTAGGGCAGTGGTTCTCAACCTGGGGGTCCGGACCCCTTTGGGGGTCGAATGAGCCTTTCAAGGGGTTGCGGCAGGGCAAGCGGCTTGGCCAGGGGGGGGCGAGGGGGCGCCCACCACTGTTGCCGCTCCTCCTGCAGGCGTCTGTCCGGAGCAGCGGAAAAGATTGAGATCAGCCTGGTGGGACAAGAGGCAGAACCGAACTGAGAAACCCCAGAAAAAAACCCAATTCATATCCAATCATGAACAATGGATCTTCACACCTTTGGTCAGTTTCGGCTTAATTTCTGTGAAAGAACACTTGCATAGTTTTATGGTTGGCAGTCGCCACAACATGAGGAAGTGTATTAAAGGGTCGCGGCATTAGGAAGGTTGAGAACCACTGGGCTAGGGATACTGAGCAAGGTACAGCATCTGCCAGTTTTGTAAAACAAAATGGACCAAACAGGGCAACCTTGTGAACAACTGAAAAGATATGATCTTGGGGGGGGGAGGGGCTTCCCCCCCCAAGAAATGTTTACGTTAGTATTTGCAAGGTCTGCATAATGCTATATTGTATATTATATTTGGGAGTATTATATATGGAGTCCCTGATTACTGATCACCTGCTGGCTCCTTTAGTTTGGCCCAAATTGAAGGAACACTTCTTCCTTCCTTTCCAAAGGGATTTATTCAGGTGGACAGCCGTGTTCATCTGAAGTAGCAGCACAAACTTAAGAATCCAGAGGCACCTTTAAGACCAACCAAGCTTCATCCAAGGTATAAGCTTTGTTGGGCTTAAAGGTGCTACCGGTCTCAAAGGGATTCATTTGCTGCCAGTTGCTGTTCAATAACAGTCACGGAAAGCTGAATTTCTTAAAATGCCCTATCGTCATTTCACCGCATTCAATTGGCTACCGGGCAGCCATGCTAGCTAAGCGCTAGCCAGAGAATCCCCACTGAGCAGGACACTGAAGTTATACATTGTGTTTAGGAGCAGCGGCAGCTTTAAGAGCTAAGACAATCTTCTCCCGCCCCCCCTCCCCGCCTGCCCAGGTCATGATAATCAACTCCCTCTGCAGTAGCCATTTAGAATCCCAGCTCCTAGGGTCTTGTAATCAGATTACTGTCACTAATGGCTAAGCACATGCAAGATGGCGAGTGTCTCACGGCAAGGGACCCGGCTCTCTCCTTGCTCTCTCACTCCACTGAAATCAGTCCTGCCTACACTTGTCTGGGGGATACACTTTCCAAGCATCAAATCGGTCGTCCCCTCCCCATCTCCACTTGCCCGCACCTCTGAATGGTATTAGAGAAGCCCCCCCACCCCGTCCCAGGCAGCTGACTAAAGTAATGCGAAAACAACATTAGTTTGATTAGCATGTGCCACTGCCAGAATTCTGCACCTAACTCTAAACAGATGTCCAGCGTAGGATAATGCAGGGGATGAGGAAGGCCTGGAATGTTGAGCGTTTCGCAGCCTGCCGCACCTGAGGGAGGCTATTTCCCACTTGGCGTTTGTATTTCCCTGCCCTGCTCTGCTCTGCTCTTGAAATCTAGCGGGGCTTTAAGGCAGACTGAGGTTATCTGCCCCCATCCATCCCAAGGTTAGTTTTGGTAGGAGGGGGATTCTCCCCCCGTTTTACCGCCATGCTTGGATTGTTGTGCTTAAAGTAATTAATTGGTTTTTATAAGTTTTATTGGTTTTTTTTAGGTATTGGGATTTTATGTATTGGGGTTTTACACTGTGAGCCGCCATGAGCCTTTGTGGGAGTGGAGGGATAGAAATGTAATGATAAATAAATAAGTAAGTAAGTAAGTGGGTGGATGGATGGATGGATGGATGGATGGATGGATGGATGGATGGATGGATGGATGGATGGATGGATGGATGGATGGATGGATGAATGAATGAATGAATGAATGAATATTTGGAGGGATTCTTTCGGGCAGAAGCCCCAATCCATGCTGATGGATGATAAGGGCATACAAAGCCTCATCACTTATCAGAAGTGGTACAAAGCCAAAACAATTAAAAGTAATACAAGGAAGGTTTATTTTCCGTTACACTGGTGCGGACTCTGCGTGTGGGTGTGTGGGTGTGCGCACACACGCGTGTGTGAGAGAGTAAGCAGCCATTCCGATGGGGAACATTTACTGCTATGCAAACAATTTATACTTTTCATTTAAATATATTACTACCCGAAGAAGTCACGGCTTTCAATCTTCATTTAAATATATTAACATTGGCTAAACTGGTATTATAACACATGGATTTGACACCCTAAAGCCATGTAGAATTTGGGTTGCTTTTTTAAAAGGACAGATTGACATCAAGGCTCTCAAATCAATCTTCAGTCGCACATACACAAGGGTCAATATAAATGAGGATATCTTGCCTTCATGTACATGTTTTCAATATGGGAAAATATCAGTAATTTCCATCCTGTTATGGTTACTGCTGTTTTGACACTCTGATGTTTTACTCCACCCAGAACTCCATTCAATTCCTTTGTTGACTGAGTTTCAATAGTTACTATGTGTCATGCCTATTCTAGGTGGCACCTCTTGGCACCATGTTGGGAACCCTTATTCTAGATAGATTTGAATGTACAAAAGTATCATAACCTATAAAAAGCGTGGGGTCTTTCCGACAATGTGTTGAATGTTCTAAAGACTCTAGAAAGAGCACTGTCCACCAGGTGGCTTTAGAACATTCAAGACACCAGGAGAGAGGGCAAAGGCCAGGTTGTCACCCTCAGCTTAAGGCAGGTAACCCTGCTGCCTTCAAATAGCCTGCCCAGCCTTAGCAGGTGTGTGTGGGGTGGAGCCTTTAAAAGGACCACGACCACCTTCCTGAGAACCCATAGGGCTGTCACCATCAGCTCTAATGGGGATGGCACCACATTGCTGAGATGGCACCACAGTGCTGGCACCCCACCTGCCTAGAGCCTATTGTATTTTTTCTACAACAGGCTTTACTACTGGTCTTATATAGTCAACAAGTATTGATTCCTCAACTTCAGAATGCTCTTCTATGACTACCAGTCAGGATCTCAAGAAGAGAAAACTCTTCCTGAGATCCTTTAAGTGGAGATGCCACAACTGGCCCCAGAACTTTTGATATGGGAAACCCCTGAAACAGAGCATCCACCGTATTTACTCTGAAAGATCCTGCCAGTAAAAAGTGGCCCAGGACTAAGCAGACACAGTGTCAGGCCAACTGGTTAAAACGAATGGGACATGCGGCAGTCATGCTGATCTTATTCCCCTTGTTTCCATTCATGCATGGCTTCTCATAGACACTCGCTCTGCAGACCATTAATCATGCAAAAAGCCTGCTGGTAGGTCTGCTTTTTAAAAATAAAAGCAAAGTGGGAAAAGAAAGGATCAAAGAGGCTTGGTCCTATCAACAGTTAGGCCACCACATCAGAACAAGCTGTGATTTCCAATCATTTTTCTAAGAAAGCCCCACAAAGAGCTCATTACAGCAGTCCAGCATGAAAACCAGCAAAGTATAGAAAAGAATCTAGGTAACTCCATCTCATTCAAGAGAACCTGGAGCCAAGAGATGACCATGTGCTCATTTAATTGGCCCAATAATGGAATACTGTGCCTGAGGTTAGAGCAATGTTACCAACCTCCAAGCAGGACTTGGACCTCTCCTAAAATTGCAACTGATCTCCAAACGACAGAGATCAGCTCCCCTAGAGAAAATGGGGGTTGGGAGGGGGAGACAGATTGGATTCTATAGCATTAAACCCTCACCTCTTCAACCCTGCCCCTTCCCAGTCTCCTGGTCCAAAATCCACAGGGATGCCTCAACTTGCACTTGACAACCCTAACTGGGAGGCATCGAGGAATAGTATCACAACCTCCTTGAATGCCACAAGAACCACCAATTCCCTCAGTGAGGCATTCATCCCTTTCCACCAGTCATACTGACCAGTCCTTCCCTAGCGACTCTCAGCAGCTGGGCAAGATCAAGCATCCTAGTTGTCAGCCTCGATCTCCAGAAATGTTCTCTATATCAGGTAGTCAACCTGTGGTCCTCCAGATGTTCATGGACTACCAATCCCATGAGCCCCTGCCAGCAAATGCTGGCAGGGGCTCATGGGAATGGAAGTCCATGAACATCTGGAGGACCACAGGTTGACTACCCCTTCTCTATATCCTCACGTTCAATCAGATAAGTGGTATCGTCCACCACTGCATGTGGCCTCTAACATAGAATGCAGGCAAGGGATTTTATTAGCAGCAGGTTCAGGAAATGAATGAGTTGTCAAAAACCCCAACTACCCCCCTCCGCACCACATAACACTTCTTGTGGGTCAGAGTTAAACAGACCTCTGTTCAAAAAGATCCCATAAATGTCATTTAACAGACTAAGTCGTGGCACTTCTTCACCACCACTGCTGTAAAATAGGCCTCAAAAGGGGCTCTAACCTGTCAATCTATTAGATTTGGTCCATGCCTTCTGCTGCTGTTATTCTAGCAGTCATCCTCAAACCCAGAAGGAACAGCATGGTATAAATGTTTTGATAAATAAACAAATCCCTGCTGTTTCATTGAGTCTAGCTGTTAAATAGAACATGTGCCGCTGGATGCGACAAGAAAGACCATTTTGAATAATTACATCAGTCACCCAGGCCATGTGTCCTTTGCAAAGATCAGACAGGGCTTCAACAGGGCTGCCAGCTATATCTACTGGAAAAATTCCCACAGCTGCCAGAAAACGACCCAGATCCATCAGTCCTAGGAGGACAACCTTAATAAGTCTGACAGAGTCAAAGAGGCAGCTGAGTTTGAATTAGATTAAAAGAATAGGATAACAGGAATATCATGTGACCAAGCCACTATCATGAGTTTATCTGGCAGGTTAATTTTAATTCACGCTTCCTTGTTATCAGAATGTACATTTTCATTGTGCGTGTCACGAATGTGAATGTCCTTAGTAACATTTAACTTGCAAAATACTACTAATAATTGCAAAATACTAATAATATTCAATGTTTTAAAACTGAGAATGTCAGATGAAGGGCTGTGGCTTACTGGTAGAACATAAGATTTTAAAACAGGCTTAGAGTGGAGTTGTACTACTACATAGGAAGTTCAAAATCTGGCCTCTTCAGCTAAAAAGATTTTAGGTAGCAGCATTGGGAAATACTCTCCCCTGATACTCCAGAGCAGGGGTAGTCAACCTGTGGTCTTCCAGATGTTCATGGACTACAATTCCCATGAGCCCCTGCCAGCATTTGCTGGCAGGGGCTTAAGGGAATTGTAGTCCATGAACATCTGGAGGACCACAGGTTGACTACCCCTGCTCCAGAGAGCCTCTTCCAGGCAGTCTGACATAGCAAAAGTTTTTTTATATGTTGACTAGGGACAAAGCCCATTGCATTTAGGAATACAAAGGGTGCTAGATTGGGGGAGGGGGGTGGAAGAACTCTGCAGATGGCCTCTCCCTCCCCCCAGGATCTGGAAAGGCTGATGGCTGGAGGCCCCCAGGAAGGGAACTCACCAGCAGCTCTCACGCAGCAGGGATCTGCAGCCTCTGGGGGGGGAGGACTGGAAGAAGGAGGGGATGGTCAGGGGTGGGGGATGGAAGGAAATTGGCTGATTGGAGGAGGAGACAGACCAGCAAGCCGGTTGGAGGAGGAGGCACTCAGGGGCGGGACAACCACCCTGAATGTGTGTTAAGTGCTGAGTGGCACTTTAGCTCCTCCTCCTAGGCCTTACCAGAAATATTAAGTGGAACCGATTATGTTCAGGGAGAATCCAGCATATCCAGCGCCCTTATGTAGAGTTCATGTACTCTTATAATGTATTAAACATGCACACTTGTGGCTTTTATCCTAGTTAAATAGACATACTTTGAAGGTACACAGTATTAGTGGGAACTCTTATGGCCCAGCAAAGAGATGAGAAAAAGAATTTCTTTCACCTAGAATCTGATTTCTTTTTATGTAATTATACCCTCCTAAATTCATTGAAGACAGTAGGCTAGGAAGGGTACAACTCTGTTTTGGATTGCACTGCAACGATTCCAGCACAGCACGAGAATTCCAACATCTTCATAGCTCCTGTCTCTAGGAGAAATTTGAAAATGAAATGTGCAAGGCTCTGTTTAGTGTCATCCAAGATGGAATAGTTGGATTTAAGCTTGTTTGGCATGACAGAGGTCAACAGGCATATCAATCAGCCTAAAGCCATGTACACTGGCTTAACAGGTTTGTCAATTTCAGCCAGTGGCCCACTGGTTCTTGGTATAACCTTCAACAATGTTGGCTTACACTTCCCTCCCTTCGCTCCAGACTCAGAGAGGAGCCTGGGAGAAACAAAAAGCCTGCTCAAGATAAGAGCGTTCATTCTCTCCTGCCCCTGCTTTCTCACTATTTCTGACCATCTCCACCTCAAGTATCATTCCGTCTATATCATCCCCTTTTTCTTTCCAAGTCCGAAGTCACTTGAGGCCTTGGTTCTTATCCTGAAGCATCCGGCCAAATCAAATGTAAACAAATGACATGCACAGTTGACATGGAAACACAGCAGCAGAAGCTGCTAGTGCTCCACAGCCAGGCAGCCTCTTCCTGCAAAAAGCCAGGAATAATCAGAGGAGCAAAGGAGATATCAAACCGCAGCCCATTTACTGAAGGGCTGGGAGAGACCAAGAGGGGTACTCATTCCACAGCACATTGGACCGCAGCTGTCCTGCCCCCACAGCAATCAGTTAAGGCAGCAGGAAACATTCTCCCAACTGCTTAAGAGGAACAATGACTGTACATATTTCTGCACAGGATCCCAATGAGCATCAGCACTGGAAATTGTCCTCAATACATACTTCAACCAATTGTGCACGGCGGCAGTCTGCCCCGGATTTTGGCATGCAAATACCCCACTGAGGTAGAAAGGTTCTGCCATGCTTGCCGCAGCAGAAGGGACGTGTCTTACTTTCAGGAAGATGGGATCGCTTCACAATGCAATCCCACCTTTGTTGAAGTAAAAAACCCAACCTTTTGGTTCTGCGCTGCCATGAAGTGCCGCAGAGCCAAACAGGGCATTTTCTGTCCCTGCTGGGACACCATAGGGAGGGGAGGAGACAGACATGGAAAGCCTGACTCTTCCCTGTGTGCACTGGCCTGGCCTGGCTTGGCCACTGATGGTGCCCACAGCTCAAAAGGGAAGGCGGAAATTATCCATGTTCCCTTGACACGAGGCACTGGAGGCCCTAATTTGATCCAGGGCTGGGAGAGGGCTGGGCCACTGTCAACATTGTGTATAACGATGTCAACCAGCCGGCCGGTAAGGTCTTCTTCCCTGTGCATAATCAGTCTTAAAGTGTGTGTGGGGGGGAAACCCCTCTTTCGTGCCATGGCACCAACTTTGTTTAAATTCTGAACTCTCTCCTTTTAGCTTGAGGTAGGCAATTCCATTCGCAGATGAGCAGCAGAATGCTTTCTGGAGCCCTCTGCTCTGTCCCCCCAAGATCCACAGAGGAGCATTACGTGGAAAGGGAAAAATAATGCTTATGCAGTGTAACACTGCTCGGACTCCATAGGAACCAATATAATACAGCCAAATGGGAGATGACCAGTTTTTCCCTGCAGCATTGTCACCAAAACCTCTGAAACCATTTCCCGGGAGGAATGCTAGAAGGAGAAGTGCTTTGACTCATTTTGTTTTTAGACTGATTGGTGCCGGGGGTACTAAACTGGGTTCCAGTGATCCCTATCACTTCCCATCTTTTGGAAGGGCGAAAGCATAAAAGGAGGGTTTAAAAGTTGCCAGCCATTTAAACAGCTGACGGAAAGACCTATCAAGCTGCTTGCTTTAAATGGCCATCAGCCATTCCAGCAATTTATTTATTTTTATTTATTATTAGGCTTATATACCGCTCCTCCTGGCCAGCCAGCTCTGGGCGGTTCACAAGAGATAAAATACAATTTAAAACCAGAACAGTCTAACACCACCCAACCCAGCCTACCCTACCCTGCAATGGCTGGAAATGCTGTTCAATGTCTGAGCCAGATAGTGGCTCCAAGATTTAAAGGTGAAGCCCTCAGAATGAAGCACATACCATGAGTCTTGGAACCTAAGCCCAAAATCTATTCATTCAATAGAAGGATAATAGTAGAAATACAACAAATAAAATACCAAGAACATAGTTCAGTTCCTCCCCCAGGGCATGTATCTGAATGCAATTTGTGAATAAGACTGTCAGCTGGATATCAGTTCCTAAGGCATTGCTGCGTGAATATCTCTAGACTCATTAACCAAAAGCAGCTTAAGGAAAAGTGAAACAAGGTATAATAAAACAAGGAATTTCTGCACTTTTTTGGCATTGTTTTTAACTTCTAATCTTGGGGGGGGGGAAGGTTATGCAAATGACACTGTTTATTAAAACAGACAATGTTTTGCTAAGTTGTATTTTATTTTTGCACTAAGCGCACAAAATGGAGCCGTTAGCAGAAGTATGCAGGGACTATAAAACGTTTTGTAGCTGAAAATGCCAATTTGAACAAAAAAAAACATCATTTGAGCTATATTATTCGTCTGTATTTTTGTTACAAATGCATTTCCCCCAGGTTCTGCCAGGAATGCTGGCACTCGGCAGTCACTGAAAGTTCAATATTCTGCTGAAAATTCCGAGCAGTCAAAATATGCCACCAAAATAAATTTTGCCTCCTCTAAAACAGCAAGAGCAAAATAACAACATTTTTTTTAATTTTAAAAAAAAACTGGGATGCATGTTTATACCGCCATATGGTTGTTCCTTATGCCTTCTCTGTAAAGTGATAACTCAGTCACTGATGGCCATGAAAATATTTTAAAATGTATACATCCTATTTGCATCCGTTGATTACACCTTTGCCAAATTTCTTATCACGGTGATTGCTCAAAGGGATAAACACCAATTATCTATGAAGTGGAAACTCATGACCCTCCCTTGAAAAGACCAAAAATCAGTGAAGACATAGATCCATTTAAAACGCTGGAAAGAGCCAGCTTGGCGTAGTTGTTAAAAGCAGCATCTTCTAATCTGGGGAGCCAGGTTTGATTCCCTGCTCCTCCTCCCGCAGCCATCTGGGTGACCTTGGGCAAGCTCTCTCAGCCCCACCTCCCTCACAGGAGGGAAGGGGAATGGAAGGCGACTGTAAGCCGCTTTGAGACTCTTTCAGATAGTGAAACACATGGTAGGAAAAACAACACTTCTTCTACAACTGCTGAGGCATTTATAAAACTACCCAACCCGTTGTTCATTTCTTCCCATGTGTGTAAATGGAATCTATACAGGGGCCAGACTAAACCTTCCCCACACCACCCAGCATGTTCCTCCTTCTTGCTGAAATCCTTCAGAAAATGTTGGGGGGGGGGGTGTAGGGAATTAGAAGATGAAGAGTTGGTTCTTATATGCTGTTTTTGTCTACCCAAAGTCTCAAAGAGGCTTACAGTCGTCTTCCCTTACCTCTCCCCACAACAGACACCCTGTGAGGAAGGTGAGGCTGAGACAGCCTTGATATTATTGCTTGATCAGAACAGTTTTGTGCTGTGGTGAGCCCAAGGTCACCCAGCCGGCTGCATGTGGGGGAGCAGGGAATCAAACGCGGCTCGCCAGACTAGAAGCTGGCGCTCCTAAGTGCTACACCAAGCTGGCCCGAAGAGCCTGGTGCCTTCTAGTATGGACAGCGGAATCCCCATACAGTCCAAGATCACAGAACAGCCTCGCTATCTCTCACCAGTGAACATGAATGTGACTCTGTGAGGCAGACTGACGGGTGAGTTAACCAAGTGGTTCCACCAGAAGGCCAAATGAATGCCAGATATGTCCCTTCTGCACAGGGAGACCTGAGGAGGCCCGTACCTACTGATGTGAGCACAGAGAAGACTAAAAGTGGCAGTGCAATTATAAAAGGTAATGGAGTCTGATTTACATTTCAGAATTTATTAGCTCATTTTTAATTGGGAAGTCATTTGAATTGCAAGTGAAATGATGAGATTAGAAAACCACTCAGCAATTGAGCTCACCGGACTGCAGAAAGCAGCACTGAACCTTTTTGCAAACTGATTTTCAGACTCTTCTTGTCTCGCCCACTCCAGTCCATTTCCCACTTATCCTGTGCCCTATTTTGCAAATGAGCTGGCGCCAGGAGTTAAGCTGCACCTTCATCAGTGAACAGGTTTTGAAAGAAGAGAGTTCTGGTCAGTTTCAAACCTTTTGGCAATTTCTTTCCAGAAGTTTTAATGTTCTCCTTTAAAAAAGGATTTCCTGGAAGAAGCTGCCTGTGAATTGAATAATATTTGTTCCAAGGTTGGACTGTTTAATCAACACTCGTCCTGTCCAAAAACCTCTGAAAACGTTCTCACTTCTTCCATTTGTTCAAGGGGTAGGAGGTTGCAGTGGATGAGCGATAGGGTTGTAAGTGTCCTGCAAAATGCAGGAGGTTGGACTAGATGACTCAGATCCCTTCCTACTCTATTATTCTATGATCCTCACAACAACCTTGTGAGGAAGATTATGCTGAAAGCATGACTAGGGTTGTCAGCTGTGGGTTGGGAAATACCTGGAGACTTTGGGAGTGGATCCAGGAGTGGGTGGGATGGGACCGCAATGGAGTATAATGCTATGGAGTTCACCCTACAAAACAGCCATTTTCTCCAAGGGAACTGATCTCTGTTGCCTGGAAATGAGCTATAAGTACAAGGGATCTTCAGGTCCCACTAGAGACTGGAATCCCTAAGCATGACGAGCCAAAGGTCATCCAGGGAGCTTCAATGCAGAGTCCCCTACTTGATTTTACACTGGGAAAGCCTTTTCAACCAGTCCTTCAAAAAGCAGCTTTGTTGGTACAACAACATATAAAGTCATTCGACGGCATCCTACCTTAGTTGAAGTTCCTTCAACCGTCTTCCTGCTTATGTTCATTGCAGGAAGAGTGGCTTAATTTGGAGGAAGGCTTTAAGTTCTGTTTAGAAGAGTGGGTAGAATCCAGGTCATCGCAATTTATGCCAGTCTGCAGTTTGTACTAGATTTGGAAGCATCCAGGGAGATACCAAGGGTAAGATTACAGTATATTTGAGTTAGTTATATTAATCTCCACTGTTTACCATTCGGCTCTTGGGAGAGCAAACCATGCCTTCCCCTCCTTACCCCATCTCACTTTGCTTTTTCACATCACCAGAGCTTCAAGGAATTTTATGCAAACTCAGGAAAAGATTCCATGTGATTCTAAAACATGTAAGGGGAAACATATCCAGTAGTGAAGTTCCCTGGATCACAGTCACAGGGCACCTTTAAGATCAGCAGCTGGTGTACTGTACTTGGGCAGAGCTGTATATTATGCATGCATCCGGCTGTTCCTAGGAGGGATGAGATCTTAGGGATAATGAATGGAAATCCCTCTTTTAAGAAAGGGGCAATTTGTTACAATAGCCAAACTAGGGCAGCCAGGTGACTCCCACTGCTCTGGGCTCCTGCTGCCGCTTAGTGGAACAGCAGAAGCAAAAATAAAGAGTGCCACTGCAGTGGCACTCTAGGGATTTCCCAAATCTCTATGGTTTTACCATGTAAGGTTGCCAGGTGTCCCCACTACCACCACCACCAATTGACAATGAGCAGGAAGACTTACCAGTTGGTAGTCACTCACAGACCTTAAAGCATGTGTCGATAATTAAAATGCATGAAATGAATCTAAACCATCTAACTATTAAACATTGACCATCTCTTTTCAGATGACAACATTTGTGCCAGCAGAGATACCGGTGTGTTCAGAGTCAATCACTCAAATTAATTACAAGTCTACCTTTAACAGTTATATGATTTACATTCATTTTCTACATTTTAATTATGTACACTTGCTTAAAGGTCTATCAACATTGCACTCATTTTTTAAAAAAAAAATCTTATAAATAATAACTTTGTCACCCTAGTAGTCTTCAAAGACAGAGAGCGATTTCTTCTGATTAATTAACCAGAACTTAGGGAAGTTTTATAAAGGAGCAACTATTTAGCGGTTTCGGATGCATGTCCCATTATAAATTACAGACAGCCTATTGTGGAACTTGCCCAGAAAGCAATTCGTTACTCATTTGATTACTGGCCTGTTCCTTATTGAGCTAATTACTGTTGATTACTTACTTCAGCACTGAAAGGAAGGAACTGAACTCTACGCCTGTAACCATTCAGCTTCAAAATCTCTTTGCCCATCCTTAAATAGCAGAGATACCAAAGAGGCCCTGAAGGTCAGATCTCTTTGAAGATGTCCAAATGGCACTGTGAGAAGCAATCCATTTTGGCAATTTGTCCTGTGTAAGACCGGCTCATATTGGCATGCACTTTGCTTAATTTCTCTATACCTGGGGTTGCATATAGGGATGCTAATTGCCAGGTGGTAACCAAAATGTGGCCACACAGTGAGTTAAACAAAAAAATGAGTCTGTGCAAGGCAAGAAATGTAAATAAGCGATTTTACTAGTATAATCAAATAGCTTCTATTTCAAAATAAACAAAACATGTTATCGTGGAATGAAACCTCAAGTTTCAGTTGTCAAACTATTTCCGGTAAGCATCTTGTGTTCATTAAACCACCTGGAGAGCTAAAGATTTTCTATCATATCCATTAGCTGCAGAGGGGCATATATCAGATAGTGGCTCGAGATCTCCCAGAATTATAACTGATCACTAATGTTCACTGGGAGAAAATAACTGCTTTGGAAGGTGCACTTGATGGAATTATGCTCTGCTAAGGTCCCTCCGCTAGTCAAACCCCACCTTCCCAAAGTTCCACCCCACCCAAATCTCCAGGAATCCCCCAACCCAGAAATGACAACCCTAGTTGGATGCAAGAACTTAATCTACAGGAAGTAATACACATGGTAGTACCTGCAAAAGCCCATTCACGCATTAAAACATGAGAAGAACACTGGGCCATCCAGTCCATCGTCCTTTCTTTTCCCTCAGGCATCAATAGAATGATTCTTCAAAGGCATTGAGGCGTTGAGATGTTTGTACATTTAACATCATTGTTTTGTGAAATGGGGGGGGTATTAATGTAACTAATTTTTATGTTTTTATGAGTTTTATCAATGTTTTTATGGATGTTTTATGGGATGTAAACCGTCACGAGCCAGCCATGCTGGGAGTGGTGGAATGAATGAATGAATGAATGAATGAAGCCCCAAAGTGGGTTACAAAGGCAACAGGTTTCCCCTCCTGTTATTGCCAGGGACTGTGTTTCCGAGCCTCACTGCTTCTGGGCACCAAAGTTCCCATTTAGCTACCAAGATTAAATAGAAGTTAACAGACCTATCTTTCATTAATTTGTGAAGCCACCTAGCTAGTGTCCATCGTCACATCTGGTACCTGTGAGTTCCATACATCAGTTGCACATTTTATGAAGACTTGGTGAAAAGCCATTGATACTGCAGCTACCATGTGATAATCATGTGTCTATGAACTAGTTGGTTTGTTTTGCTTAGCAATTATTTAAGAAAACATTTAAGAAAATATTTAAGAAAACAATTTTTATCCAAGCCGTTTCATCCATACAATGAGCCTCTTGTGGCGCAGAGTGGTAAGGCAGCAGACATGCAGTCTGAAAGCTCTGCCCATGAGGCTGGGAGTTCAATCCCAGCAGCCGGCTCAAGGTTGACTCAGCCTTCCATCCTTCCGAGGTCGGTAAAATGAGTACCCAGCTTGCTGGGGGGTAAACGGTAATGACTGGGGAAGGCACTGGCAAACCACCCCATATTGAGTCTGCCATGAAAACGCTGGAGGGTGTCACCCCAAGGGTCAGACCCAGTGCTTGCACAGGGGATACCTTTACCTTTGGCGACTGGAAGCAGTTTACAACACTGGACAAGCTAGCCTCAGCACTTAAAATGAAGGGTTGGTTTTATACCCTGCTTTTTGCTACCTGAAGGAGTCTCAAAGCAGCTTACCTTGCCTTTGTCTCCTCACAAAAGACACCCTGTGAGATAGGTGGGGCTAAGCGAATTCTGAGAGAACTGCACTAAGCCAAGGTCGCCCAGCTGGCTGCATGTGGAGGAGTGGGGAATCAAACCCAGTTGCCCAGATTACATTCTGCCAGTCTTAACCACTACACCATGCTGGTGGTGTTCAAAGGCAAACGCCGAACACTTTCATGAACACCAACAACTAACCATGGGAATAATGCTCCTCAACTCAACCCGTAGAAACAGCATTGCCAGCTCTCAGCAGCAGCCCCAGTCTTAAATTTGAGATTAAGCCTTGATGATACATCAGATAACCATTTCCAGTGTATCCAGTTCTGCACACGGTGGCTCACTTGGAACTCCAAAGTCATCACGTCCACATCTATTTGGAGACATGCCACTGTGATACACAATGCTAAGCCATGTATTTATTTCATGATAACATGAGGAGGCCACTGCTGCGTGACAAGCAGGAGCAGGGCATCTGGAAGAGCATTTATTTATTTATACCCCATTTCCCGCTCACTAGGCTCCCAAAGTGGCTTACAACATTCTCCCTTTACCTTCACAACAACCCTGTGGGTAAGCTTGGAGCAACAGACTATGACTGGACCAGGACTTAGCGGGCATAGTTGAGTGGGGATCCAAACCCAGTTCTCTTAGATTCTAGTCCGGCGCTACAAACAACACGGAGTAGTAGTAGTAGAGGCAGCAAGTCCTAAAGACCTGTAACATCTGGTTCGGCTAGACTTCTGTGCATACGCAACCCTCGTTCAAGTATAGCAGCAAAGCAATACACTAGCAAACCAACAGCCAGTTCACTTAATCTGCATAACACCGAGAAGCCATCTTTTCTGGTGCTGAATTTCAATGCAGGCTATTTGTAACCATGTATGCAACTTCCGCCTGCTCCTGTAAATTGGAATCCACACATTTAAACCACTGGAAGACATCATGAACACACCACAGGCAGAATATGCATACACAGATCTTCACATGGCTTATCAGAGCCTTACTGAGACCCCGTATGGCCTGGGTAGTCAACCTGTGGTCCTCCAAATGTGCATGGACTACAATTCCCATGAGCCCCTGCCAGCAAACGCTGGCAGGGGCTCATGGGAATTGCAGTCCATGGACATCTGGAGGACCACAGGCTGACTACCCCTGCCGTATGGCACATATGAATGGGTATACACAGGTATTATTTATTTGGAGACGTATTTTTTTAAAGAACATTTCTGTGCTGCCTCTTCAGAGAATATGGGCCATCCTGTTATTAGAAACAAGAGGCCTAAGTGTGCATTCCTGATCTTAGTTCGATTTCTCTTCTAGGGAAAACTCAGGTGATTCCTAGAGCTACCCACTATCACTTCTGGGTTTTCCCTAGAAATGGCTTCATCATGCCAATTAAAAAAAGATATATCCCCTGCCGTTGTTTGGAGCAGTTGTGGGCAAGACTATCCCCCCCTTGTTTTCTCACCCCCATCACCCCCCATTTTCCCCTGAAGCAGCCCAGCAGCCCTTCTGCTGTTGGGAAGTTCAATTTCCTAGAAAGTTCCACTATTTTTGCATAACAGGAATTCTTGTCAGGGAACTTTAGTTCCCATTTGCCGTCCCCTCCCAGAAGTTGACCTCAGCTGAAGAGGTCCGCCTTCCTGTTATACGTCTCCTCACTGAGACGGCAAAATCTAGTTTCGGCCCTGTTCTTTTAAACTTTGGCAAAATCCGCTCTCTGAATCATTACAGCTTCACAGTGAATGAAAGCAGGAACCAGGAAGGGCGAGGGAGAAACCCCTCGCAGTACCAGGAAGTACCATGCCGCGAAAATCCATGTACGTACAGTGGATTTAGGCACACCTTCAGCCAACACATCTGTAAAGCAATTATATAAAAGCATGTCATTAATAAAACGTCTATTGAAGGCTACTCTAATAACGTGCCTCCCTTCCCTGTTCAGCAAGTCGCTGCCAGTCCAATTTTGCCTCATGCTGAAAAGCCCTGGTTTTCCAAAAGCTGTTTGGAGGAACTTATTAGTATGGGGGAAATCTCATTAATGTCAGCAAAAGGAGAGAGAATGCTGAGACTCTCCCACCTAATTTGCTTTCCTTTTAATCCCTTCCTCCCCAAGTACAACACAGGTTCTTATTGGAACAGCAATGTGGGCCTTTAAAAAAAAAGAACCATTGACTTCCACACCTTAAACTGGCAAATTATGGACTATACGATCATCAACTGCATCTGTGGGGCAAAATAAGCAGGGAAGTTAGGAGTTTTGTAGCTGACATTTAAGTCTAATCTTTGGAATCATTTTACTGATGAGAGCCAGTGGGATATGGTGGTTATGAATGTTGGGCTAGTACCTGAAAGACCCAGGTCCAAATCCCCCCTTGTGCCACAGAAACTCACTGGATGTTGGGCCAGTCACATTCTTTCAGCCTAACCTACCTCACAGGGCTGTTGTGAGGATAAAAGGAGAGGAGAAAGATATAAACTGCCTTTGGTCCCCATTGGGGAGAAAGGCAGGGTATAAATGAATTAAATAAATGTAAAGATTAAATGGAGAATAGAAAAACATGCTATTAGCAATGGTGCCAAAGTTCATAATTACCCCAGTTCGGAAGACAAATTTGCCTCCCTTGTATTTCTCAGATGAATCACAAATTGAAGTTAATTTCCCAGAGACAATCTAAATTGGTTCATAATGTGAAAGACAATCCTGTGCATGACCAAGGAGTAGTTTTATTCCCTTTCTTTCCCTTTCTTTCTGACATCTTTGAACCCAACCACTCCTGACTTCCCACAGTTTGCAGCTTCTTGCTTAAATGCATCTTCCTAATGGATGAACTCCCTACGCGTCTGATGAAGTGAGCTCTGATTCATCAAAGTGTCTGTAAGAGTGAATGGTGTTTGTCCTTAAAGGACGACTGGACTTCTGTTTTATGACTTGCATGGCTACATATCTGGACCTTGGTCAGTCATAGTACTCTTAGAGCTCCCTCAGCCCCATTTACCTCACAGGGCGTCTATTGTGGGGAGCGATTGTAGGACATTTTGAGACTCCTTCAGGTAGTGAGAAGCCAGGTATAAAAGCCAGCTCTTCATTAAAACTACCTTTCCTTAGGAATTCTTTAAAGATGCTCCTATAGTTCCATCCTAAGAGCACGTTCCTGAGAGTAAGCCCCATTTACAGAACTAGACTTGCCTCTGAGTAAACCTACTTAGGCTTGTTACTCTTTACACTCCCAGTTTTCACCCCTTACTGTTCTACGGTTTCATTTTTCACTGTCTCTGTGCAACAACATAACATAAGGCATTATATCTGCAAAACATTAACTGTTAACTAGATCTTTCTCCTTCCACAGAACCACACTCGCAGCTCTTGCCTACTCCCGGAAACCTCACCTTCACTTCCTTTCCATCCTCCAAATATTCCTGAAGAAGAAGGGAGGTTGGGTTGAAATTTCTGCATGCACTGGGAGTGGAGCACACAATTCTGTCCAAATTATTTCCCCTAATTATGGACATAGCTCCTAAAATATGAACACTTAATTTAAAAAAAATATCAGCAGATGGCCCCCTTAGCCTTGCTAGAGTCACTTTCTGCGAGCTCGGGCAGATTACAGGCCTCTGAACAGTTCTGGCCCATTTGTAGTCCCTGTTTTGCACCAAGGAAAATCCCTGTTTGCTTTGCCTGCTCCCCCTCCCCTTTCACTGTTGTCACAGTAATATTGATTTGGCATTCCCCACATCCTCCCCTTGCTATGCATTCAGTCTTTTACAGTAAATACAGCTCGCAATCTTTTTTAGTTAACAAATCCAGAGGGGAGGGGACATGCTCAGGAACTGTGTGTTTCCACAGACTAGGACACAGCATTCCAGCTTTGCTTGATAGAGGCTGCAGTGTCGCCCTTTTTGCTTGCCAGCTTTGGCAAGCTGAGAAACCACCACACTTGTATCCCAAGCATCTCCTGTGTCATGTTTGGATAATAATAATAAAAAGGAGTTCTAAGAGGAGGCTGGCTCCAGGGAGCGCTAATGGAACACAGAACCATTCACCTCTAATCACCAGTCAGAAGCAAACAAAACACTATTGTTATCTGACAAGCCACAGAGCTCACAAATGCACTGGCTTTGCTGGAGCCTCTTGACAATTTCTCATTTTCACCCTCTGAAGTTCCAGCGCCTGAAGCCTTAGGCTTATGGGTGAATCTCAGCTATTTTTTTTTTTAAACATTAACTTTGCACTCCAATTAGGGGAAATTTCTATATCACTAACCGTAATTAAGAGATAAGCACCCCAGGTTTTTTCCCCGTTTATAAAAGCCTTATAAAAACCTTTGCTTGCTTTAATTTTTTTATGAAGTGATATCTAAATTGGAAGGGTGGGGTAGGTAACCATCTCATTCTTTTAAGGGTCATGGTGTTGCTTTTCTGGTGAATTAAACAGCTCTTTTTTATGCTTAGGGAATGGGGTTCTACATTACAAAAGCTGCCACAGTCACAATTGCTGCCCTTGTTGATATTCTCAGCACACAGAAACTGAGTCCATAAAGGTCTTTGGGAACATGGAATTCTTACCGGCTAGTCACACAGAAATGGTCTTCGGGAGGGGGGGGGTGGACACCTCCAGGCCCATAAAACCACTGTATACTTTCTCAGCTACTTGTACTGCCATGGTCTTGGAATAAGGATCTCAGAAACCAAGCGGCATTAACCATGAGTGGCAAAGCAGGGAAAGTCCTTAACTGCCGTAATAATTACTCTGTAGCTTGCCTCACATGCACACTAAGGGAAAGGCTGTGACTTTGAATGCAGAAGGTTCCAGGTTCAAACCTCAGCATCTCTCCTTAACAGGTAAAAGTCCTCTAACTGAGATCCTGAGGAGTTGCTGCCAACCATAGCAGCCAGCACTGACCACGGCCCATTCCGCACATACAGGATAATGCACTTTCAATGTGCTTTGGCAGATGGGTTTTTCCGGTACGGAACAGGAAAATCTACTTCTAAAGTGCATTGAAAGTGCATTATCTATTGTGTAAAGAATAGGCCCTAGACTGAATAACAATCTGACATAGTTTAAGGTACTTGTGTGCTTTTTCAGTCACTTTCTTCCGCACTTCTGTTTGGGTCTTGGCAGAAAGTCATAACTTCTGTCTACAGTTGCCAGCCAAAATTCTGCTTGTAAAAAAAAAGAAAAAAAAAAGGTCTTTCTGTACAATAGCAACTGCTAGCTAAATTATAAATGAGGCATTCTTATGCTGATAAAGCAGTGTCAAAAATTAACTTATAAAAGAGACCAATATTGCACATATTTCAATATTGCACATATTCTCACCTGCCCCCAAAGGAGGGAATCGTTTCTGCTGCGGCTTTAGAATTTTTGGAAATTTTACATTTCTATTCTTTTTCACGCTTACCAAATACCCGCTTTTGGCAGGAGATCTCCCACTGCCTGCTCCAGAATTATACAGAATCAGATGCCATCATAAACAAATTGTGGGTTTTATACCCAGAAATAAATGTTGCTGGTTTTAAAGGTGCCACTGGGCACAAACTCTGTTCTCTTGCTTCAGCCCAACACTGCTACCCATCTGAATCTTAGTCCATCCAGATCTGTATCGTCTACTCAGACTGGCAGCGGTTCTCCACATCCTAGGTGGAAGTCTGTCACACCACTTGTTCTGCCTGTCCATTTCTTAACTAGAGATCCTTGGGACTGCTGAGCCTGGGACCTTCTGCCTGGTTCTTTTTCACTGGAGATGCCTGGGGCTTTCTGCCTGTCAATCAGATGCTCAACCACTGAGCCTCTATACCAGGGGTAGGCAAACTATGGCCCTCCAGATGTCCAAGGACTACAATTCCCATAAGCCCTTGCCAGCGAATGCTGGTGGGGGCTCATGGGAATTGTAGTCCATGGACACCTGGAGGGCCACAGTTCGCCTACACCTGCTCTATACCTCCCCTATCAGCATGTGCAGGTTGACACTCAGCTGGGCAGTGGGAAGAAACTGGGCAGCAAAACTGGAATGCAATCATCACCCCTGCATGATGAGAAAACTTCCGGCCCAACGAAGAAGTGAGATTACCATGCCAAGGGCAACACTCTAGCACAGTGGTGCTGAATCTATGGCATGGATACCAGAGGCAGCACTCAGAGCCTTTTCTGTGGGCACGCGTGCCTTCGCCCAAGCAGAGAGTTCACTGAGTCAGCCTGCATGTGGTTCAGCTTCCCAGTGCCCAGTGGATGGGAAGGACTCTTCCCACCTGTTCCGTGGCCCGGGAAGCGATTGGCAGGCTCGGGTCGCTCAGCTGGGCTTGCATCTGCAAGCGTCGGCAGGAGCGGGAAGATTGTGCCAAACGAAGCCCGGGGAGAGCAGAGCCAGGTTAGACCCTGCTGGAGACACCACGCACCACTACCGACCCGCATGCACACCTGGCCTTGCCGCTCCCCCCAATGGAATGAAGGTGAAGAAGGAAGGGAGGTAAGGGAAAGTTGTGGGAGAGAAAAGGGGCAGGGACAAAGCCTAAAAATAAACGGCCCAGCAACAAAGGGCTCTGCTATTGTGTTTTTCTTTTAAGACAAAAGATGTTAATGTGTGAGTTGCTTTTTCTGAACTAAAACCTCAGTTGTTGTTGTTAGTTGCAAAGTTGTGTCCGACCCATCGCGACTCGATGGACAATGATCCTCCAGGCCTTCCTGTCCTCTACCATTCCCCGGAGTCCATTTAAGCTCGCACTTGCTCCAAAACCTCAGTATTCAGGTTAAATTGTCGTGTAGGCACTTTGTGATAAATAAGTGTGTTTTGGGTTGCAGTTTGGGCACTCGGTCTCTACAAGGTTTGTACTCACTGCTCTGGCATTTGCTCCAAAATCTACATTTCCACAGAATTCTGGGTGAGTGCTAGAGAATCACCCCCTGTGAGGTGACATCAGTTCTGGGTTGCAACAGCAGTTGTGTTATCATGCAGGAACGATGCCTCTTGGGTGTGTTTCTCCCTCTCCCCATCTCCTGTCACATGCCAGACCAATACTGTTGAACGTGGAAGTTTTCTTCAGCCATTGCAGCTGATATGGATTGCTATCTTTCATGAATTCATCTAAGCACCAAAGCAGAGATGATGCTAGGTGTCCCATGAATGAATTCTCAAACAGGTTTTTTTTTTGTTTTTCCTTCAGAAATCATGCCTATAGGACCATAATTCCATTAGGGACTACGGTGTGTTAAGTGACCTCCCCTCTTGAGTTACTAACCTGAAAAGAAACCTTCTGTTCTTATAGGGAATCAAATGAAACAGATGGGCAGTAGGTTCAGGATGTACAAAAGGAAATACTACTTTGCTCATGGAGAGATTATAATGTGGAATTCACTGCAAGAGTATGTTCTGATGGCTGCAGTAATAGACAGATTTAAAAGGGAATTAGACAGGAGGATAAATCTATCAGTGGCTACTAGCTATGGTGACTGAGGGGAGCCAAGAGGCAACATCAGGGAAATGCCTTGGCCTCTGTGCCCAGTTGTTGGCCATCCAGAGAAACTGGTTGGCCACTATACGAGACAGGATGCTGGACTAGATAGACCACTGGTCTGATCCAGCAGGGTTTTTGTATGATCTCTTACTATGTGCATCATACTGGTTCTTGTATATTTGACTCTGTGTGGCAAGTAGTGACTCTACAAAGTTATTTGGGGGACTGGGAGGGGCACGATCTCCTGATTTGTTTTTAAACCCAATAGAGAACTTATGCATGGAACACCCAGCCTCATGGCAGACGAGATCCTAATTCTTGTACTGGGATTGCCTGCACTGATTCCTTGTACTTAAAAATGCTGCATGTATCCATTCCCCACTTGTGTCCGGTTAGAGATGTACAGCTCTGCCTGCACACACAGCTTTTTACAGACCACTGCAAACTTACACACAGAAAACGTTTATAAGCTGACTAGCAAAGCTTTATAGGCCTTATATAAAAATAGCAAAACGTTTGTGAGATGAAATCAAACAACAGAAAATAATCATACTGGTATGATTTATGACACTTCTTCTCCCAAAATGACAAAATCTGCTGCCTGTGTATAGTTCTCACGGCTCTCGCTCTCTCTGCTTGTCTCTCAGTATATGTTTGTGTGTGTATAGATGCACCTATATCCTTTCAAATAAAACTATTTTGCTTGCAGAGACAAAGAGAAAGAGAGCAGCTTTTTAAAAGCCATAATTATTTGACCGAAGAAGATCTGGGATGTCTGAAAAAGAGGAAGAGACAAGGAAAAGAATCCTATATTTTACAGGCTGCTGCAAACAAGCAATAAATCCACGTTACAAGTGGCTGGTGTACTAGAGAAATTGCATTGTGCTTTTATTTTCTAAATCCTTCATTTCAATGCGATGCTGTTAATCTGATGCCAGGTGCTGCCCATCATCAGTAGTTTACGAAAACAAGAGCTCCAATCCACCCACAGTTTACCCATGAACTGACCCCACAACTCTGGCCAACTCCACGGGATCAAGGCCTTGCAGCTGATTCCACGCAAACTCCCTTCCCAGAAATGTTTTGGTCATGTTTGCATTCACCGCAGCACGTAGATCAGAGAGGCCAAGTTGAAGATACCACCCCAGATCACTTGACAATCTGACTCCTCTCATTTGGAAGCATACACACAAAGCAAGAGATGAACATAACACTCGGAAAGCTGAGATCTGTGCGCGTTTGCAGGGCACCATCTGCTTCGGTTCTTTATTTCTGCAAGCTAAACAAATGCAATCCTTGCACAGGAAACCAGGGGATTTCCTTCTGCCACGGCACAGCCTGCCTGTATGACAAACACGACAAGCGCACAGCAGAATTATCACTCCTCAGCGACTTCACTTCTGGACTCTATTCTCAGGGTGTGTGGAGAGCCGATTCCAGAAAAGGGGTGCTGAGCATACACCCTTGTGGCAGCTGCCTAGTTCCTCATTAGGCACTTGGCTGCCAAAGGACAACGAGATGTGCACCCATAAAAAGAAGTGGTTTTCTGCAGAAAGACGGCACTGACTAATCTGTTTCTTGCACATTGGGAGGGGGAGCAAAGTAAAAGGAGCATTTATAGCAGCCTCATGCTGCCCGCAGGCTCCCTGAGGCAGGACCAGTAGCAGCGGACTGGCTGGCAGCGTCAGATAGTAGAGCAGCTCTGCGGGTTGGGCCTGGGATGTCCCCATGGCTACTTAAGCCCCACATTGCAACCAGTCCACTCTCAGTTCTTACTGATTGGCTTGCCTCCCTCCCTATGTTTTTGTGCATTTCAGGTACTGCAGAATATTCATGGTATGTAGATGCATGTTGTCACAATTTGGGCTAGGGATATGCAAAAAAACAAAACAACCCCCCCCCCAAAAAAAAAACCTTTATTTGTCAGGTATATTGAACTCCTAAAGTATCAGTATTTCCTGCATCCCAGACCAGTATGGTAATCAGATTCAGTAAATATTTGAGAATGCTGAATTTTTTTACTCCATTATAGTTTATGGGGATTATTATACTCAATGGTATCCAGCTTGGTGTAGTGGTTTGTAATCTGGTGAACCAGGTTTAATTCCCCGCTCCTCCTCCATATGTAGCCAGCTGGGTGACCTTGGGCTCGCCACAGCACTGAGAAAGCTGTTCTGGCTGAGCAGTAATATCAGGTCTCTCTCAGCCTCACCTCCCTCACAGGGTGTCTATTGTGAGGATAGGAAAGGGAAGGCAATTGTAAGCCGCTTTGAGACTCTTTCTGGTAGAGAAAAAGTAGAATATAAGAACCAATTCTTCTTTTTCTTCTTGGCTATAAAGGAGAATCAATCTGAAGGTATATGGGGCTTGGGGAGGGCTATTTTTTTGAGGTAGAGGCACCAAATTTGCAACATAGTTGCTGGTACTTCTTCTACATCCCCTCCAGTTTTGAAAAAGATTGGACCAGGGTTCCAATTCTATGGGCCACAAAGAGGTGTTCCCATTCTCCATTGTTTCCATTAGAGGGGGAAAGGAGTTTAAACTTTAAAGAGAATGTGGTCCCTTTACAATTTAGATGCCTTTTATAAACCATGGTGGCAGCATGAGTAGACTTAGTCCCTTTAAATGCCTTCTCCAAGCTGAGAGTTCACTCAGGAAGACGTTTAAAGGGACTCAGAGCTCTTTTAATGCTCTTCAATTGCAGCTATCTGACAGTCCTGAAAAATCCCAAATATTTTCAGGATTCTTTGGTCATTTTGGTGGAGCCAGTCAGCCACATACTCAGCTTAAGGGGTTCTGGCTTGTTTCTACCACTAGGTGGAGCCTTCTATTCCATTAAATTAGCATGTACCACTGCACCATTGATTATTGATTATTTAAAAAAAACCCTGTGGTCATAGTTTCACTAAACACTGGTTTCTCTGAGTTCTTTCCGCTTCATCACTCCTTAACCTCCTGAACCCCAAAAGAGGCATACCAGTCCACACTGTTTCTACAACTGCCACAACTCACATTGTGAAGACAGAATAAGAGGAAGTCACAGATGTGTTCATTTTAGGAGTTGGATATTGATATGTCCATCCGGAAACTACTTCCTATCAGCTTCATTTGGATGCCCTCAAGTTCTAGTGTTTTGGGAGAAGGAGAAAAAGTTTCTCTTTGTCATCTCTCTCTACCCCATGCATAATTTTATAAACCTCTATCATATCCTCTACCCCCCCCCTCCTGAGTAGTCTCCTTTCTAAAATGAAAAATCCCAGATTTTTTAGCCTTTTCTCGTAGGGAATGTATTACTGAATGTAACGGAATTGGCCCCTAGTGTTAGATGATGCACTTTCATTGTGCTTTTGCAGCGGGATTTTCCTGTGTATAAAACAGGAAAATCTACTTCTAAAGTGCACTGAAAGTGCATTATCCAAACCAGGTCAATGGGCCCAGGTCAATACTGTCTGTTTTGATGGGCATCAGCTCTCCAGGGTCTCAGAGGACTTTCCCATCGAATGCCAAAGATTGACCTTCAGCATCTAAAGCAAATACTCTACTACTGAGTCACTTTAGAGGAAAGCAAGGGAAAGGGAAGAAAAACACCAATAAGCTATCACAGGGGTAGTCAACCTGTGGTCCTCCAGATGTCCATGGACTACAATTCCCATGAGCCCCTGCCAGAATTTGCTGGCAGGGGCTCATGGGAATCGTAGTCCATAGACATCAGGAGGGCTACAGTTTGACTACCCCTGAGCTATCATATGCCCTTACATGTGGCACATCCACATATGCATGTTCCTCACCTGGTGCCTGAAATGACAAGCGATGGATGGATGGATGGATGGATGGATGGATGGATGGATGGATGGATGGATGGATGGATGGATAGTAGATATGGAGTAAACTCCACCACTACTACCATTGTCATTCACTGCCTGGAGACAGCTTGCGAAGAGGGTGGTATACAAATCAATCAAACAAACAAACAGCTTGTAAATCATCTCATGCTATAAATATGGGGCTTTTCAGCAAAGGCTAAGCAAAGATTGAATAAATGTGAGGGGAACTGCTAAGCCTGGGGCATCTTATTGGAGGTCTTCCTACTATTTAATCATCTCTGTACATTCCTATTATGTATCCTGTATTCTTGAAACTAAGCTTGGCTTGGCTAAAGTCACAAAGTAAAAGACAAAGGGAGAAAAGAGTTCAGCTGTCATGGAAAGAAGTAATTAAAAGAGACTTGTTGCTAGTACCATCTGTCTCCACTGGGAAAGGTCTGCCATTAATTACTGACCTTAACATTTTTATTTCCCCCTATGTTTTTGTGAAGGACAACTGAACCCAAAGGACAGATTTTGTTATTCTAGCAAGGAACAATACAATCTTCATCATCATGCTGCATATTTGTTATGACGTCATTTATGAATGTACTACTAATTTACTCTCTCCTTATATCTGTATTCTTATGATTTTTGTTCCATTGTCTGAGGAAGTATGAATGCGTATACCCTGACATTCACAACTTGAATAAAACTGAGTTGGTCTTAAAGGTGCTACTGGACTCACTTTCCCCCCCTGCTGCTTCAGTCCAGCATGGCTACCCACCTGGATCTAGCCTTAGAAATAGTTTTGCTTAGAAGCTCTTTACAGCAGGCCCATATTTTGTTCATGTTATTGTTTGAAGTACCAGGTGCACTGATGGTGGTAATGGAATAATTAATAATTAAAGCCCAATTAAATAAATCTTAGTAAATTAATCCTAAGAGTTTCAGTATATAAATACTTAAATCTGCATATTTTAATGTCTTTATAGAAGAATCTATAAAGAAGAGTTGTTTATATACCCCATTTTTCAGAACCTGAAGGAGTCCCAAAGCAGCTTTCACTCACCTTCCCTTCCTCTCCCCACAACAGACACCCTGTGAGGTAGGTGGGGCTGAGAAAGCTCTAAGAGAACTGTTCTGTGAGAATAGCACTAAGAGAACTGCGACTGGACCAAGGTCAACCAACTGGCTGCATGTGGAAGACCAGGGGATCAAACCCAGTTATCTAGATTAGAGTCTGCTGCTCTTTAACCACTATATGACTCTGGCAATCTGTGAAGAGCCCTGTTGGATCAGGCCTCCGTTCAGTTTCCCAAAGCAGATAACCTTCTGCCACCACAAAACAAGGGCATGGAAGCCAAAACCATCCTTTGTCAATCTCACTAGCACCTGACATTTCAGAGATACACTATGGAGTTTCTTAGGCTCAGGTGAAGATCCCACAGGTGTCATGGGAACATTTTTCTCTTCATTTGACATATTATTTCATGGGGAAGACTTCTCACGTGCATTTTTCAGTTTGCTAGCTCTGTTTTAGGAAATTGTTGGAGATCTAGAGGTGGATTCTGGAGAGGGCAGACTGCGAGGTCCGATGCCAGAACTCACCTTCCTAAGCTGCCATTTTCTCCAGGGAAACTCATCTCTGCCGCCTGGAGTTAAGTTATGATTTCAGGAGAAGTCTAAGCACTGCTTGGAGGTTGGCAAAATTGTGTTTGCCACCTTGGGAATCCACCTCAACCAATTCCATGATGTTTTTCCTGTGGCAATTAAAATATTTGCATTATTGGAAGGAGACTTTGGCTGTCCATCAAACTTGGATTGCAAACCACCTGAAAGAATGGGGATGATCCAGCCATCTGTGTATATGGTTCTTCTTTCACAGTTTTGACTTCTGTATCTTCCTCTAGGAACCTTATGGCAGGGGTAGTCAACCTGTGGTCCTCCAGATGTAGAAGAAGAAGAAGAAGAGTTGGTTCTTATATGCCGCTTTTCCCTACCCAAAGGAGGCTCAAAGCGGCTTACAGTCGCCTTCCCATTCCTCTCCCCACAACAGACACCATGTGGGGTGGGTGAGGCTGAGAGAGCCCTGATATCACTGCCCGGTCAGAACAGTTTTTATCAGTGCCGTGGCGAGCCCAAGGTCACCCAGCTGGTTGCATGTGGGGGAGCGCGGAATCGAACCCGGCATGCCAGATTAGAAGTCCGCACTCCTAACCACTACACCAAACTGGCTCTCAGACATTGTAGTCAATGTCCATTGACTACAATTCCCATGAGCCCCAGCCAGCATTTGCTGGCAGGGGCTCTTGGGAATTGTAGTCCATGAACAACTGGAGCACCACAGGTTGACTACCCCTGCCTTATGGGATAAGTCCTGCAGACCTTGGGGGAAAACGGAGTAGAAGGTCTTCCACTATACGAATATGATCCATGTATGATTCAGCCATCATGGCTGTTGAGTGACCATGAAATTTGCTAATACCATTTTACACTAAATGATCGACTTTCATAGGATCTTATGGAAATTATTTCCATATAATGCCTGCATGCGTATTATTTTAGAAAAGGCATACCTCACTTTTTGAAAATCTAAGATGGAATGCCTCTTTTAAGATGATCTTTGCTAGCTGCAGTTTTGATGAGTACTTGTTTCAAAAACGGTAACTTTCTAAAAAATATGATGCACAATTAATCAGGAGTACCCTTTTAGTCTAGCAAAACGCTTCAATCCATTATGCTAATTGATTAATCAGTTTAATGCTACAGCTCTAATGCTAATAATTCATATCATATCCACATCATTAACAAGAGTAGCTCTAAGACAAAGCTTTGCATTTTCACAGGGGAAAAACCCACTGGTGATTGCCCCCCCCCCACCCACACACACGTAAAACATTCTGACCCACGCCAGTTACACATGCTTTATTTCTGTCACAGATTATTAAATAAATATTCAGAAGTTCTCTACTACGCAGCAACATTCCGAACAGTATATATTTATGTTGACAGACTCAGATCCAATATGGTGTTTGCAGTAATGAGCTGTGCCATGTACCAGCAAGGAGAAGGCATCACTTTAAAAAAGCAGATCTGGAAGTTTGCCGCCACCAGCATTTCCTGTGCTGAAATAAAGCCCCAGGATTACATCATTTGCTTCTGAGCTTTGTAGAATGCTGGAATTTAAACAAGCTGTTTTCTGTTTACCTTTCAGCTCTTATTTGTCTGTGTTAATTTTACTGTGAAAACTCAGTGAAATGCTGCCCTTTCATCCTGAGAGTGAGACAATCAGGTGAAACGATGGATGGCATTTTGGTGTGTGTGTGTATTTTAAAAGATCCGTTTTCAGAATCTAAGCTACAAAACCACTTGCCCCTCTTTTTCAATGGGTCGAAAAAATGCTCAGCGTTGCCTAGATCATGTTTTGTACTGCAAGCACAAGTACATATTATTTTGCTTTGAACCTGTCATTATTTTAATGAAGTATATCTGCTAGGGATGCCAGCCTCCAGGTGGGCCCTGGGGATGTCCTGGAATTACAGCTCATTTTCAGACTACAGAGATCAGTTTCACGGGAGAAAATGAAGGGTGAACTCTGTGGTATTATACCCCACTGAGGTCCCTGTCCTGTCCAGGCATCATCCCCAAATCTTCAAAGGCGGTTGTCACCCCCCCCAACAGCAGGCCAGGGGGGGTTCTGGCGGCCCTATCACCTGCTGTTAAGTTGCTGCTATTGTTGTTGTAGGAGCTATTTTTTGATCTGCAGTGAAAATCATTCTGTTTGTTTTTTTAAGAGTTTGTACTTTTGCTGTTGTTATTGTTTTACTGCTGTTGGCTTCCTTGTTTTCACTTATTTTGACTGATTTCATGCCGATTGTTGTACATTAGTTTGTATACTGCCTCAGGGACTTTGGCTGGGAGTCTCATAAATAAATAAATAAATATTTAACGTATCTTAAAATCTTGTATCATCTGCAGTTCCAAGAGCGTCTGGTTCTTCCCGAGTCCGTCCCACTTCCTGTAATACTTTGTGGGAAGCTTAAGTTCATTCATAAATATCAGACGATTAAGCCTGGAAAGGGAGGCATCAGGAAACATGCAATCCAGCCGGGAACCAGAATGGACTGGGATCGCTTCTGCCTTCGGGTTTGGGAAGAAATAAGGATGTTCAGCACCAGACTGGACAGAAGCATGAAGCATTTCGATCTGATATAAATAGGAAAACACTGTCTTTCTGCCTTTGGTGGTAGACAGTGCCATCAAGTCAAAGTTGACCGACAGTGACCCTGTAGAGATCACACTCAGAGGGTTTTTTTCCATTGCTTGCCTCATCATCGCAACCCTATGGGCAAGGAGGGGTAAGCCAGCAATGTAAGCTGAGGAAGAGCCTCACCCAGTCTGGGTGACATGAGAAAGGGGCCTAACTCCAGATACAGTAGAGCAGGGGTAATCAAACTGCGGCCCTCCAGATGTCCATGGACTACAATTCCCAGGAGCCCCCTGCCAGCGAATGCTGGCAGGGGGCTCCTGGGAATTATAGTCCATGGACATCTGGAGGGCCGCAGTTTGACTACCCCTGCAGTAGAGAGTTCTGGATACTGATAAGGGACGAGCCAAGAAAAGAAGATTGCAATTAGCATATATTTTTCTTTTGAGCTGTGCAGCAGGATCCCCTCTGGGTTCCTTGTTGTCACATCAAATAATAGTCTGGTCGCTTAATTAATGACGTCACCTCAAATAGGTCAACAATAACATGCCATTTTTCTTTACTGGCTTAACCAGCATAGAGTCTTAAGAGACTGCATAGCCTTCATCTCAGCGGCCGAAAGATTATTTTCAGTGTTTGACATACTAAAGGGCTGGGAGCTGATCTTTCTCCCGAAGCAAAAAAAGAGGGAGGAAAGTTCATCGAGTCCTTTCAAAGGCAGCGGTCTGCTTTCCTGAAGCACTTGGAACATTCTGGTAATTTTACCTCCTACCTCTCCGATCACGTGTTCCTTTTCTCTTCCCACTCCAGTTTGTCATGTCAAGGCTGTTATTGATAGCTTCAGGACTACGCAAGCAGATTCATTGGAAAAAATTCCCCACATATCAGTATGTTCCCAGGCTTTGTGAAAGGGCAGGTCAAATGAGTAAGATAAAATGTAATAAAGCACAAAGAGAAACAAAAACCTATCATGTTACCGTCAATAATTTATCATGCCCCTCCGCAAAGTATTCCAACCATACGCTGCAGTGCAAACTGCAGATATCCTCCACAGTCATGTGAAAAACCTATGAGGACTCTGCTGCAAATATCCAAACACGCATCCTGCAATAGGTTTATTTATAAATCAAGTTTCCTCTCTCCTCAATTCAGAAACTTAAAAACAGATATTAAAAAAACAACAACAGAATTTGTTTAATGATGCCAACTAAGAATAAAGATTTCACAGTTACGGAGCACATGTGCTAAGGGTATGTAAATCTAAATGTAAATGTTCAGGTGATTCGAGGGTGCTATAATGGCTGCAAGAATGTGCAGCTATCCTGCAGGCTGCCTGTTTGAATCTCTGCTCAGCATCAAGATGTCTGTATGCAAGGCACTATTCCTGGCAATCTGATGGAGACAATGCACAAGAAGTGCTTGGAATACATAAAAGTGCTATATACATGCTAATTAGCATTATTAAATGTATATATTTCTCCGAAATAATGCGCCAAGATGGAACGTTCTAGCGGGGAATTTACATTTCTTACAAAATGGAACAGTGTAGAGCCGCTGGAGGCCAAATCACATCGGTTTGAACGCCCTTTCTGGCCTGCAACATGCCTATTGGCTCTCAGTTTCTGCCAATCACATGGTCCAGACCTAGCTCAAGAGATATGGATCTAAGGTCAAAATACATAGGTCATCCAGTTAACACATCCAGTAAATTAAAAGTTTTTCTCTTGGTGAAGTTTACTTAGGGCTGATCCTGCGTTGAGCAGGGGGTTGGACTAGATGGCCTGTATGGCCCCTTCCAACTCTATGATTCTATGGTGAAAAAGGATGGAATGGTTCACTTTCACCACCTAAAAAGTAAAGTGGGGGGATCACATATATAAAAGTGATGTGAAATGGGGGCTGTGGTAAAATGAGGAATTGGGCAAGACTAGAAAAGCTGCCTGGATCCAACCCAGTATCTTTAGGGGCCCCCAAAATCTGCTGCTAGAAGTGACTCTGCTATAATGCATGGTAGAACCAGGCTAATGGAAGATGTTACCTCAATTATTCTGTACTACTTATGTGGGGCCAGCACTGCTGCCAGTACCTTCATATCACAACAGTGTTAGAATATGTAAGCAGCTACGCAATTGCTTTAACTAAAGGACATCCTTTCCACCTAATCACAATGGCTGAATCCTTAGCACTGCTAGTAGAGCAAATTCGTAAGAGGGATCTTTACTCTCTTTCCTTACTCAGACTGTTTCCACACTGGGAACTTCGCTGCCCTGGATCTCATATGAGAGCACAGATCCGGGGTGGATGAGGTGCACCAGGCCAATTGCACCTGCGTGCGGGAGCCGGAAGACACGGGCAACCAGTCCTGGCTGAAACTGCACCCTGCAGCCCGGTGCAGAGCCCACATTGTGGAAATGGTCTCACTAGCCCCCCCCCCCAGCTCCAGAAGATGCATTTCTTAGCTAGAGGACTTCAGGATATGCCATTACAATGGTAAAGATCAGCAGCAATCATAGAACATCTCAGTTCCACTACAAAAAGAGCTCTTTGCTGCAAAACAGTCTGGACGGTTATATAAAGTAAACTGCAACCTGTTGGGCATAACCCTGCACTCCAATCTGTTTTTCAGTGGCCAGAATAAGCATAAAATGTAATGCTGACCTGTGGACACTGCAGATTTGAGCTTACGTTTTTGCATGTGGGCATGTTTGCTTTTCAGCTAAAGGTCAGTTCTCCCTCCCCCCTCCCTAAAAGTACCATATGCAGCACTTAATAATACAGTGGGTTTAGATGTAGAGAGCAAAGAAATGCTTATCAAGCAGAGTGGGTTCAAATCCTTGGAAAACAGGGAAAAGGTTTCAGGTCCCTTTCCCAATCATCAAGGCCAACTTAACAGTTAGATGAGGTGAAGCAGTAGCTTCAGGTGGCACATTTTGGGGTTGGCAGCCCCCATCCATCCTCGAGGTAGAGCTTCCGCTCCTCATACTATCAGCATCTCCCAAAATATTAGAACTTGAGGGCATCTAATGAAGCTGATGGCCACTATGTTCACAGTAGACAAAAGGAAATACTAATTTATACAAAAAGCAACTCAACTGTAGGATTTCTGCTAGATGATGTAGTGATGGCCACAGGAACAAACAGCTCTGAAAGGGGATTAGATAGATTCATAAGTCTATCAATGGGTATGAACCTCCACATTCAGAGCCACTAAACTTCTGAATCCCAGAGCCAGGAGGCAACATCAAGAGAAGATCTCAGGCTCTCTATCCTGTTGTTAGACCTCTAGAACAGACTTTCTCGACTTTTTTACAATTTAGAAACCCCCTAAAATATTTTTGAGGCGTCAAGAAACCCCAGAAGTGGTCATGCAGAATGTGGCTGGGAAGCATAGCTGTATACACCCCCCCTCCCCTCCCAGGTCTATCATTGGCCATTCTGGGATGGGGGGGAGCAGTCTGACATCACCGTATATGGTCATATCACCTGATTAATGTTTAACAAATTTGATACCCTGGTTGAGAAAGTCTGCCGTAGAGGAACTGGTTGGCCACTGTGTGAGACAGGATGCTGGACTAGGAGGTGGAGATAACTGCTACTTTATATAATAAAACATATTACATTTGAATTTGGTTTATGGAGCTCAAATATATAACATTCTCTCTTGTTTGCCTTATAACGCTAATTCCAAAGGGGTATCCATGTTAGTGGATAACATGGATAAACATAAAAACCAACAAAATAAGTACAAGATGATCATGCAAAATTCAGATCAAATCCAGAGAAATACAGACATCATTAGCTGGGGACACTGAGCAAGTAGAGCAGCTGAAGCAGACATATCCTGAAAGTGGTAGAGAACAGACTTCCTGCTTCCCTCCTATATTCAAAATTGGCTTTACTTTGAAGCCACAGGAAGTAACTGCTACAGGCAGTTGACTCTGGAGCAGATGCCTCTTTCTGCCTTCCAACCTGCGATGCTGTGCACGTGTCATTTAAAAACAGCGACAAAAGGAAATTGCCATTTTAAGTTTTTTTTTCTTCAGACGCAAAAATGCTTCAGGCTGGCTGGCCTCCCTCATTCTGAATAAGGGCACATGTGGATGTGAAAAATGTCCAGGAGCAAAATGAACAATGTGATCCCAGGAGCAGCTTTCGTCTACAGGGGCCAATCCTTTCAGACCCAGCTAGCAGAAGTGTCAAGAGTTCCAGACCAGGAATCACCAACCTTTTCTTTAACGAGAACGATCTTTGAGTAATGAGAAATATCTTGAGCTACTCCCCCTCTTGCCCCTGCTAGCCTCTTTCCACATTTTGTTCTGTCCTAAAAACAAAACACAGACTAGGAAGAGTACCAGAAATGAAACTACAAACCAAGCAGCACAGGCAAGAACCCTATGACCGTTTGTGCACTGGAGGTTTCATGTCAGGCTGCAGGCTGGAGTTTTAGACGTGGTAGGTTGCCCCACCTCTTCCTGCACCCACAAAGGGGAGCATTTGGCCTGGTGCACCTCATCTGCCCCCAATTTTTGCTCCTGCATGGGAGCTGGGACAGTGAAGTTCCCAGTGCATAAACGGTCTATGACATGCAAGCTTTTTAAAAGCTTAGAGCCCTTTTCTTGGGCCTTGAAGGATATGCATGAGCTGCTGGAAAACAGCGGGCAAGACACCAATAGCTCCCATTCCCAGTAAGTTAAAGGGCCAGTCTGTCCCAGTTTAGAATCCCATGAGGAACTGACTATATACTGAAATGAGAAATGAGTAACACCACATTCATAGAATGATTAGCCCTCTTCAGATAGTTGCCTGTGGATGCACTGACAAAAGAGTGAGAAAATGCCTCTAGATGCTCACCCATCATTACTCAAATGTCCACAAAGAAGTCCCCACAAGATCAAGTACGCACAGATAAACTCCTCCAAGAGATGGGAATACTCATTCCAGTGGTAAGCAGGAATCTAACCATGTACACCTATCAGTGCATCACGACTCACAGCTGAATTTCAGTTGAATATACAGATGCTGTTGGGGTTGCAGCAGAAGAAATCCCTCTCCTTTCTACACTGGCTCAGTGAACGTGTTGGGTGAACATCCGAAGAAGGTCCCATTTACATACAGATGTGTTTTGAAGCTTAAATATGTATGCCTATGCGTTGGTGCAACTCGTACAAAGAACTGCTGAGGGTTTGAGACAATGGGATTTTTTAGAAAGCTAAATCTGTGTTTAGCCTTTTTGCTTTATTCCTTTTCATCATCATTTGGTTTTGGGCTATTTTGCTTTTTGGGGATAAGTTTTAGGAGATCCTTTTCTCCTGCTGCTTATTCCTTTACCTGAAGTCATAATCCAAGTCACATCAGAAATTCGAAATAATTTCCATGTTGGCTGGTTGTACGCTACTGGCAGAGTGATCAGGAATTTGAGTGGGAAAGATAAGCAGGTGGAAATTATAAACTCTAAAAAACAAACAATCCTTTAAAATGCAAATAAACCGAGCCGCAAAGAACAAGGAAAAGGTAAAGAAAATATATAATAACACTAAAGGATGATATTACTCTGCAGATCTGTCCATTTTTGTGGACAAACACCCATGTCTTACAGTCTATGATAGAGTTAGGGTTGCCAACTCTGGGTTAGGAAAAACTGGGAGACTTTGGGGGTGGAGCCTTCAAAGGACAGAGTTTGGCAAGGGAAAGGACTTCAATGGGGTATAATTCCATACAGTCCACCTTTTAAGCAGCCATTTTCTCCAGGGGAACTGATCTCTGTTGCCCTGGAGATGAGGTGGAATTCTGGTGGATCCCCAGGACACACATGAAAGCTGGCACCCCTAGAGGGAATGTTGATAACATTCAAAGTGGGGACTGTTCAGGTCAGTGGCAGAGCATCTGTCCTGCTTGCAGAAGATCTCAGGTTCAATTCCCGGCATCTCCAGATAAAAAGGATCAGGTAAAAGGTATGAGATCTTTGAGAGTCCTGAGACGTTTGAGAGTCACTGCTAATCACAGTAGACATCTACACGCTGTGATATACCAGTGGTGTGAGTCAGTGGAAGGCAGCTTTGTGTGCTTCTATGACTTGTCCCTACTTGTATCTATGATGTGATTATAGGCAGGAACCTTGAGGGCAAAATCAGAGGGTCCTCCTGAACCCTGAGGGGGTCATGGAACTGGAGAAGTCAAATGGTTTATTTTCATATGCTACCTAAGAAGGTGTGAGGGGCTGCAAATGAAATTGTTGTGGAGGGCCCAGTGTACCTTTAGTCAATTCTGGATGCAATGTTTGATTTTCAGCACACTCATATTAGATGCTGCCTCCTCAGCTGTTCCTAAATGCTTTGACTGAAAATATCTATATACCATTGTCAAAACATTTGGTTTAAAACATGCAAAAGCTCAAAATCAAGGGCCATATGTATCATTAAAAGTCAGGAAAGAGACGTATTTACGCCATATAACCAAGGCCACATCTGCAAGCCTAGTGTACCCATCTGGTTGCAATAAGTTGCTGGTAAAAGGGATTATGGAAATACTTTTCATGGAAGAACTTCAGATGACCTTGAGCTCACATTCAAAAGTTCAGCAACAAAACCAGGGAAGCAGACGGACTTGTTTTGAATGAAACTGCTTAGGGCAGCAACGTGGCTTCCAACTACAATGTGTTTTTAATCCAGCACCTGTTGTGCAAATGGCTGTTACGCTCTGGGACTCAATGAGGACAACATCTTTGTAGAATCAGTAGTCCAATGTACATAATGTACAAAATGCACACTAAAAAAACAAAATGATCTATCTCATCTAGAGAGCCACTAGACCCAACTAGCACAGTACAGAAGAGGATACTGAATGGTAGTTGCAACAAAGGCGACAACCAGGAACCTCCAAGTCTACATGCTGATGCACCATGAAATGCATCACTGGGGATATTGCTTAGAATGTTCCCTAAACTATAAGCTTTTCCTGGGCTCCAGAGGTAAGCCATCCTTAGAACAGACCCTGGCACTCCCAGTCTGGGAATGGAAACCAAGGTTTCCAGGTCAGATAGGGACTTTGTCTGGTAAGAGCTTATTCACTGAGTTTCACTCCTGGGAAAAGTATGTTGTGTTCCTACCTCTCACTTGAAGACTACTTGTAGCTCAGCACTGATGTACTTCCAGTCCTGCTATTCAGGATCCCTCATCCACAGATACCAAGGACTAAGCCAGGGACTCCCAAAAATGCATGTTCTACCACTGAATTGTGTTGTCTGCTTATGCATACAGTCTTGCTTCACATCCACAAATATTACGTCCCCACCAAAATGACTTTACTGGCCTACTTGTCCATCCCCATCCTGATGCCAGTCATCCATGGCATTTTGACACCAGCTTGGTGTAGTGGTTAGGAGTGCCAACTTCTAATCTGGCAAGCCAGGTTTGATTCCACGCTCCCCCACATACAACCAGCTAGGTGATCTTGGTCTCGCCCCAGCACTGATAAAGCTGTTCTGACCGAGTAGTAATTTCAGGGCTCTCTCAGCCTCACCTCCCTCACAGGGTGTCTGTTGTGGGGATAGGAAAGGGAAAGTGAATGTAAGCCACTTTGAGATTCCTTTGGGTAGAGAAAAGCAGCATAAGAAGCAACTCTTCTTCATCTTAAAATGTTATAATAAAAGAAAAACCCCAGGTGACTCATTTAGTTTTCAAATGTATATGCTGCCTTCCCCAAGGGCTCAGGGTGGCTTACCATTCATTCATTCATTCATTCATTCATTCATTCATTCATTCATTCATTCATTCATTCATTCATTCATTCATTCAGGTTTTTATACCGCCCTTCCATACGGCTTAGAGCAGTTATCAAATGATAAAGCAATAATTAAAACATTAAATGTTTTAAAATCAAGTTTACATTTTGAACCATCAGCAGAACTCATGGCCTTCTCTCTGCTAGGAGGGCGTGGGTGATAAAGTGCTTTGATGTCAATTGCCAAGTGAGCATACAGGTGTTTATGTAGGAAGTCCAGCTCATTGGTGGTATTTGTTGGCCTCAACCATAGGCCTGGTGGAACAGCTGCGTCTTGCAGGCCCTGCAGAACTGTTTTAAGTCCCATAGGGCTCTGATCTGCCTCGGGAGAGTGTTCCACTAGGCCCGCGCTGGGGCTGAACAAGCCGTAACTCTTGTTGAGGCAAATTTGACTTCTCTGGGACCAAGGAGCTTGAGCAGGTTTTGCGTGCTCAAACGTTTCTCCTTGGCATTAACAAGCTTGCGATTTATCTAGCTTGCAAGCATCTTCTTACCTATTATCCGCTCCGCTACTGATTTTATTAAGAAAAATTAACGCATAAATTGTGTTCCGCTGCCAGTCTTGCACACAGATTATTAACACAAAGACCAGAATTGAAGAATGCACACTAGGCAGGCACAGACAATCCTACAATGCACAGGTAAGCTTCTGCCCGTTTTCCAAAAACTTGGAAAACATTAATGTCTTGTGTCGTTGCTATCTGCTCATGTGGAGGAGAATCTTAGTCATACAGAATTTGGAAACAGCCTCTCTTTTCTCCCCAGTGGGCTTACATGTTTCGCTCCTCTGATTGATTCTTACAGCAATCCTTTGAGGTAGGTTAGGCTGAGAGACAGGGACTTGCTCAAGATCATCCAGCAGGCTTCCATGGAATGATGGAGATTTGAACCTGAGTCTTCTAGATCAGAGGTAGTCAACCTGTGGTCCTCCAGATGTCCATGGACTACATTTCCCAAGAGCTCATGCGAATTGTAGTCCATGGACATCTGGAGGAACACAGGTTGACTACCCCTGTTCTAGATCCTAGTCCTATGTGGAGCAATGCTTTGAAAAATGGGCACAGCCACTCAGATCACAAATGGTGATGGATGCCTTCCAATAAGCAGCATTGTGTGAGAAACATCATTGCCAGCCTTTATACACAACGTACTGTTTTTGTGCAGAACTTCTGGAGACAACCTCCCATATTTTGTTTCATTGCATGCTGCACGAGGCAGAAAGGAATGAAATGATAATGCCCTATCTTATTTTAAGCACCTGGACAGCTACCTGAAACAGAGAAGCTTCCTAAGAATTATATTGGGAAAAAAGGATAAAATTAATTTCCAATGAGTTTGCAAAATCCTGATTTTTAGCATCCAGGAAATGAAAAACCTTATTCCAGGGGTGGCCAGACTGTGGCTCTTCAGATGTCCATGCACCACAGCTCCCATGAGTCCCTACTGGCAAAAGGCTCATCAGAAGCTCTGCTGAACAGGATCTCTGCCTACTTCCTAAAAACATTTGGTGAGCACCAGGAAAGGGGTTGGCAGGCACCATGGCACTCACAGGCACCATATAGGAGGATCTCTGCTCTAACGTCTCCAGAAGTGGCCAAACTATGGCTCTCCAATTGTCCATAGGCTACAATTCCCATGAGCCTTCTGGCAGGGGCTCATGGGAATCGTAGTCCATGGACACCTGGAAAGCCACAGTTTGGCCACCCGGGCTCTCTGACTAGATAAGTGGGCAATTACAGGACATCAGGTAAAAGGATATTTACAAATCCATCTGAGCAGACACATGTTTTAAAAAGCCACTACTTTCAAATTCTGGTGCAATTCCATATAGATTAAGGTGGTTGCAGATGTAAGTTCCTGCACTGTGCACATGGTTGGACTAGATGACCTTGGAGGCCCCTTCCAACTCTATGATTCTATGATTCTAAGGTACAGTTACTAAAGCGGGCAGCAGAATTTACATCCATATCACATTGGAACATTTGCAATGTAATCTATTCCCCCTTACATGGGCGACCAGCACTGAGAGCAGATGACGCAAGATACTGTTACTTTCTATACCACCCAACGATCACCCTTCCCGGTCCTCCCTGCTCCAGTTACACCACCTTTAAGGCCAGAATGCACTAGCAACAAGGCACCAAGTGTTTCTTAATTTAAATACTTTGGGTGAATGCTAAAGCTCCCTGCGTGCCATCTGGCCTCCCCATTGGCAGCTACTAATTTCAGGTGATGGAAAAAGTTGTCCCTGTGCCAGCTCACATTCAATAGTGGTTCCTCGCCCTTGAGTAAGGTACACGGGATATTTATATAAGTCAAATCTGTCTGCACGGAATCAGCCCTTAGCCGTTTCTCCAAGGCTTTGTCAAAAGCAGGAATTCAGCCATCTCAAGCGACACCTTATGGCTGCGATTTTCAAAAAGAGAAAGAGTTCCCCAGTCTATTGGGATTTATTATTAGGATGTTTCTTAATAACGCTCATTTCCTATTTATGTTTCCTTAATGCCAGCCCATCTGTCTTCTTAATGACCTGGCAACAAAAGCAATGGAAAACAAATCATTTTCTTTTTCAAATCTTTCTCAAGTTGCACAGAGTCTCTTGCATACAAATGAGGATCTCTGTTAGAGAATGGACCTTTGCATCTCCCAGCGCACACCCCTTTCACCCCCCACTCCCATAAAAAAGACAAAGAGACGAGGAAATGTGCGTTCCTCATGACTTCATCGGCTTCCACTGACTCCAGGAGCTCCACGTCCTTGTTTTTGTTACTCAATAGAGACTGCAAGTGACAATAGGCATGCTGGCAACCTTTGAACAACGCTCTGGACAGCAATTCAGAATCCAAGACCCATCAATCATAGCCACAATAATGAAACGCTGAAAAGCCAATTACTTTCATTCTCCCATCCCATCAAAGCTTAATTCCCTACAGACACCTGTAGAAGAGCAGGTTTTGATACCCCACTTTCCTCCACCCTAAGGGGTGGCAAATGGCAGTAGCCTTAAGAATCTAAGAACATAAGAAGAGCCCTTTCTGGATCACGTCAATGGTCCAACTAGTCCAGCATCCTGTCTCCCACAGCGGCCAGTGAGTTCCTCTGGAGTGTCAACCACAGGGCATAGAGGACGGGGCTTCCCCTGATGTTGCTTCCCGGCTCTGGGATTCAGAGGTTTAGTACAGGCTGTCTCAACCCTGGGGTTTCTTGACAACCCTGGAAGGGTTTCCTGAATGGGTAGGATTTAAATAATTTTTTATATACCTTTAAAAATTTGGTAAATGTTTTCTTCAGGTGATATAGCCATATATAGTCATGTCGACTGCCCCCCTCCTCTCGCAAAATGGCCAATGATGGGCCTGGAGGGAGTTGGAATGGGGAGAAGCCCCAGGTGGGCAGGTACACAGCTATGCTTCCCATCCGTATTCTGCACGACTGTGATCCTTCTGGAGTTTCTTGAAGCCTGAAGAATGTTTCAGAGCTTTCTCAATGGCCAAAAGGTTGAGAAAAGCTGGTTTAGTGCCTCTGAATATGGAGGTCCCCCAGTCACCATGGCTAATAGCTATTGACTGACTTGTCCTCAGTGATAGACTTATCCTTTCCCTTCCTCTCCCAACTTGCACCTTGCAAGGCAGGTGGGGCTGAAAGAGTTCTGACAGAACTGTGACTGGCCAAACATTGTGCAGCAGGTTCCCTGTGGAAGAGCTGGGGAATCACACCCAGTTCTCCAGATTAAACTCTGCCGCTTCTAGCTGCCACAGTGCACTGGCCCTCTGTACTGGGTCCACGCGAGGACTGGTCCTGCAGGATCCCAGGCAACTCAACCGGATAATCTCAAATTTATTCCTTCCCCCCCTCCCCAACTCCACCTAGCCGGCTAATTGCAAGCCTCAAAGCTTTTTTGTGTATTTATTGCATACAGCTGTCTGTCCTGAAGGATGGGACTGTTCTTCGCTGGAATGTTTCATTTAATAAACCTTTTTGAGGAAAGGAAGAAGGGTGTATCTCCCTTTCTCACCCCAGGCAGCCATGTTCTCTTTCTAGAAAGAAAGACAAACAGATAGAAATCAACTACTGCAATGCTACACTGTCAAAGTTCTGCCTTCCGGAAATTAATGCTTCTTCAGCTCTGGTTAGGTCCCCCCTCTAGCGTCTGATATCTGCATATGAAGAAGGGAAAGCAGAGCGATGGAAAAGTCGTAGGGGGAGCTCCGTGCATGTGTTCCACAGAAGAGTTGCTCAGCAGTGCTGGTGTTCCATGCATTTTTATAGGCGTAACATCTGTTGCATTTTAATATGGGAGATACAGTGAGAACCTGCATTATCTTGATCGAACTCATCAGCATGAAAAATCACTTCGCTGATTACTTCCAGAATCCTAACTATGTTCATCTGCCTCAGCAAAAACAACAGGCAACCCCTTGAAGACTAACAAATTGACGGTGGCATGAAAATTTCATAGGCAGAAGCATATCAATTTTTTTAAAGTTGTGTTCATAGTGCTGTCAAGTTGCAGATGACTTGTGGTGATCCCTCATGGCGGGTTCAAGACCAGAGAAGAACAGACATGGACTTATTTGGTGATCTCCTATCCCAGCAGTAACCCAAGCCAAGCTTGTTTGGCTCCTAAGATATGACAAGATCAGACCAGCCTGGGCCAGCTAGGTCAGGGCACAAGAAGGTACAATGGGCCCAAGACCAGGATCTCCAGCCACAGAGACCTGCTGTCCCACCATGATGCCTTAGGAAGGAATCGATGAGCTGCTCTCTGCTGTACTACAGCACCACAACTAGAGATGGTCCATGAAGTGGTATTACAGCCACAGTTGGGATCAACACAAGGGGCCAGAAGGGTTCAGCTTGGTATAGTGCTGCTGATTCTAGCTTGCTTCATTATTCAAGCTCAAACTGACCCATTCCTGTCCATCTGGCCAACCTGGCGATTGCTACCTATCATTGTTCAGATATCATGCTTGAGCTTCAAATGACAATAGACAGAGGTCTGGAAGAAAAACACTTATTTTGAACCCGAGACTCTTACCTGTAATATCTAGACTGAAGATAAGTTGAGCACACAGCCTTAGACACGTGGCTAGCGGAACCAAAGTCTATGACCTTGACCCTGTACGGCTGCCGAGATGGATCCACCAACATGATGTTTTCTGGTTTGAGGTCTGCATGGATCAAACCCAGGCTTTTCAATTTCATTAGGGCCGTGGCTACCTGCTGTAGGATTGGCCGGATGTACTTAAGTGGCAATGGGCTGAACTTGTTTTGTTTTAGAAAATCATAGAGGTTCTGTTCCAACATCTCAAAGACCAGGCAGGTGTGGTTCTTGTGCTGGAAACATTCGTAGGCTCGGACAAAGTTGTAATCATCCGCGCTTTCCGTGCTTAGCCGGGCCAGAATGCTAACTTCAATTTGACCTTGCCGGGCATAAGAAGGATGGTTTTTAAGGATCTTGATGGCCACGATTTCATTGGTGCCACGTTTCCAGCATTTGACCACTTGCCCAAAGGTTCCACGGCCAAGAAATTCTAATACTTCATACGTGTTGGTCATGGAACACAGCACTTCATGTTGTACCAATTGGTAATCCCCTTCGCTGTTGGAGCCACTGTTTTTTGATGTGGCCGTGGACGTGGTGGTGGTGGCTACCGTGGCCCCACTGGCATTGTTCTGAATCATGGGTGGGTGCTCTTCAATAATCTGAACGCTGCTCGTGTTCTCAATTTCCTCACTTTTGCGCTTAAGTCCACATTTTTGGTATGTGTCCAAAAGGCTCACAGTACTTCGCCGCATCAGGTTATGTGGTCCGCCCAGTGCTTGCCCGGATACTGCAACCACACCAGAGGTGCTGTTGGCGGAGGTCACCACGATGTGCCCCGTGCTGGCTGGGAAGATGATGGTCTGCTCGTAAGGGATGCCAGGGTTGGGGATCTGGAGAGAGGCGTTGATGGCAGCAGCTGCTTGAGAGGATTGCACGTTCTTGCTCTGGCTGTAGACTTTACTATGTGTGCCGTACCCAGTCATATCCCAGTTAGAACTTGGTTCCACTTTCAGTTTCTTCACACTACAGAAGGCACTTGATTGAAGGGTGTGAGGGGAGAAAACTTGCACATGGGAGGCCATACCTGCAACACGACACAAAAAGAAGCGTTTAAATATAATGCTATTTATAATATCTATTTGTCGTCAAGACATTCTGGGTGATCAAAACATAAACATGCAAACATAAAAAAAAAAAACCCCAAGAGCACAGTTAAAACTCGCAATTAAAAGCAGCCAATTAAATGCAAAGTTATACAATTCCATCACCCACAATGTTTGACCAATACAATTTGAATGGACAACAGAAAGACTGAATGAAAATGTCACCCTAACCATTTAAGGAGCAGTATTCCAGAAATTCAGGGCCACAGCTAAAAAGGCCCTGCATATCTTTTGAGTCATTACTTGGGGGAGGGAAAGCATCACAACTGATATGATCTTCCTGCATTAATATTGTCTAAAGAAGGGGTAGTCAACCTGTGGTCCTCCAGATGTCCATGAACTACAATTCCCATGAGCCCCTGCCAGTATTTTCTGGCAGGGGCTCATGGGAATTGTAGTCCATGGGCATCTAGAGGACCACAGGTTGACTATCCCTGGTCTAAAGGTCATGAGAATTAGCATACACAAAGGAGAGTATTCCCTGCTCAGTAGAGTAGACTGATCAATCAATCAACTTATATAAAGTTCTCAGTTTTCTATTTCATGTCTTTTTTGAACAAGCATAACTAGGAGCATGACCATAACTAGAAACATAACTCAACAACTCTGGCCAGATGTAGACTCCTCTTGATCTGAACACCGCAGAATTTACATCTGCTTAGAGCAGCCTTTCTCAACATTTTTACCATTGAGAAAACCCCTGAAACATTCTTCAGGCTTCAAGAAACTCCAAAAGTGGCACAATCATGCTGAATATGGTTGGGAAGCATCCCATTCCTACCCCCTCTAGGCCCAACACTGGCCATTTTGGGAGGGGGAGACAGGTCAAATCACCCAATAAATGTTTAACCAATGTTTAAATATGTATTAAAATTAATTAACTCCCACCCATTTGGGAAACCCTTCCAGGGCTGTCAAGAAACCCCAGGGCCGTCAAGAAACCATGGTTGAGAAATCCTGGTTAGAGGGAGAAGTGAAGGAGCAAAGGCAGCATAATGGTAAAGGTATCCCCTGTGCAAGCACCGGGTCATGTCTGACCCTTGGGGTGATGCCCTCTAGCGTTTTCTTGGCAGACTCAATACAGGGTGGTTTGCCATTCCCTTCCTCAGTCATTACCGTTTTACCCGTCAGCAAGCTGGGTACTCATTTTACCGACCTCGGAAGGATGGAAGGCTGAGTCAACCTTGAGCCGGCTGCCGGGATCGAACTCCCAGCCTCATGGTCAGAGAGTCAGGCAGCATGTTGGCTGCCTTACCACCCTGCGCCATAAGAAGCTTATAAAGGCAGCATAGTACAGCCTAATATTTTCAGATCTCAGGAGCAAAGCCCAGTCATTACTTGGAAGGAAGACGCCTCTGCATCTCACTTGCTTTGAAAGCCCCTTGCTGGAGTTGTCATAAGTCAGCTGTGACTTGACCGTACTTTACACACACACACTCACAATCATGGAGGGAGAAGAACAATTGTGATATTCATTCAGGATATCAGACTTTCTGTATGCATTCTAAATAAGCTGAAGTTCCCAGAACTTTACAAAGGCAAGAAGTGCTACTTACAGGGGAAAAGAAAGCTACACTATATGAATCAGTAGTTCCAAAGCTTTTTCGGGCTGCCACCCTCTGGGCTTCCAGGATACATACCTTGTGCCCACCCTCCACATACAATCCCCCACCTCTTTCCTGGTGTTAGAGCTACTGCAAATTCAAAACACACTCTATTGCCTACACTTCTTTTGGGGTTGTTGTGCAGCCAGCCATATTTTAGTTGCAAAAAAAAAGGATATAAGTTCTTTGTAAAACTCATTTGTAAATCCCCTTTGTGGCCTCATTGGTGGAAAAGACAAATGGGTGGGAGGGGAGAAGCAAACAAGAGAAAATCTCATGGCCGGGAGCAAGCAGGCAGAAGCCATTTCCAGCCTCCAAAAGATAGAGACTTTTGGGGAAGGGTTGCCAACCCTGGGTTAAGAAATTCCTGCAGATCGGCAGAGTCTGAGGAAGGGCAGGAGCTCAGCAGGAATTGGATCCCATCCAGCCCACCTACTGCAGCTGTCAGTGTCTTCAGGAAGTTAAGCAAGGCTGGCCCTGGTCAGCCCCGGGATGGGAGACTACCAAGGAAGTCCAGGGTCACTACTAATGGCAAGCCACCTTGCTAGGAAAATGCAGTCTGACTGCTGCCCCCTACTGTCCCCCTGGATCCTTCCACTGCCCTCAGTGGGGAACATACTGCCTACTTTGGGAACCCCTAATCTAAAAAGTCATGTTTCTCACAGATACCATACAGATGGTCTATTGTGTCACATTCAGTCTAAGGATGTGGATTCATGCAAGTTTGTGACCTACTACCTGATGGCAAAACAACGACGGCCCACTTTCAAAAGAACCCTTCTTGAGCAACATGGATGAACAAGTTGTGGCTCGACAACTTCAGGGTTTCCTGAATAAAGCAGTCTTTTTGGATCCTTTCCAGTCTGGTTTCAGGCCTGGTCATGGACTGAAACTGCCTGGGTTGCCCTACTGAATGACCTGCAATGGGGAATGCGACCCTGTGGATTATCCACAATACTAAGGTTAAATCATTGATATCTGAAACCCATATTGGCTAAATAACACATTTCTGTGTACCCCAAACCGCACATCACAATATGGCCACCATGTAATCTGGCATCTACTCCTTCATACATTATTGAAGGATTGCATATATTATTTTATCATCTTCTACTGTTTTATCTGTTATTATTATGCCAATAAAGGAACTCTGTATTCCTGACAATACATAAGTACTACTGAAATAACGTTTGAAAGGGGCTGGATTGCAAGGAGAGAGGGCTCCTGAGTCAGACCCCCCCCCCCATGATGTTCTGCTACATCCTTTAAAAATAAACCACTGCTTGAGACAGGAGCATGCCCTTTATTTAAAGGAGGAGGAGGGCTGGGATTCTACCAAATGCCAATGGGTTGCACACGCGACCCGTGAGTCAGACATTGCCCACCTGCAGTCTTTGACAAACTACGGGAAACTGGAAATTGCCATGGCAAATTATTCAAAGGTTATGTTGTCACAGAGTACAAAATCAAACAGTACTTCTGTTTGCCATTTAAGTATCTGCCACTCCCTGTACTGAATCTATTTAGGACATCTGTGCCCTGGTATTTGCTGTTTCAAATAGCTAAAGCTGAATCAGGCACACAGGTGTCCTCTCTGCCCACTTCCACGAGGCCGTCCCACAACTGGGCACTGAGAGCTAAACACCTGTGCCTCTCTAGAACTGTGCTAAAGGGGATGGGATGAATCTAAAAATGGTTTTCCACTCACACAAGAAAGCTTTTGGTGAGCAAAAGACTCCCTCCCATGCACAGAAGGTCAACTTTGGATCCAATCCAGGGTTCCAACCTTCATATCCTTTATTTATTTCATAGACTATGAAATCATAGAGTTGGAAGGGGCCATACAGGCCATCTAGTCCAACCTCCTGCTCATTGCAGGATCAGCCTAAAGCATCCAGGATACATAGCTGTCCAGCCGCTGCTTGAAGACTGCCACTGTAGGGGAACACACCACTTCCTTAGCACAAGGGGACAGCATTGCTAAGGTTACCATTCTCCAGGTGCAGCCTGGAGATTTTTTTGGAAATATTGCTGGTCTCCAAATGAAAATGGCTGCTTTGTTATTAGACCCTGCTGGGGTTTCTCCTCTCGCCAAACCCTGCCCTCCCAGGCTCCACCCCCCAGATCTCCAGGAATTTCCCAACCCGGAGCTGGCAACCCTACAGAGATACCTGCCATGCAGTCCTAAACAGAAGTACACCCTTTTCAGTCTGTTAAAATAAGTGGGCTTAGTAGGGGCTAGCTGTGTTCTAGATTGCACTGCTGGACATGTGCCCCCAAAGTAATGGCTAGTCATGAGCATGGAAAAAGAAACAGGACATAGTTGTGGACCGGGATCTGCTACTGATAAGACACAGGATGGATCCTTTTAAAAGCCACCTGTGCTGATGGCCAGCATCATTTCCCAGGTTAATGAATTCCAAGAAGGTAATTACCATCTGTGAGAAGGAATACTTCCTGCCATCATCTCCTTCGGATTCCAAATTCTGACCGGGAGAAAACTTTCTAGCCCACCTCTTTCCTAATTTTCAAATCGCAATCTCCTCTCCTGCTAAATTCCAGGCCATGCTTGCCCTACCAACATGGTCCTTGCAACACTCTATAGAACAGGCAGGGATGCATGTTTGATCTGAAATACGATGCAAGCACTCAAGTCATTGACGGTGCACCCAACATAGATCTGTCAGGCAGATTTGTAGCCCTGTAGAAATGCCTCGCAGCTATAGGAGAAGTAGGTGTGAGACTGCGCTAGCATTTCGCCGCCAGTAGCTCAGCTTCAAATCCTAGCCTCAGTCATCATGGGCAGTTCCCATTTTCTGGCCAGGAGCATTCCTGGATGGGATTAGCTGGTGGTGTCACAAATCCAAATTAAAGTGCATTAGCAAAGTAAGGTAGTCAACCAGAGACCAAAATAGCCGTTGATGCTACAGGTCGGGACTGAAGTCCTTTCGGCCAGCCCTCCATGTGGCAGTCTTCACACAAAACCTGAAATGACTGCATGTAATCTTGCCGTGCTCTTCAGTTTTGCAAATGACTCCTGTCCAGGCTCTCATTACCCCTCCTGCTTCCTCTGCAGGCCCCGACTGTCAGTGATAGAATAAGGACGCCGAATGGAATGGAATGCTATGCCAGTCATTCGGCCCAGCAAAATCTGGCCCTGTTTACTGCAAAACCTGAAATGGCAAAGTGTACTGCTAACCCCCCCCCCTTTTAATTTAAATATCAAACAAAGATAATAACATTTTTTTTGCAACTGAGGTTTTCAAACTGTGCTTTGAACTCAGACGCTTATGAGAGGAATAATTTAGGATTTTTAATTTCTGATGCTTCCTGTGAAAACCCCCATTCTGATTTCTTTTCACACTTGTGCAAAGCCAACCCACGGAGCATTATTGACGGACCATTTCCTCACTCCAGATTTTATCCCTATGCATTTTCCAACTCTTTATCTACTGGGTACGTTTTTAGGCCACAACGACTCTTCTGAGGGTACCCAGGGCAGTGTACATGGCTCTCCCCCTGTTGGGCAGGTGAGGCCGAGAGAGAATGACTGCCTAAGGTTACTCAGTGAGCGATATAGCAAGCGGGGTTTAGAACTCGAGTCTCCCTAGCCTACTTTGACACACTATCTACCATGCCACACTGGCTCTCACAAATAAGCACTGTAAGTTATGAATTGATGTACACTGTACATATAAAACCCATATTGATGGTTAAGGCTGCCAGCTCTGGGTTGGGGGTGCAGCCAGGAGTGGGTGGGATTTGGGGCAGGAAAGGACCACAATGGAGAAAGAAGAAGAGCAGGTGTTTATGCCCTGCTTTTATCATTCATTCATTCATTCATTCATTCATTCATTCATTCATTCATTCATTCCCCAAAGGCGTCTTAAAGCAGTTTACAAACACCTTTCCCTTCCTCTCCCCACAACAGACACCCTGTGAGATAGGAGGGGCTGAGAGAGCTCCCACAGAACTGCTCTGGAAGAACAGTCCTAAGATAACTGTGACTGGCCCAAGGTCACCCAGCTGGCTGCATGTGGAGGAGTGGGGAATCAAACTTAGCACTCCAAATTAGAGTCTACCGCTTTTAACTGCTCTACCATGCTGTATAGTGCTATGGAGTCCACCCTCCAAAGCAGTCATTTTCTCCAGGGGAACTGATCTCTGTTGCCAGAAAATAAGCTGTAAAACCAGAGGACCCCCAGGTTCTGCCTGGGAACTAGCATCCCTATCGACAGTGCATAAAAATGACACCAAAATGAAATTGACTGAATGTCAGATGTAAAAAGAAAACTGGTATAAAATGCTTTTTAGATGATATACTGCCGCACAAGATACTACAACAATCACTAGAGTTATAATGGCAAATGTTGGAAATATCAAAATATCATCATTCTATCACATGCGGTGGACTTGCCAGAATGCAAGGAAATATTGGATTATGATTCAGGATGAGATGCAAATGATATTGAAGCTTAAATCTGTGCTGGATCCCAAAGTATATTATTAAATATGATACCAAATAATATTAAAATGTATAATGAGCTTGCTGAATATATGGTAGCTGCTAGGATTCTATATTCATCGAGAAGGAAAAAAGAATCATAACTAGACATTATAAATTGGCCAACTAAAACAATGGAATATGGGCCGATGGCAAAATTTTGACACACAACAAACCAATATTGGAATTCAGAAGAAAATTCAAGACCTGCAGCAAAAAGTGGAGAAAAGAAATTGTTGACAAAAAGTAAATATTAAATACTAAAAACATAGGAGAGTCAAGCCTAGTTTCATGAAGAGTAATGACAGGCCAGATTTCCTGAAACACAGCCCAGCGATCACCATACTTCCCCTGTGGGTATATTTTAGAGCAGGGGTAGTCAACCTGTGGTCCTCCAGATGTTCATGGAATACAATTCCCAGGAGCCCCTGCCAGCATTTGCTGGCAGGGGCTCGTGGGAATTGTAGTCCATGAACATCTGGAGGGCCACAGGTTGACTACCCCTGTTTTAGAGCACGGCAAAGTCCATCAGAATCCAAAGTCAGACCATCCCCACATCATCTAAGAGCACATCCCAGACAGCACATCACAGTAGTCTGCAACACACAGGAAGCAGTGGCCGAACAGTGGCTCTCCAGAAGTTTGTGGCCAATTGGCAGGAGCTCCTGGGAATTGCAGTCCAGGAACATCTGGAGAGCCGCAGTTTGGCCACTCCCATGGCATACATACAAGGGTTCTTCTCCTATTTGAAAATGATTTTGTGAGTATACTAAGCTGCTTTGCCTTTCCTCCCCAGCCTAGGCAATCTGGCAAGCCATGATCCACTCCATTCACGTCAGTCTCATGAAGTTCTCAAGTGACGCAAGCAAGCCGCAAGGACAGTTCTAGTTCATAAATTCTGTGTTCCCAAAGAGTCAGAGTGAGGCCCTCATAGAGAGGATGGAAGGGACAGTGTGGACAGCCAACACTCTATGATGAGGAATAGGTTTTAAGCCACCAGAGATGACAAGACAGGATATCCATAGAAAGCCATCTGTGATTTGTGTTACCCATATTTACTTGAAAGGAAGACAACTCTGAAAGTGAAATGACCCTGTTAAAAAAAAATTATTCGCCAACATTATTATTTGATATAATTCCAACTTTCATGCAAATATCATAGAATCATAGAGTTGGAAGGGGCCATACAGGCCATCTAGTCCAACCCCCTGCTCAACGCAGGATTAGCCCTAAGCATCCTAAAGCATCCAAGAAAAGTGTGTATCCAACCTTTGCTTGAAGACTGCCAGTGAGGGGGAGCTCACCACCTCCTTAGGCAGCCTACTCCACTGCTGAACTACTCTGACTGTGAAAAACTTTTTCTTGATATCTAGCCTATATTGTTGTACTTGACGTTTAAACCCATTACTGTGTGTCCTTTCCTCTGCAGCCAGCAGAAACAGCATCCTGCCCTCCTCCAAGTGACAACCTTTCAAATACTTAAAGAGGGCTATCATGTCCCCTCTCAACCTCCTTTTCTCCAGGCTGAACATTCCCAAGTCCCTCAACCTATCTTCATAGGGCTTGGTCCCTTGGCCCAATATATAAATAAATATATTACAACCCCTCTTTTGATGGCTTACCTGTGGGGGGAAAAACTAATCTCCAGTGGGAGCACATACTGTATTTTCTCCCTGGGATTCACTTGGATCAGGTCTCGTGCCCAATCCACCGCTGAATCCACTCAAGGGCTTTAAACAGCATGTGAGGGAGGGTTGCCATGGCCCATCTCTTGAGTCAACAATAGCCTCAGAACTCGGAGGGGAAGCAGTTGCCGCCATGCCAACCCGTGCCAGCGTGGTGTAGTGGTTAAGAACGGCGGCTTCTAATCTGGAGAGCCAGGTTTGATTCCCTATTCATCCACATGCAGCCAGCTGGGTGTCCTTGGCCTATTCACAGTCCTGATAGATCTATTCTCACAGAGCAGTTTCTGTCAGAGCTCTCCCAGCCTTACCTCCCTCACAGGGTGTCTGTTGTGGGGAGAGGAAGGGAAGACTATTGGAAGCCACTTTGGGACTCCTTCTGGTAGTGAAAAGCAGAGTATAAAAGACCTTCTCTCACAAGCTCTCTCTGGCTCATTCTGTGGACAACTTTGGGAACTCCTTCGAGACCTTCATCTAGGGTTAGGAAACTCCTGAAGTTTGGAGGTGAAGCCTAGGCATGCTGGGGATTGGGGAAGGAAGGGGAGGGGCATAAGTAGGATATAATGCTAGAGAGGGTTGCCAAGTCCCACCCAGCCAACCAGTAGATAATTGGGGAGGGGGGTTGGGTTGCCAGATCTAGGTTGGAAAACTCCTGGAGATTTGGGGGTGGAGTATGGAGAGGACAGGAACTTTAGTAGGGTGCAATGCCATATAATCCACCCTCCAAAGTATCCCTTTTCTGTAGCAGAGCTGATATCTATGTGTTCTGGAAATGAGCTGTAATTCCAGGCGATACCCAGGTCTCACCTAGAAGTTGGCATCCCTCTAGAGCAGGGGTAGTCAACGCTGGCAGGGGCTCATGGGAATTGTAGTCCATGGACATCTGGAGGACCACAGGTTGACTACCCCTGCTCTAGAGAGTCCACCTTGCAAAGCAGCAATTTTGTCCAGGGAACTAATCTCTGTAGTCTGGCAATCAGCTGTAATTTCAGGAGATATCCAGGCTCCATCTGGAGTCTGGCAACCCTGGAGGTACCTTCTAAATACTGGATGGAGTTGGCGGTGGGAGGTTTTACAGGCTCCACTATTAAGCCCGGCATGAAGGAGCAAAGGGCACAGACGAGGCAAGGAGGGAGAATAGCCTTTCATTAAAGATAGATCAGAATGTAACCATTCATGTTAAGGTAAGGGTAAAGGTATCCCCTGTGCAAACACCGAGTCATGTCTGACCCTTGGGGTGACGCCCTCTAGTGTTTTCATGGCAGACTCAATACGGGGTGGTTTGCCAGTGCCTTCCCCAGTCATTACCGTTTATCCCCCAGCAAGCTGGGTACTCATTTTATCGACCTTGGAAGGATGGAAGGCTGAGTCAACCTTGAGCCGGCTGCTGGGATTGAACTCCCAACCTCATGGGCAGAGCTTTCAGACAACATTTCTGCTGCCTTACCACTCTGCGCCACAAGAGGCTCTGATTAAAGAAAGCCTTTCATTAAAGATAGATCAGAATGTAACCATTCATGTTAGATTCCTGTAAATTAAATAATTTAAAACAATTATCCCAGCATATAAATAAATAAAATCCTCCCCCTCCCCAGGGAGAGAGGACAATATGCTGGGCAGGCAGGCTCTCTGGAATTTTAAGAGCAAACATAACCTTGACTTGCTCCCAACTTTTGAAAGAAAACAAAATCAAGGCTAGATAAAAGGCCCCGGCAGCAAAAACACCACACACTCAGCAACGCATACCTGAAGGAGTTGAAGTAGGCTCCACACTAGATGGGCTCGCGACCCGCATGCACACAAACACGCACACACACAGAACACATGCCATTTCTAGAATGCCTTGAATATTTCTCTGGCCTCCTCAGTTTCTAAGCTGCTAACAGAGGGGGAAAGAGACGCCACAAGCAAAATACACACCTTTGGGTTAATGCGTAATCACTGACATCCAGGAAACCCCTTCGGAGTAAGTGATCTGGAAAAATATTCCGGGTTACCGGTGTGAATGTCACCAAAACACCGAGTACACCGGTTCACCCCAGAATCCTGCAATGCAAATCCTCCAGGGAAACCCACTTTCACAGAAACTCCTTATTAGACAAGGGAAAATAAAACATCCTTCTAACCAGCGACATGAAATGTCTGTCACTCCAGCACAGATTGTGCAGGGTGGACATTCCCGGTTAAGCTTTAATGTGATTTCCTCTCATGTTTGAGGCTTCCAGTACGTATTTAAAGGGGGGGGGGAGCCCTCCAAAGTTCCCGTGACTCAGATTCCAGGTCTCTCCTTCCCTCCCTCCTTCTGCTTTTCTCCTGACTTTCCACCGGGTGATGATGTTGCAGCAACTGATTTTAGCATGAGACACATGGTGAGCTCAGAGAGCTGCAGCAATATCACTCAAGTTGGCATCCAGGACGTAAACATCATAGCTGGCTACGGTCAAAGATGATTTTCCCCCTTCCCGCTTCCCACTGAATAGAGTCATCGATCCTTTATTTTCTAGGACTAACTTTTCTGATGTGCATTTCTAACCACCTCCACGAAGGCAATTCCTCCCGTAATGGATAATAAAGAAGGAACTGTTGACACACGGACAATGGTCGCTGCTGAACAATCTGGGCAACTGGAATGCTTTTGGCTTGCTAGATTGCTAAGTACCCAGGTGTTGTTTTTTAAAATCTATCTGGATTCAGGGTCCGTCCCCCGAACACCTAGCCACAGGGATCCATACGATGGGTTGCCTCTAGGCTGGATTTCTGCAACTCGCTTTTTGCGGGCCTGACCCGGAAGCTACAACTGATTCAGAAAGCAGCAGCCAGCGTTCTCATGGGAACACCTTGGAGGGACGACGTTACGTTCCACAAAGTCAAACCAGCTGGTGATCCCTGGTCCCAGGGAGGCTCCTCCAGCCTCAACCAGAGCCAGGACTTTCTCTGTCCTGGCCCCCACTTGGTGGAATGGGCTCCCAGAAGAGATCAGGGCTCTACTACAACTAAAACAGTTACACACAGCCTGCAAAATAGAGCTCTTCCAAAAGGTTTTTTGGTCGAGGCCAATACAAACAACAACTAGAGTCCCCGAAGTGCCTCCCACCACCAACTGTGCCCAATCAAAGAACAGCACTCCGGATCCAGCAATGCACTCAAAAGTTGCACTAAAAGGTAAAGGTATCCCCTGTGCAAGCACTGAGTCATGTCTGACCCTTGGGGTGACGCCCTCTAGCGTATTCATGGCAGACTCAACACGGGGTGGTTTGCCAGTGCCTTCCCCAGTCATTACCGTTTACCCCCCAGCAGCAAGCTGGGTACTCATTTTACCGACCTCGGAAGGATGGAAGGCTGAGTCAACCTTGAGCCGGCTGCTGGGGTTGAACTCCCAACCTCATGGGCAGACAGCTTCAGACAGCATGTTGCTGCCTTACCACTCTGCGCCACAAGAGGCTCTTAAAAGTTGCACTACTCTTGTGCAATTCCCAGTTATACTGTTGAACTTATAATGTTGCAGTGTTAAGAGATGTTATGAGTTCATAAGTTCATTATAATCTAGTCTCTGAAGTGTACTGTGAATTATCATTGCAAACTGCCCTGAGCCGCAGGGGAGGTCGGTCTAAAAAATTAATAAAAAATAAAAAATTTGCTCAGGGTCCCTAGCCCCAAGGAGATCAGGCTGGCCTCAGTCAGAGCTGGGACCTTTCAGCCCTGGCTCCGGCCTAGTGGAATGCTCTCTCAAAGGAGATAAGAGCTCTGCAGGACCTCAAACTATTCCCTGCAGAGCTTGTAAAACAGAGCTTTCCCCCAGGCCTATGGTCGAGGCCTATAACATTGCGGAGCTCAGCTGGCCTCCTGTCAAAGCCCCAACTGTACATCATCCAGAGCTGGTAAGACACCTCTGCCCCTTCTCTCCCACTGAGACCCAGAATCGACAATTAAAAGGTAAAGGTATCCCTGGTGCAAGCACCGGGTCATGTCTGACCCTTGGGGTGACACCCTCTAGCGTTTTCATGGCAGACTCAATACGGGTGGTTTGCCAGCGCCTTCCCCAGTCATTACCGTTTACCCCCTAGCAGCAAGCTGGGTACTCATTTTACCGACCTCGGAAGGATGGAAGACTGAGTCAACCTTGAGCCGGCTGCTGGGATCGAACTCCCAGCCTCATGGGCAGAGCTTCAGACTGCATGTCTGCTGCCTTACCACTCTGCGCCACAAGAGGCTCTTAATCGACAATTACAGATTAAATTGTTTTAAATTTCTTAGATTTTTAATTATTCATTGTTTGCATTCATATATTTATTATTCCACGTGGTTTTATTATGATGTACCCCCGCCCTGAGACCAAAGACAAAGAGCAGGCAACAAATACATAAAATAAATAACCATTGCTTCTCACTGGTTTTATTAATATGTTTCTTTTATGCTTGTTTTCATGATTTTGATCATTTGCTATCTTGGGGACCTTTAACTTGGGTGCAAAGCCAGCATTAAAACATTCAAAACAAAATAAAAGGGATCAGAGACATCCACGATTCTGTCATTCATAACTGAGCATCCATCAGCTACATGGGTGTTCCGGGAGGTATGTATGCCACTGGTTTTTGCACCACTGGCCGCCTTGTAAAAAACCATGCAAAGAACCTAGCACACAGGCCTCAATTTGCTGGCCATAAGTCCTAATTAAAATAAGATGCACCACTAGAGCAAGAGCAGGAGTTACACCACCTATCGTTACCTTTCCTGACTGTCTTTTGTGTCGGGTGCTGCTTACGGCTTTACTTTATTTGGATTCTCAGAATGTGAGGTGTGGTATTTTGTGAGGTACGCTCACACTGCCCAGACTTCAAGATATTTGCGGTGAGTGTTGTGCACACTGATCCCCTGGACTGAATCCATGTTTACCGTTTTTGATGTGAGCATTCCGTCATTAGCCTACGCTTAAGTGCTGCAATTATATTGCTGGATCGATGACATCACAACAATTATTCAGGTCATTCACCTTTAGGGTCTGAATCTACAGGTACTGAATGTAACAGATAACAGATGGCAAGCGTTGCTTTTCAAATTTATCTTTGCGCTCTCGAGTCTATCTGAGTGCCCATCACTATGTGCTACTCTTAATTGTATGTTTTCTCCACTCTGCCTACATATGAATGACATAGTTTACACCAGAGATTAGGAGGGGAAAACAAAATCCAGGATTTGCAAATATGTCAAATGTGCTTAGAAAATTGCCTGCTCTTCTGATGTCCTAGGCATTAAAGTATTGCTGCCATCTCCCCACCCCCACTCCCCGTTGGATCCTGGGGAAGCAATCACACATCACCCCCCACCCCCCAAGAAGCTGTTTTTTGGGGGAGGGGTACCAGTTTGGTCTAGCAGTTAAGAGCAGCAGCCCCAAATCTGGGAAACCAGATTTGATTCCCCGCTCCTCCACATGCAGCCAGCTGGATGACCTTGGGCCAGTCATAGTTCTCTCAGAGCTCTCTCAGTCTCACCTACCTAACAGAGTGCCTGTTGTGGAGAGAGGAAAGGGAAGGCAATTGTAAGCTGCTTTGGGACTCCTTTGGGTAGAGAAAAGTGGCATACAAGAACTAACACTTCTTCTTCTAATCTGGTGAGCCAGATTTCATTCCCTGCTCCTCCACATGCAGCCAGCTGGGTGACCTTGGGCCAGTCATAGTTCTCTCAGAGCTCTCTCAGTCTCACCTATCTCATAGGGTGCCTGTTGTGAGGAGAAGAAAGGTAGGCAACTGTAAATCACTTGGAGGCTCCTTTGAGTAATAAAAAGCAGGTAACAAAAACCCATCTCTTCTTCTGTACTTCTCCCATGTCCATCTCTAACATCCATTAAGTATGCACTTATTTCTTGACCTGGATAGCCGAGGCTAGCCCAATCTCATCAGTTCTCGGAAGCTAAGCAGGGTCGACCCTGGTCAGTATTTCTCTTTTTAATGGGAGACCACCCCGGAATACCAGGGTCGCCACACAGAGGCAGACAATGGCAAACCATCATGGAGTGACTCCTGCCTTGAAACCCTGTGGGGTGGCCATAAAGTGGCTGCAACTTGATGTCACAAAAGGAACTCATTTCCACTTGCAGGCTTCATACATCTATGCGTGTATACAAGGTCCAGAAGAGCAAAGAAAGGGCTTTATAATCAGCACCCAGTAAGGTGGAGAGAATAAGGAAAAGCTGCTGGCAGCTATGCAAGACACCTGCAAGTCATGGCTGTATTTCCTCTTCATCCAGAGCACAGACTGGTGATTTATAAACTGGGGCTAATGTGTACCAGGAGAACAAGTGCGTGCTCTAAAATAACCAGGCCATGGAATTTTTCCCAGTTACTCATAGATACCTGGGAGAAGGAGGCTGTCCCTTCTGAAAAAAAATATCGTGGACAATGGCTAACTGGTTCCACATGCTGATGATCTGTAGAAATAATGCCTTCAAGTATCCCCCGGGGAAACCAGGAACTTTTGGGGGAGGAAAGTATTTCCTACACTTCTGAAAATTAAGCAGGCAGAGAGGACCATATGGAACATTTGGGTTTTTTTTTTCTCTCACTCTCTTTTCTCAATACATACATCTGCAAACAAAATACAGGCCAATTTTTTAAAAATCTGTTCTAATATGGTTAATATTACGGCACTGCTTCTGACACAATCATTTTGGGTATCAAATAAAAGTTGCTCTTTTCTCAGTTCTTGCTATAAACCATGCCTCACCCATCTATTTTTTTAATAGTTCTGTCACTGTGTTTCATTTCTACTGCTTTCCTGGTCCATTTCCCTTTTTTCATAGCCACCAAACAAAGCAAAATAAACTTCCTGACCAAATCCTCTCCTCTGAAATTAGCAGATAATCATACAATCACAGAGACAGATGGGACTCCAGGGTCATCTTCCAACTCCATGATTCTATTATGCTATTTGGGTCATATATAACCTCACTCCATGACACCATGTGGTTGGTTACACGTCCAGAGAGAGATATTTTGTGACTTCCCACCACACTGTTACAGAATTCCAAAAGTGCTCACAGGTTCAAGAAAAGCTGGGGATCCCTGTTAGAATGCAATCATAGAGCTGGAAGAGGCCATGCAGGCCATCTGGTCCCACCCCCACCCCCAGCTCAATGCCGGATCAGCCTAAACCATCCAGGATAAGTATCTGTCCAGCCGCTGCTTGAAGACTGCTAGTGAGGAGGAGCTCACCACCTCCTTAGGCAGTCCATTCCACTGCTGAACTACTCTGACTGTGAAAGGTTCCCCCCCCCCTAATTATCTAGCTGGTACCATTCTACATGTAGTTTAAACCCATTTATGTGGGTCGTCTCCTCTGCTGCCAACAGGAACCACTCCACAGGTTGACTATCCCTGAACACTGGTCAGCTCTGACCACTGAGTCCAAAATGGAGGCCTTGCTTTTGCATGGATTTTGTAATGGGCTTCACAAAAGCGCTTGCTATTTACGAGCATGTTTTCCAGCTTCAAAAAAGGAATGAGTTCTTATAATAACTCCTCGTCACACAAGGGTGTTTGGAGAATTAATTAGTACATGGGACGGAGGCATACAAACTGCGCCAGCTGATGCCCACTAGGGCCCACTGGGAATACATCCAGAGGGAAGTAAAGTTCTATTTTCCACGAGAGCTGGGCCAGCAGAGGTTTCAAGACGCTCAGACACAATGAGCTACTACATTTTGTCACGGTTGCTTTCATGCCCTGGGCTTTTGCACGTTGTTGCCACAAAATCCATTTACATGGCTCGGCTGTCTGGGTCTTGGGTTGCCCCAAGAATCATAGGCTTGGGGCAAGACCAGTATCTGGACCTCTCAGCAGGTAAGAGACATAAACACAGGAAGGGGAAGTCAAACAAAGTCCATAACTCTTTACTCTCACAGATTTCATTTGTAAAAAACGGCCTCACGCAATTTGAAACTCCACTGGCCATCTGAAGAAGCATAAAGGTAAAGGTAAAGGTATCCCCTTGCACGCACTGGGTCATGTCTGACCCTTGGAGTGATGCCCTCTAGCATTTTCATGGCAGACTCAATACGGGGTGGTTTGCCAGTGCCTTCCCCAGTCATTACCATTTTACCCCCCAGCAAGCTGGGTACTCATTTTACCGACCTCGGAAGGATGGAAGGCTGAGTCAACCTTGAGCCAGCTGCTGGGATTGAACTCCCAGTCTCATGGGCAGACAGCTTCAGACAGCATGTCACTGCCTTACCACTCTGCACCACAAGAGGCTCTGAAGAAGCATACATGCACACAAAAGATGATACTGAATAAAACTTTGTTGGTCTTAAAGGTGCTGTTGAACTCCAAATTTGTTCTGCTGCTTCTGACCAACCTATCTACCCACCTAAATCCATTTGAAATGGCAGCCCTTAATCTTTGTGGTTTAAATGATGGCTTGGGCCTCTGAGAAAGCCTCCCTTGCGTTGGTCAATGACTTCAGATCCAACGAGTATGTCCAGTTATACCTTCCAAATCTCTTGGCATGGACAAAGAAAGAGATGTAGCTAGTTGAACTGCAATTACGTATGTTAACCTCCTTGGTGGGGTTACCAGCTCCGGGTTGGGATCTGGGGACACAGCCTGGTAGACTCTGGGGAGCAGAAGGAAGCTATATGGTTTACCCTCCAAAGCTGCCAACTTCTTCAGTAGAATTGATCTCTGAAGTTTGGAGATCTACTGAAATTGCTGGAGAACTCCATCTTGAGGTTGGCAACCCTCTATGAGGAGTAATCAAAGCTGAAACCTGAGCATATTCTGCAAAGGTCTTATTTCAGCTGGCCTTTAAAGCCTATATGGCATAATCTTAGTTCCACGCAGCCAAATGACATTTCATTTTTTTAACCAGTTGGTTGGTTTTATCAGGTTATCCTTTAAAAAGCCCTCAGGAGGGTGCAGATAAGAAATCAAAACAAATCTATATGTTGCTGTTTGTACCTCACGCATATTTGCTCACTGCCAAACTTAGACAAGGTGTAGGCATGGAGTTATATAATTCTGTTGTTGAGGCTGAGCCAGTCAGGATCCCTAGCATTTTTATACACACTTTGTTTATAGTAAGGTCATTGCATGACATTTAACACTTTTTAAAATGTACGCACTGGAAACTCTTACAGGCCACAGGCTGGGCTGAACAGGTCTGTCACCCTGCTGGCAAGCTCCTCCCCTCTTTTTATTGGAATCAAGGAGCTGGCCTTTGGAAGTAGAAGCCATGCTTCTGGAAAGGTTGGGATGATAAAGAAAATGCTAGCTATACTAATACAGAGATTATCCTTCAGAGAAAGAACAGGTGAGGCCTGTTACAAACTAGATTATCATTAATTACATTTTCATCACACCCTTCCTTCAAGGAGCTCAGGGCGGTGTATGTGGTGAGGAAAGAAGCTGGCGTCTCCTATCAGGCTACAACAGGGAGACCCAGCATGATATCAATGCTCTGAAGTTCCCTGGGTGACGATCTTCAGCCAGAAAAACAACATTACTCATAGACAGTACTCTCCCTCTCTTCCAGTTATCCTTGCAACAGCCTTGAGGGCCTGACCCACGGTTTCAGGGGTCTGGCCTTCTCAAGGAAATGTTAGACTGAAGGACCAAAAGCAAGGCGACATGCCATTTTACTCAGGAGACATCCATACGCTTCTTATTTAAGGCCTTTGCTACCATAGATTCCCCAGTGATTCCTAGAGTGGTGTTGCATCACTTCAGGGTTTTCCCCTGAAGTGACATTATATCATCAATCCAATCTTAGTTTTTTCAGAGCAGGTCAAAAGCTGGGAGCTGGGAGCTGGGAGCTGGGAGCTGGGAGCTGGGAGCTGGGAGCTGGGATCGAGAGCCAGTTTGGTGTAGTGGTTAGGAGTGCGGACTTCTAATCTGGCATGCTGGGTTCGATTCTGCACTCCCCCACATGCAGCCAGCTGGGTGGCCTTGGGCTCGCCATGGCTCTGATAAAATTGATCTGACCGGGCAGTGATATTAGCGCTCTCTCAGCCTCACCCACCCCACAGGGTGTCTGTTGTGGGGAGAGGAATGGGAAGGCGACTGTAAGCCGCTTTGAGCCTCCTTCGGGTAGGGAAAAGCGGCATATAAGAACCAACTCTTCTTCTTCTTCTTCTTCATCGGGGCGGGGGGGCTTCTAGACCCTGTCTTGCCCTTTAAAAAGCACTATGGCATGATGACTTTCTGTCAGCTGCATCTAATTCATCAACTTTCTTGATACCTAGATTCATCTGATTTGACCAAGCTGATCCATGCTTCTGTAACCTTATAGTTGGATTACTACAAAGCACTCTGCGTGGGGCTGCCCTTGAAGATGATCTAGAAGCTACAAGTAGCCCAGAATGCGGTTGCCAGACTGCAATCAATTCAAGGTGTTGATTATGACTTTTAAAGCCCTTCACAACCTAGGACCACATATCTGAAGTACATCTCTTTCCATAAATCCCTGTGTGCTAACAACAATAGTCTGACAGTCATCTGTTGGCTATACCAAAATAGGTATCTGTTGGCAACTACCAGAACCTGGGCCTTTCCTATCGTGGCTCCATCTTTGTGGAATCATAGAATCATAGAGTTGGAAGGGGCCATACAGGCCATCTAGTCCAACCCCCTGCTCAATGCAGAATCAGCCCAAAGCTGAATGGACTTCCAGAAGAGGTGAAATGGGCCCCCTCCTTGTAGACCTTCAGGAGGTGATGCAAGGCCTGCCAAGGCATTGTAGGGGGGTCTGAATAGTTCATAGTTAAGGAAGGGCATGAGGGGGAATTTCGGGGATGCTATTTTATCTTAGCTGGGAATTTTTTGGCTATTATTGTAATCCTCTTTCAGCCTACAGGAAAGGCTTGATAGAGATGTTTTAATAAAATAAATAATTAGCACAGACCAGCTTGCAAACTGAAGTTTATCACAAATCTGGGCTGGTTCATGGTTCATGACTTTTCATGCCGTCTATGGCAGTTTGTGAGGAGCAGAAAGCAGGGGTTTAAATAGCTCAAACCATTTCACCCCTGCTTTCTGCTCCCCACCACTTTGTGAGGGGGAGCAGAAAGCTGGGATTTAATCTTCAAATGGCTCCCGAATCACTACGAAACAGTTCACTTTGCGAACCAGCTGAACCATGAACCAAACTGCAAAAATGTAGCTGGTGCCCATCCCTATCCCTATAAATCAGCAATGACGGCATTTAAATTAATTTTTTTCCTGCCAGCTGACGGAACAGTGGAAGGATGTGGGATTTGTTAGTGGGAGGTCTCCCAGCAACCCTGGCTGTGCCTTTACAAGGAAGAGTCATACCCTCAAACTGCAGGATTTAAAAAAAAAAACAACAACAGCCTAACTATATAAAAATTGCTGCTGAACAATCTGTGAAACAGTCTTTTAAAAACTGAATAAAAATCTCTATATATCCAGTTATTAGAATTAAATTATAGGCTCTTGTGCTATGCCATCTATTTCATTCTCCTAACAGCACATTTTCTGGTCATTATTTGTTTGTTTTTTAACACATCCCTTCCTGAACATTAACACTGTTACTGAAAATGAGACATGGGGGGGGGTCACTTCCTGGAAACATGTGGCTTCTTCTAACTGTAGAGAAAGTTACAAAAACATCGCCATGTGAATGCAATGAAGCCTGCCCTTATGCCACCATTAGAGAAATTCATCACTGTAAAGTTTATGAAGTGATTTCTGCACTGCTAGGGGGGCCAGACTCCAAGCAGGACCTGAAGACCCCCCTAGAATTACAGCTCATCTCCAGAGATTAGTTGCCCTGGAGAAAATGGCTGATTTGGAGGGGGGATACTATGTCATTATACCACACTACGGTCTCTGTCCTCGCCAGGCTCCATCTTTGAAATGTCAGGAGTTTCCCATCCTGGATCTAACAACCATAACCCCCATCCCCCACTGGTGGCCAGAGGGGACCTGGTAAACCTGGACACACCCTCTCTCCTCGATTAACAAGAACCCCCTCCAGTTCTATCTGATAGAAGGCAACTTCCACCCTCTTTCCATTCGGAAGTGGCCTCTCTTTCTGTCTTCTAGTTCTTCAGCCCTTCCTTACACATCACCATCTTTCCAACAAGACAACAATTAACTCAGCCATTGTGAAGAGCCAGTCTAATCTCTGCAGAGCGCCGCATGCTCCCTTTGTATATGAAGCAGGTGACCTTTCCGCAAATGTGGGCCTGTGCTTTGTGTTTGAGATCTATTGTTGTTTTTTTTAAACAACGGGAGATGAATATGTCTACCAGCCTGTTAGAAGAAGATATTTTGCACAAGGGTTCAGGAGTACATGCTCAGTACATAGCTTTCAGTCTTCCGCCTTCTATGTTGTTAGCAGCACACTTCTGCCTCTGTAGATATGTCCCGAGGAAACCTGATCTATTGCAACATAATCTCATGTGCAACAAATTGTACAGCAGTTCTGTGAACTCATGAAGCTGCCTTATGCTGGGTCAGGCCACTGGTCTAATAAGGTCATACTTGTCTACGCTGACCAGCAGTGGCTCTTCAGTGTCTCAGGCAGAAGCCTTTCACTTTACCTGCTACCTGATCCTTTGAACTGCAGATGCTAGGGATTGAATCTGGTATCTTCAGTCTGTAGAGCAAGGGTTCCCAACCAGGGGTCCGTGGACCCTAGGGGTCTGCAGAAGTGCTGAAAGGGGTCTATGAGAGCATGATATTGGGGGGTATGGCCTGTCTTCTCAGCTCCTACTCCTCTTTCCAGCCTACATGAAGCTGCACCACCATAATAGTATTAAAGGACAGAGGATGGAACAAAAGGAAGGCTAATAGTGATGTCACTTCTGGGGGCATGGCGTGGCCAGCTGACATCACTTCCAGGGCTCCTTGAAGTCTGGAAAATTATTTCAGGGCTGCCCCGTAATCAAAAGGTTGAAAAGGGATGCTGTAGAGCAAATGCTCTTCCGCTGATCTACGGCTTCATGCAGTCTAAGTGTGGATTGGGGGAACATCTTAACATTTGTCCTGTATTTGTCACTGCTTTCACAAGCAGAAGCATGGTTTCTGGACTGCACTCCATGGCCCTATATGTCAAGGTTCACATCCATGAAAATTCCTACTTATTAAAAAGTTGCACGCAGAAAATATACATGCATGAAGAGGAGGCTAAGCTGATTATTTTCTGTGATAGAATTGTTGTCTTTCTATGCCATCCACGGCCTCCTTCATTACCTGTAGAGTCCCACAAGTAAGAGGAGTCCATCTCCCTCCCCATTCCCAGGCATTCCAGCAAGCCACTGCACAAGCCACTGCTGCACAGGAAAAAAAAAGTCCAGAGATGGTTTTGTCATTGCCTGCCTCTCTGTAGTGACTCTGGACTTCCTCAGCAGTCTCCCATCCAAATATTAACCACAACTGACCCTGCTTAGCTTCTGAGATCTGACTAGCCTGAGTGATTTGGTTAGGGCCTCTTGGGTCTTACTTGTGCCTAAAGTAACTCTTTGTATCCTCCTCCCGCCCCAAACCAATCATGGATTCTAAACGTCATGGTAGCCCAGGGCATGAAACGAGCATTCTTGCCTCATTATGAATCCATAAGGACTCTCAATACATTCCCATCTGCCAATTCTCAGCCACTGCTGATAGAAGGCCTCCCTCCCCAATCTGTTCCACAAGAGAATAACTAGGATATAATGAAAATACCAACTAAGAAAAAAACCTAATCCTACAGAGTTGGCAAAAACTAGAGGGGAAAGACGCGTGCGGATACAATAATTTTGCACGTACTGCATTTGAATCTGAGATGACAGTTCATAACACATGATTTGGCACTCAGGACGATGTATATACAAGCAATGTGAGGTAGACAAAGGCTAATGGGCCTGAGGAATCAGAAAGTTCCCCATTCCAGTCAAATATGCTGACTCTCTTCGGTCAACACTGAGGAAGCTGCTCAAACTTGGCTATGGTCTTGCATTGGACCAGGGGTGGCCAAACTGTGGCGCTCCAGATGTCTATGGACTACAATTCCCATGAGCACCTGCATTAGACATTTCGTTGGAAGAGAGGTGGGAAACCAAGGCTTTTCACACTGTAATGCTTTTAAGGTCACAGGTAGCCCTTCCCTGCACCAGTTATATATTTGGATACAAAATAAGCACCATGCACAATCAGAGGTGTAGAAATCAAGATGTGTTGAGGAGCATGGACCTGTTAGTTTCAAGGAAAAGGAATTAAAAGGCACCAAAACAAAATCCATTCACAATTCATAGCAAAGGGTAAGAGCAAGATGCCTGCTTACCGCTTGCTCCCTTCTTTAAGTGCATTCGAATGTTTAAAATTCGTGTCCAAACATAGCATCCTAGTGAAAAGCAACTTCCATACTGCTTGAACTTATTGCTATTATTGGAACATTACTTGATCTTACGTCAAGCTAAAGGGTGGGGAAAAGAAATGTACACTCTTTCCAAAAGGTTTGTTTTGGTTTTGATAGCCTTTAGTGTTCAGCTCTGCCATGCATGACACTGGAGAAGCCTCAGAAAAACAGCAATGCTCAACGTTTGCATGTGGCAATACTCAAAGTTTGTAAGGACCCAGGCTCAGTCTTTCTCCTTTAAAGAACTCTGGTAACTAGGACTATCAGTCTTGGTAGGTTTACCAGCCTCCAGTTGGTGGCTGGAGGTCTCCAGGTGACAGAAATCAGTTCGCCTGGATGAAATGGCTGCTTTGGCGGATGGACTACCCCACTGAAGTCCCACCTGTGTCCAAATGCCACCCTGCTCAGTCTCCAAGCCCCAAATCTCTAGTTGTTTCCCAGCCCAAAACTGGTAGCCCTACCAGGTGGAACCTATAATTCTTCCATAATTAAAGATCATCTCTGGACTACAGAGACCAGTTCCCTTGGAGGAAACAGGAGCTTCAGAGTATGGATGCAAAAGTATCCCATCGCCACAGAGGTTCCCCCAGCCCCCTCAACTTCTGCCCTTACCCGGTCATTCCCCAGTTCTCCAGGAATTTCCCAAGTGGGAGTCAGTCAGCAACGGGGCTAGCCCTGATCATTCCTTCACTTCCAGAGCTAAACAGACTGATTTTTCAGGCCACTGTAAGCCAGTACTTTGTATCTTTCCCTACACATAACAAGGCTGGAGACAGTGGGTCAATTACCTATTTCTGCTTGGGGGAAGCGACCAAGGAACCCTCCCTGGGGCTTCCTTGCAGCCATCCCTTGCTCTGCACAACTCTTTCTTTAAGCACAGAAGGCAATGATGGAGCTTAAAAAAGCAGGAGAAAGTCACGCTCTGGAGCGCAGATGGGATGAGGAGAAAGAAAGCAAATGCAGTTGGGAGAAGGAGAAAAGAGGTTGTGATAGGGGGGGGCAGGGGATGGCTTCAGTAGCAAGATCATGGGTAATCTACGCTCAAAAGTCCACAAAAAGCAGCACTGAACATGAAAAAGTTGTGCTTACATTGTGTATGTGTAAGTGCAAAGTGTTGAGCCGAAGTGTATGCTGTTCCACTGAAAAGATACGGGCGTGAGTGCTTCTGCATGCACTTATCAGGAACAAGGGCAAATCCTCAAATGTGGAGCTATAATGTATAGATATAAACCTGACTGGCAGTCTTGATAGGAGAGGAAGAGTACCTTGTAGTCCATGGTATCATGCAATAAAGCTCCTTTTTAAAGCAAACACCCTTTCCATGCTGAAATGGGCACAGTGTCCCAATAGTGTGAAGTCAGCAGGAGGCCTTGACGACATTTTCTGAGGAACGGTTCTCTTGCTATGCTCCTGAATTACCTGGCGCCCCCTCAAAGATGATCGGGGGTTTCTCTGGGAGATTGGTCGCAGACTTCTTCTGCTGGTAAAGGGAAATGTTAGGTGGGTTTGAGGGTGTGCTCTCGGTTTGCACAGGGAAACACAGAAAACTAGCAGGTTACGACTACAGCATGGTGTAGTAGATAGAGTGCCAGACTACAAATAGGGAGACATGGGTTCAACCCCCCCCCCTTCAAATCTGTGAAGCCCCCTGGATGACCTTGGAGAGTCAGTCTTGCTCATCCTGACCGATAGCATGCACGTGTTGTCAGAAGGGGGGAAGGGAGGATAATTCATGTGCAATGGTCTTGAGCTTGGAGGAAGGGTGGGATTTGAAATATATATCTTAGTGGTAAACAACAGAAAACTAGGTTCCACTTAAAAGTGATGGGAATCAGCATCATACGCTGATTGGTCTGTTTAGCCTGGAGAGGAGACGACTGAGAGGGGATCTGATAACCATCTTCAAGTATTTAAAAGGCTGCCATATAGAGCAGGGTTAGTCAACTTGTGGTCCTCCAGATGTTCATGGACTACAATTCCTATGAGCCCCTGCCAGTAAATGCTGGCAGGGGCTCATGGGAATTGTAGTCCATGAACATCTGGAAGACCACAGGTTGACTAACCCTGATATAGAGGATGGAGCAGAGTTATTCTCTCTTGCCCCGGAGGGACAGACCAGAGCCAATGGGATGAAATTAATTCAAAAGAAATTACATCTAAACATCTAGAAGTTCCTGATAGTCAGGCGGTTTCTCAGTGGAACAGGCTTCCTTGGGAAGTGGTGGGTTCTCCATCTTTGGAAAGTTTTAAACAGAGGCTGGATAGCCATCTGACAGAGAGGCTGATTCTGTGAAGGCTCAAGGGGGCGGCAGGTTACAGTGGATGAGTGATAGGGATGTGAATGTCCTGCATAGTGCAGGGGGTTGGACTAGATGACCCAAGAGGTCTTTTCCAACTCTATGATTCTATGCCATGCACAAAGTTCTGCGGCAGACATACAGGGATCCCTTGGCATGCCAGTTGATGTGAAAAAGGTTCCCTGACAGCTGAAATTCTGAAAACTACCGGTTTACAGAAACAAAGCCATTGTTTTGATACTGACAGCCTCCTTGATAGGAGTTTTTGTTTTTTTAAAAACAGTCACACACAGAGACACAGAAACTTCATATGAAACATTTGTTCCAAAAAGAACAGCTTGCCAATTTCTTCCATCAGGACCTTAAAAAAGCATTCTTTCTTTTGTTCCCCCCCCCACACTCTATTTTGATACTGTTTAGATTTGGGGGGGGGGGGGGATCAAGCCGCCTCCGTCAGGCGCTGTAACGCACGTCTGCCACTCTATTAGAAGTCAGCATTAAGACCTGGGTGTTTTGTCATTTTCCCAGAACTAACAAACATTGTTGCCGTACAAAAAGAAACGGTTCTCGGGAAATCACATCCTGTATGTTTCCAAGCGCTTCATAAATCCGTAGGCATCTGGCAGAGACGCCTGGATTCCTAACGCACATTTTTCACGTACTGACGCAAGGTTAGAAAACAAAACGAAATACCCTCGAGTTCCCCCCTTCCTCTGAATGTTGATGCTGAATGTTACAATTAAAATAAATATCGGAATGGCAGCTGGCCTTGCAGGTAACTGGGGGATCAGGACAGAAAGCTGATCCACTCCAATAGGTACAACAACTCCTGGTCTGACTCTGCGTTTGGTCACTGCGTGAAGCAGGGGTAGTCAAACTGCGGCCCTTCAGATGTCCATGGACTACAATTCCCAGAAGCCCCTGCCAGCATTTGCTGGCAGGGGCTTCTGGGAATTGTAGTCCATGGACATCTGGAGGGCCACAGTTTGACTACCCCTGGGCTTAAACCAGCATTTGCTGGCAGGGGCTTCTGGGACTTGTAGTCCATGGACATCTGGAGGGCCGCAGTTTGACTACCCCTGGCGTGGAGGAAGGGAGTACAAACGCTTGCCCCCCCCCCAAGGGTGTCTGATGCCTTCATAGAACTGTACCTCCTACCCGAGGTCCTATTCTGCAACGAGTGTTTCATAAAATCGTTTCAGGGGAAAGATCATGAAAGAGTATCTTCCACACCGAGTCATGTTCCACATATTAAGCAATTTAACACGGAACACTCAGTCGGTTTCATGTTGTCTCTCGGAATAACGGCGGCCTGTTGGCTGTCTCTGGAACCACCCCAACTGGGTTTCTTCCTCCTGCTAGTTTAATTTTCGTACACATGTGAACAACATCAGGTGGTTTTCTCTGAGAGGTAGAAACTCAGCTCCTTGGTCAAGTCTAACAATTAGTTCCTCCGGGCCTAGTCTGACTATATATGCTCCTAGGGCTGTTCTCTTGACCGCTGTCTAGTCTTGGCTTTACAAGCTATATCCGTCTGCAATTGTTCCATTTCCTTGCCTGTCTATTGCATTTAATTCTTACTAAGCAGATACTACTGTTGTTCCTTCCTGTGCTGAATTAGTCAGTTTGGGACCTTTTCTGCATGATGCACAGAATCTCAGGTCATTGTCCTCTGGAACACCCAAAAATGACCCAACAATCCAGCAGTCAGTATATCACAAGATGGGAAAGAATGAATAAGAATGTCCAAAATGCTGGGTAAGCAGGTCATCAAATCTTATGGACTCACATCTAGTGCTCAGCTGGTGGTCCAAGAACAGGCACTATCAGTAAAAGACTTCCAGGGAAAAGATCACCCATAAAGCAAAAATGCTCAGCACAACTTTTTTGAAAAAAATCTTATCTTTTAATTTTTTTAAGTATATAAAGAAAAAGGAAAACGGTATTTAATAAGTATTTTGAGACATCGTTTTTCTCTAGATTTCCCTGAACTGAAAGCTATCATTAAATAGCAGAATGGTATAGCCTCAATTAAATCAGACCGTCCCTCTGGGGCAAGAACGGGCCTTTAAAGGGCCCCCTCCCCTGAACCCCAGCCAGGCAGCTTAAGGTGGCTTTGGGCCACAGCTCGCAGCCGTATCAAGTGGGGCGGGCAGGGGATGGCCAGCTCGTTAGCAGGCCCGGGAAAGAGCTCCTTAGCAGGCAGTCAGCAGGCCGGGAGGCCCTAGTTAGCAGGCCCCAGTTGGCAACCCTAGCTATACCTAATTCACTTGAAGCTCATATGAAGAGGAGAGGTGTATACAAAGATGTATCAAGCAGATTTTCTTTTTTAAATAGTATGGGCTTCTCTAATGAACAGAATCAAAAGGTTCCAAAAAGCTACTTTGACTCATACCCTGTTGAGTTAAACAGGAATCTCTGTGGAGAACTACAGCAGTTCCAGTTATATGCTCACAAAGTTTAATAAAGTAGGAAATTACTCATCTCCCTGACACAGTAGTGAATAGAAGGCAATTTGAATTTCCAAAAGGACAGTTCACACTAGGTATATTTGTAACACTAGTGATTACCAACTTATTCACAGAATACTCCTCAGAGAGCAACAATGTATGGACATACTACGTCTGCCAGGTCCTTCCTGGACACCAGTAGGGGACAGGGCACCCTTTTTTACCACTGAGAAACCCCTGAAACATTCTTCAGGCTTCGAGAAACCCCAGAAGACACGCAATTGTGCAGAACGTGGTTGGGAAGGATAGCTGTGTATACAATTAAATATTTCACGGCCATCCAGGGTTTCACAAAACCCTGATTGAGAAAGCCTGTTCTAGGGAAACTGACCTCTGTAGTCCAGAGATTAATGGTAATTCCAATGGATGTCAAGTTCCCTCCTGGAGGCTGGCACCTGTAGGATACCCTAAAGTCATTTTCCCTACTGTATATGGAACTGGACATGCTTTGTTGCTGAACTTATTTGGAATCTTGAGATCAGAAAACCTATGAGGAAAAAACTAATTCAGTTGCAGAATTCAACCAAGTTTTGCGTCATTTTGAAAAATAAATATGTATTTTTATAGTTTAGTATTGTTTTCATTTCGAATTACATATGGGGGCATCATAATATTTCCATTGTTTCAGGCCTCTAAAGGTTTTAATCTGGCCCCGTCTAAAGTAAGTGTGTTGTATTGGTCAGGGTGTCAAATGACTTTCAGGGAAACCCAGGTTCAAATCCACCCTGTGCCACAGAAGTTTACCAGCTGGCCCTAGACGCTCTCTGCCTAAGGTACCTCACAGAATTACTCTGAGGATAAACTGGTGGAGGAGACAACAATTATATTAACCACTTAGGGTCCCCATTGGGAAGAAACATTGAGTGTAAATATGCTAATTAATAAATAGTTAAAAGTTCTACAAGAAACATGCTTCAGCTGAAATAATTCATGGGCCCCACTTCTAGAGAGTAAGGAAAATACACTATTCAGAACTACTGGAATAAGAGCTCAAGAAAAACTTCTTCCTCAGACAATCTGTAACAAACATAGGCACACATTTTAAATTTCAATCGTACTGAATACAGTGGTAAAATACAGTGCTTTGGGATAGCACAGTTGGAGACGGAATTATTATTATTTGTTTCAGTAAGCCAGGACAACTGAGAGAACCTCCAATAATAAATCTTGTAGCCATTCTTGTTTTTCCAACACCTTACGGAATAGTTTATAGCAGGGGTAGTCAAACTGCGGCCTTCCAGATGTCCATGGACTACAATTCCCATGAGCCCCTGCCAGTGTTCACTGGCAGGGGATCATGGGAATTGTAGTCCGTGGACATCTGGAGGGCCGCAGTTTGACTACTCCTAGTTTATAGTATGTTTATAATCTCTTAATACATCATTTTGCCAAGAATATTTTGCTAAATTGATTGGAAGTTCAAGACCCCCAATGAGTTAGCTGGTATACATTTTAGTGCCAGCCATTTGTATCAGCCACTACATTTTTCATTATTTCTATTACTATTATTTAATATTTAACATTTTTCTGTCATGGGCTACATGTCATTCAGCAGAAAGAGAGGAAATCTCCAGCACCAGATGCTACCCAGACACAATGAAGCGCGGCTTAGATGCAAAGAGAAGATAAAGCTCTATTTTATTTCCTGGTTCCGTTCAGATAAACGGAATTCATTTATTTCTTAATCTTAATGCACAATAATAGCATCTCGGTACCCCGTGCTGAAAAGCAACTCTTGCATTGCCAAATTAACTCTGTCCTGCCCCAGACTTTGAGAGACAAAAGGAAGTTTACATGATACTGCTGTAAATACCGTGGGGAAGAAGGCTAAAAGAAATTGGCTAGAGAAAGACCTACATATAGCCTTAGGTAAAGGTAAAGGTATCCCCTGTGCAAGCACCAAGTCATGTCTGACCCTTGGGGTGACGCCCTCTAGCGTTTTCATGGCAGACTCAATACGGGGTGGTTTGCCAGTGCCTTCCCCAGTCATTACTGTTTACCCCTCAGCAAGCAAGCTGGGTACTCATTTTACCGACCTCGGAAGGATGGAAGGCTGAGTCAACCTTGAGCCGGCTGCTGGGATTGAACTCCCAGCCTCATGGGCAAAGCTTTCAGACTGCATGTCTGCTGCCTTACCACTCTGCACCACAAGAGGCTCATAGCCTTAGAGAAGTGCCCAAATGAGCTACAGAGGCCCTCTGTTTATCATTCCAGTTAGACCAGGTTGAATTCTTCTGTGTTCCAAAGCCAAAATATTTTGCCAGACAATTTTCAAAATCAAGCAGGTCAAAAATAACTGACTTGGATCACGCCGGAAATTTCTCACAAATTGAAGGATTTATGTTTGTGGAAGTGCCCCCCCCCTACAATTCAACTTACCCTCCCCCCCTTACAATTCAACTTACCCCTCAAGATCCGGCTTTCAGGGCTGCCAACCTTCAGGTGGCAGCTGGAGATCTCATAGGTAGTCTTTGATTCCATGTAATTTCCATTGTTCTTTTTCTCTTTGGACAACCTGCTTGCTGATCCCAACAGATTACCAGGTGACAGATATCAGTTCACCTGGAGAAAATGGCTGCTTTGGAAGCCTGACTCTATGGCATTATGCCCCACTGACTTTTACAATACAAAGCAAAAAACAAACAAATGCCCACCCATCCCATCAGCTTCCAGCCCAATCAAGAGACCTTTAATCAGCCCCAAAAGGACCCTCTGGAGAGTATCTCCATTGAGTCCAGTAGCACCTAAGAGACCAAGATTTGGGGAGTATAAGCTTTTGAGGGTCAAAGCTTCCTTTGTTAAGTATCTTGTTGGTTTCTGCTACTACTGAAATCTATCTTCTCTACTGTAGACCAACATAGCTACCATTTGGGCAGTGGAGGTCACCTGGATCAGAATGACACACAGCTGAAAGGTACCACTAAGGGCCATCCAGTCCAGCCATCTCTCACCTTCTCAGGGACTTAAAAATCACACACTCCTGACAGCTGCTACCCAATCTCCTCCTAAAAACTTCCAAGGAAGCAGACTCCACCAGCCTCCGAGGCAGCATATTCCATCTATGACCAGCCCTCACGGTCAGAAAATGCTTTCTAATATTTAAGCAGAATCTCCTTTCCTGTAATGTGAACCCACTGCTCCTAGTCCTTGTCTCTACAGCTGCAGTAAACAAGTTGGGCCCCTCTTCAACATGTCTATCTTTTACGTAATTAAACACAGCTATCACATCATCCCTTTCCTCCAAGCTACACAGACCCAACTCTCTCAACCTCTCCTCATGAGGTAAATTCCCCTCCTACTCTCTGCAGCAACATGGAAAGAGGGTCATCTCTAGCGCCTGGTCAGGGACACCAGAGTTACTGTGACGTTTCCATGTGGACATGTCTGTGAGAGGAACAGCAATGCTCTTAAAGCTACACACTGATTCTCCACTGGTCATCACAAATGATTCAGGGTCTGTCTAGAAGTAGGCAAGCAGCTGCTCAAACAGACCCAGCAGACAAAGACAGAATGGAAAGATGGAATCAAACAAGGTTCACAAAACAGGCCTGTAAGCAGCTTGAAAGTTGAATTACATGTATTTTTAAACTGAGTTCCTTTTTTTTTTAGAAGCCTCTTCCAAAAGATAGTATGTGGCCTCACAGCTCCACTATTGGGCATGGTCTATAGCAGGGATGGCCAAACTGTGCTTCTCCAGATGTCTATGGACTACAATTCCCATGAGCCCCTGCAGCACCATGCTGGCAGGGGCTCATGGGAACTGTAGTCCATAGACATCTGGAGAAGCACAGTTTGGCCATCCCTGGACTATAGTGTACAAAGGCCTGGTTTCAGAACCCATCTTAATCATTAGTCAATTAATCTGCAACTAAAACAGGCATTCCCCAACAATAGTACCTTCACAAAAAGAAAGTGAGTTTATCAGGTCTTAGTTTACAAGCATAATTTGGAAATGCTTTATCCGTTAATGCAGGGGTATTCAACCTGTGGTCCTCCAGATGTCCATGGACTACAATTCCCATGACCCCTTGCCAGCAATTGCCTGCCCCTGCGTTAATGCTTAAGCAAGCTGGAAGCCAGCAACGGGGGAGGGGTGGATGGAATCAGTGATGCAATATTCAGACCAAAGACCAATTAACATCAACTGCAGATCCCTTTTTTAGAGCGTGCTGAGAGTGATGGCTAAATTAAACATTGATATAGATTTAGCCTGGTACAGCTGAAGCTGCCTTATACTGAGGCAGACTGTTGGCCTGTCAAGCACAGCAGTATTTTCTCTGTCTGGGAATGGCTCTGCAGAGTCCCAGGCAGAGGTCTGTCGCATTATCTACTACCTGATCCTTTTAATTAGAGATTCAACTTGAGACCTGGATGCAAAACAGATACTCTGCCACTGAGCCATGACCGCTACCTTAAAAAAACACGTAAAAGCATTGAGAGGGTAGCCACCTCTGGGTTGAGAAATTCAGCACAATTGGGAAAGGGGAGAGACCCCCAGCCAAGTAAAATGCTATAGAGCAAGGGTAGTCAACCTGTGGTCCTCCAGATGTTCATGAACTACAATTCCCATGTCTTGTAGTCCATGAACATCTGGAGGACCACAGGTTGATTACCCCTGCTATAGAGTCCACCCTTACAAGTGGTAACTGTTTCCAGGGAAACTGATCTCTGTTATCCAGAGATAAGATGTAATGCCAGAAGATCTCCAGATCCTGCCTGGAGGTTGGAAGCTCTCAACATGTTCATGAGGCACCTCCTAAAAGATCCCGTGGGGCCACAGCAGGTAAAATGCTGGACTCAGATCCGTGACATGCGACTGCAGATCCCCTACTCAGCTACAAAACTTTAATAGGTGGCCCTCGGCCAGGCACTTTCGCTCAGCCTCACCCATTTCACAAGATTGTTCTGGCACGTTTTTATACCACCCTGCCTCCAAGAATCTCCACTATACCCCACCAAGGTCCTTCCCATTGTTAAACCCCTCTCTTCGATGGCTTCCTCCCCAAATCTCCAGGAATTTCATAACCTGGAGTTGATAAGCCAAAGCACTGAGAGAGCTGCTTTTGGGTACCCTGCTTTTTGCTACCTGAAGGAGTCTCAAAAGGGCTTAAAATCACCTACCCTACAGAAGACAACCTGTGAGGTGAGGCTGAGAGAGCTCTGAGAAAACTGGGACTGGCCCAAGGTCACCCAGCTGATCGCATGCAAAGGAGTGGGGAATCAAACCCAGTTCTCCAGATTAGAGGCTGCTGGCTTTGATGAACTCATGGTCTGATTCAATACAATATCTGCCTCTATTGAAAAAAGGCCTTCTTTCTGCTCCATAGCATCAAATGTCATAAGGAAGCAACCTAAGCAATTCTCCTCAGAAGTAACTTTCATGCTATTCACTGGGGCTTATTCCCTGGTCACCGTTGTTAGGATGGCAGCCATTTTTCTTTGAATGCTAAAACTTCTCAGGCTACGGCATAGAATCCCCGGCACCCTGTCATTCTGGGCGTGCTTTACACAGATACATAAAAGTTACACACTGAATCAGTAGGGTGACTCATTAAGAAACATGTTTCTCTAGAAATAGTAGCAGGCCTCACAGCTGAATGTGGTATTAGTCAACCAACAGGAAGATATTACCCACCTCTTATTTTTAAAGAAGAAGAGTTGATTCTTATAGGGCACTTTTCTCTACCAGAAGGAGTCCCAAATTGGCTTACATTCACCTTCCCACAATAGACACCCTGTGAGGGAGGTGAGACTGAGAGAAGAAGAAGAAGAGCTGGTTCTTATATGCCTCTTTTCTCTACAAGGAGTCTCAAAGTGGCTTACAATCGCCTTCCCTTTCCTCTCCCCACAACAGACACCCTGTGAGGGAGGTGAGGCTGAGAGAGCCCTGATATCACTACTTGGGCAGAACAGCTTGATCAGTGCTGTGGCAAGCCCAAGGTCACCCAGCTGGCTGCATGTGGGGGAGCGGGAAATCAAATACGGCTCACCAGATTAGAAGTCCGTGTTCCTAACCACTACACCAAGCTGGCTAGAAAATATATTTCTTTCTAGAAAAGATTAGAAAATGTATTTTAGGAAGATGTGAATAGTCCCCCCACTGCTCTATTATTGGAGATATTTTTTAATTGCTTAAGCAATGTATCAGCTGACCCAAGGGCCATAATGATGGAGCCTGTGGAAAGAATTCTGTTTTCCTTGTGACATGTCCTGCAAGAGAGACTCAAGACATCGAAAACATGGTAACATCTGAGTCTTTTTAAAAAAATAGATTATGGAAGGCAGATACTATCATGGTCCTGCTCCCTCTAAGGCTTTGTCCATATCCTACAGGGGAAAAAGAGTCAATTGAACACGTTTTCCTGCACTGCCCATTCTGCAATGACATCCGACATCAGTAGATTGCTCCAGTTCTCTCAGTTATGCTGGGAAGATCTGAACCACTTAGCGTCTCTCTCCTCCTTGCTGACTTCTCCCAAGAGAAAACTTACAAAGTTGGCCAATTTTGCCTGCAGGCCTGTGGGATGCGCAAATGGCTGATTGAGTCCTAGTAATTTTGATTATCTGCTCAAGGAGGGTATTGCTTTCTTTGTCCTTAATTTTTGTTCATTGTTTTGGGCTGGTCGCACCACATGTGGTTCTTTTTTTATTATTTGCTGAATCTCAGAGCTGATCTCGTATCAAAATAAAGTTTTATTTGGATTTGAATAACGGAATTTTCCTAATTCCGCTTCCCTTACTTCATTTCATTGTGAACTTTCGAGATTGGTGTATTTTTTAAACTACTATGTGTAAGACTGGAGAGGCTGGGTCAGCCTAGACTAGTCCATATGCTTTTTGGAGAAATATATGTCTTAGCTTTTCAAGTCAAAAGGGTCACATGAGCATTGGTCTTTCTTTACTCCAAAAAAAATCAGGCAGGAATTTCTCATGGCAAAGGACTGCTGTGTGAACATAAGGTAAAGGTAAAGGTATCCCCTGTGCAAGCACCAAGTCATGTCTGACCCTTGGGGTGACGCCCTCTAGAGTTTTCATGGCAGACTCAATACGGGGTGGTTTGCCAGTGCCTTCCCCAGTCATTACCGTTTACCCCCCAGCAAGCTGGGTTCTCATTTTACCGACCTCGGAAGGATGGAAGGCTGAGTCAACCTTGAGCCGGCTGCTGGGATCGAACTCCCAGCCTCATGGGCAAAGCTTTCAGACGGCTGCCTTACCACTCTGTGCCACAAGAGGCTCTTATTGTGTGAACATAAGTTGCACAAAACCACGGTTAATGTGATCACACAGCAGCTAACATTGCGCACATGCCTGATCAGGCTCAAATGCTGAGCCAAGGCGGTATAGTGATCAGAGCGTTATATTAAAGAATTTGGAGACCTATGGCCATTCTGCCTTAGAACCCTGCAGGGTGGCCTTGGCCCAATCACATCCTTTCAGTATGAAGTGCAGTCAAGAAAAAAAGATGTCAGTTGCTTTAAGCTTAGGCCATTATTGAGGAGAAATTAGGGTATAAATAGAGTATGGGTATAAATAAACCCCGAGGAGCACTGTGAAAAGAATTTTTTTTTACAAGACTAGCAATCATAATGCAGGAACTCACAACTATCTGCCCCACCCAATTTAACCTCAATTTCATGCCCAAGTGATTCCTCCGCCAAAAATCCTCAGAATCCATCCTGGCCTGAAGGAAATTCATCTATCCACAGTGGCAATTAGCAGCAATTAGCATAAGGTGACCAGATTTTAACATTGGTAAAGCAGGACACCATTGAGGGGGGGGGTCTTGATTAAAAATTTGATGTATATGGAGCAACAAAAAGTTTCATAGAATGCAAAAATGGTACTGTAATATATACATTTTAATTTCAACGTAAGTACAATTTGCCAGTGTCCAAAAGTGGGACAATCTGGTCAAATTAGCAGCAATAACTGCAACATATCCACCTTATGGCATTGACTAGGAATCAATACAGCAAGAGCCCTTCTAGGGTTGCCAGCTCTGATTTGAGGAATTCCTGGAGATTTTGGAGCTCTACAGTCCACCACCAAAACAGCCATCTTCCAGGGGGGAACTGATCTCTGTCACCTGGAAATCAGTTGTGATTCTAGGAGATCTCCAGGCCCCACCTGCAAGTTGATGACTCCAAGCTCTTCCTCCCTCTTCTCCCACAGCAGAGGGCTCTCCTTTTGTTTTGTTTTTTAAGAAGCTGTTGCCCACAGCTGTTGCATGGCTTCAGGGAACATGGGCAGACTAGTGTAAACAAGTGAAGGAACATACCCTATAGTTAGGCTCACAGTAAACACCCAGGATGGAAAGAACAGCTTCTGTCAGCTTCTCAAAAGAAATACAGAGCTGTATGCCACTGGCATACCAATGACAAACACAGGATTGGACAATATCATGGAGTGTCTGCACGTAACATGGGGGATAATTCTGCTCCTTGAAGGATGACACAGAGATGCCAGTCCCCAGGTGGAACCTGGAGATCCCCTGGTTTTACAGCTCATCTCCAGGCGACAGAGATCAATTTCACATGAGAAAGAGGCTGCATTATACTCCACCACCCCAAATCCTGCCCACTCCTGGTTCTACCCGCAAATTCTCTAGGTATTTCCCAATCCTGAGCTGGCAAAAAGGGATCCCACTTAGCCGGACTAACATAATACAGATGGGTTTGTTTTGTAATAAGTTGTAGCATTTTATGTAAATCATCTTGATTTGTTGAAGTTGCTGGTCTAGGAAGTCAATAAATAAATACATATGCTAATCTATCCTTGAAGTGGAAGAACCACCATTTTCACACCAATACAGTGAAACAGTCTAAATTAAGGACCTAGATTTGATAACAAGCAACCACTTAATGGAATACACTAGAAAAATAGTTACATTGGAAGAAAATGAAAATACACAATCCTACCCATAAGGGATTGTTTCATAAACTGTTGTTACCATCTTAGTCTTGAGAAGGGAAGCTACCCCATAGTCATTCTTCCCCTTTAGAAATGGCAGCACACTTTGTGGATTTCGAGTGCAATCCTGAACAGTAGAAGCCAATTCACTTCCAAGGATTTAGAAGGGTGTCACCATGAAGGAGCTAGAAAATATTCTTGTGTAAGGATGTATCACCAGTGATCAAGATCAAGTTCATTCCCTATGTATTGGTGTGAAAGTCAGACAATGAAGAAAGCTGATAGGAAGAAAATGATTCATTTGAAAGATGATGTTGAAGGAGACTTTTACAGATGCAAAAAAGTGAGTTCTAGACCAAAACAAGACTCATAGAATCTAGAATGACTAAACTGAAATGATTGTTCTCTGGTCTTGTTTATAAGAAGACAAGAGTTCCTGGAAAAGATGATAATGCCAGGAAAAGTTGAAGGCAGCAGGAAAAGAGAAAGACACGACGCTGGTTGGATGAACTCAATCAAAGAAGCCACTACCCTCAGTTTGCAAGACCTGAGCAAGACTGTTAATGGTGGGACATTTCAGAGGTCATTAATTGATATAGTTGCCATAAATTAGAAGTGTGACTTCACACAACACAGCTGATCTTGTGATTTTGCTGCTAAACTGGAATCATGGGACGATAATTTAAAAACTGTCAACTGAAGCTCAGTGGTTCAATATAGGGCAGGGGTAGTCAAACTGCGGCCCTCCAGATGTCCATGGACTACAATTCCCATGAACCCCTGCCAGCGAACCCTGGCAGGGGCTCATGGGAATTGTAGTCCATGGACATCTGGAGGGCCACAGTTTGACTCCCCCTGATATAGGGGATAGTCTCAACATTTTCCTGAACCTGATCTTCTGGTTTGAACCATCTGACTGCCTTTGTGCTGCTGACCTATTACAAATTACTGTGGCCCAATTGCCATCCTGTTGTGAAACTTTGTGCTTAGGATTCTGTACTATGCTGATAGTCTTTCTGCAGCTGGTTGGATAACACTGTATAGCTCCTTTCACTACCAATAATGGATGGGATACATTGCAGGACCAGAAGCCACTGGGTTGGATGTGATCATGCACTGGAATGTGATTGTGGCTGAATCATTGGTGCTAAAGTCCATGTAATAATGCATGTAGAAGTTTCACAATGCCATCCTAAGCACTGGGACCAGAAGGGTATAATTTGGGGAGGGGTTATGAAACGTAAGTGTGGAGAACAGAAGAGAAGTCATGTCAGATCAGGCTAATGGCTCATCCAGTCCAACACTCTGTGTTACACAACAGCCAAAACCCAGGTGCCATCAAGAGGCCCACTAATGGGGCCAGAATACAGAAGCCCTCCCATCCTTTCCCCCCAAGCACCTAGAATACAAAGCATCACTGACCCAGACATAATATTCCATCTATCCATTATGGGTAATAGCCACTCATGGAGCTCTGATCCATATGTTTGTTTGTTGGTTGGCTTGTTTATTATATTTATATACTGCCCTCCCCAAAGGCTCAGGGTGGTACACATAAAACCCAATCCCTTTCTGAAACTGTCTATGCCCATAGCTACCACCACTTCCTGCAGCAGTGAATTCCACATGTTAATTACTCTTTAGGTGAAGGACTTCCTTTAATCTGTTCTAAATTTACAGCTCAATAATCTTATTGAGTGCCCACAAATTCTTGTATTGTGAGAAAGGGAGAAGTGTATTTCTTTACCTTCTCTTTCTCCTGTGTAATTTTCTAAACCTCTATCATGGTTGGTATGAGAAAATCCCAGGTCCAATCCCTGTCCTGGCCTGGTAAAAAGATCAGATATTAGGTGATGTGAAAGACTAAGACTTGGATTGAAGCTGCCAGTCGGAGTAGAAACTAGTCACTTTTATGGACCAGGGGTGAGAGTCAGTACAAGGCGGATTCATGTGCATATGACTGCCAAAGCCTAGATCTAACACAAAAGAAGAATGCAACACTGTGCTAAGCAAAACCCAATTTCATTTATATTAGCCTAGATCTAAGCGTCTTCCAGTCGTAACTCAAGACGGTATTTTGCTTGGCTTTTGCTACCCAGAGACAGAGTGGAGCAGCGGTCTCATTTTTTAATTGTTTTACATTTTTCACTAGTTCTTACTCACCCAGAGCGTTCAGGATGGAGTGGGCTCTAAATTGAATTAACAAACTAATACTGATGTAAAGCAAATAATGTCTCTGTAACCTACTGCATTGTCCCTTATAGCAAAGACTTCAACATCATTATTGGGTAGGGAATGAAAGGAAGCCACCCGTTACACAGCTACACTCCCTCCTGGCAGATTCTGTTCTCTTTCCCTAATTGTCTGTGAGTGCTTGGTTCTTTCCTAATCCCCTACTGAGCATTTCATTAACTCTTTACTTTGCTAAGCCCTCCCTCACTCCCACTTCCAAATTAAAAGGTCACAGAGAGAAACCAACAAAGAGCGGGGAACACCCTGAATCTCAAATGAACAACGGGAGTTAATTGAAAATGCCGTTTTATTATTTTAAAAATAATTGTATGAATAATTTGTTCTTATTTTTAACCTCTTGCTTTCTCCAGGAGCCTTTTGGTAGGTTATTCCGTGGCTGTTCCTGAACAGGAAGCAGCCCCCATCCTTCCATACCAGGAGGTCATTAACATCTGCCAGTGACAACACACTGAACCACTGCTTGAGGGATGACACAAAGCCTTATGCTTAGATCACAGGTGGGATGGAGTTGGGAAGAATCTTGCCCATCACACCAACCTCTATAGCAGGGATTCTCAACCAGGGCTCGCCAGTGGCCCCCAGCTTTCCCCTTACATCCTACCTTAATGGATTCAGCCACAAGCAATTCCATGTATTGCCATGAAAGCACAGAATTGGTCATTTCCACTGACCTGGGGGTAGTGTTCTCACATGGTTACTGCACCTGGGAAAGGGGAAGGGCACGGACACCTACTCCTACCACAAACCACCTTCTTTCTCTCCCCCTCTCAGTCCTTGGGCATGGCAGAAAGGCATGACCAGCTGACATCACTCCCTGCCTGTTTCTGGGGCTCCTTGAAGCCCCTGGAAATCATTTCAGGGGCTCCCCCATGGTTAAAAGGTCAGAAAGGCCTGTTTGGTATGTAAAAATCATGAAGCCCTTGAAGAGGTTAACGTAGAACCTTTCATTAGGGTTCTGAAAATCTGTTCCTCAACCCCTGCTTCACCCTGCCGTATTTACTACCTCACTGCCTTAATCCATATCCCACGTGCCTATTTTTCTACCATATTCCCTTGTCACCCTCTAATCGCCTGAACAGCCCTGCAGTGTCCTCAGAACCTTGAAAATAAAAGGTAACAACTTGGGCCATGATAGTAAGCCCTTTGCAGGGCAGGTTGTTTCAGAACACAGAAGTCCTTTGCAGACAACATAAAGGGAGAAAATGAAAGTGAAGGGTGGGAGAGGGCTGGACTACAGTGGCAAACATCAACCCAACCATTGTGAGCTCAACTGATAGATGTAAAAGGATATGTCCATAGAGTTTTCTCTCTGTGACCAGGAACTCTGAGAAAGCAGGACTGATGGCACATGGAAAGTCATGCACACAGAGACTTATGTTCCAATAAATATACATTACAGGTGGAGTTTGCTACCCATGATCCTATCCCCTCATATGCATTTATGCCCTTTAAAAAGCTATTGGATGTTGACATGCTGTGACGTCATCATCACTAAATCCTTATGGACCTGCCCAACTGCTACAAGTCATCTTTGGAGGACTTGCTTTGGGCGCCTCTCCCATCTGACATTAGGAGGGTGTAGACATGGGAGAGGGCCTTCTCTGTCATGGCCTCACAGTTCTGGAACTTCCTCCCGAGGGAGATTCATCTGTCCCTTTCTGTTACCATAGTCCACCAGGAGGTGACCTTGTTTCCTCATGTGTGTTTTTAGATGGTTAGCTGTCTTGCTGATGCTTGTAAGGACACAAAGGTGGGGTATAAACCAGGGGTAGTCAACCTGTGGTCCTCAGACAATTCCCATGAGCCCCTGCCAGCAAACACTGGAATTGTAGTCCATGGACATCTGGAGGACCACAGGTTGACTACCTCTGGTATAAACCAACAAACAAACAAATAAAGAAATTGCCTCTGCCGTCTTAAAGACCGAGAGCACTGCAAATTGTTGGGAGATGATCGAGCAGGACGTACTCTGCTTTCTGCTCAGACCAGCAGCATGGCAGCAGCAAGAAGGCAAAATAATAATAAATATAAAAATCATACTTGCCTGCCTGTGCAGGAGGGACATTTGCAAGGGAGAAGGAGGCAGGCCATAATTCTGCAATGGTGGCTCTTGAATTGATAAAGCTGGATTACTGCTGATCACCTGATCCCCAACAGGTTAGTCTGAAATGAGCTCAACTGGAATGGTGTAGCAATGGAATTATTTTTCTTTTAACGGTCATGATTTATTTAGATTATTTGGAGAACATTAGATCAAGTTTATGCACAAGGGAACTATTTGCCGAGCAGCTCTTCTCCAGAGCCAGCCATTCATGGTGCATTTTCAAAAAATGTGGCTATCAGAAGAAGCAAGAGAGTTCATTGCATTGGAATAAAAATAATACTCGGGGGGAGTACATCAGTAAAGATACTGTCAACACTGTAGATAAGATAGATTCTCTATTTTTGGAAATCATACTTGCACATATGGTGGGCTGGTTTGTATTTACATATGTTTTAGTTATTAGGCAATACTTATTGCATCAATGTATATATTAAATGAATGTATAATGTATAAATTTAAATGAAGAAGAACGTATTAGGATCTACAGCAGCCTTTCCTGTAAAGAAACAGTTTTAGGAATGGCATGTGAGAGAAGAAAGTCTCTATAAGGAAGATGTGGTAGCCCCCACCCCCCCACCCTTCACGTCAAAGGCAGCAATACGCCAGGATTACCTAATGGCGTTGGGTTATGGCTTCCCTTTGCCACTTCCCCTATTGGATCTTATTATGGGGGGTTGGACAGTTGACTTATACCGCCATGTTTAAATTTTTACATCCAGTTTTCATTTTAATGTGGTTTTATTGGGGGGGGGTTATTAAGGGACTACTGTAATCCACCATGAGCTGAACTCGGGAGTGGCTGGGAATAAAAATCTATAATCTATAATCTATAATCTATAATCTATAATCTATAATATAAAGAAGAAGAAGAAGAAGAAGAAGAAGAAGAAGAAGAAGAAGAAGAAGAAGAAGAAGACGACGACGACAACGACGACGACAACGACGACAACGACAACAACAACATCGTCTCTGCGGGAACTTTCTGAATTCCGTTTGGCCTGCAAAACAGAGCTCATGTGCCAGGTCTATGGTTGAGACTGGGTGGCATGGGAGATGAGGGCCCCCCCCCCCGAGAAGTGGCAGTAGCAAAATCAATCAGCACCCTCTGCACCGTCCCCTCTTGGAGGTTAAGATTCAAGGTTTTGTTTAGGAGAAGTTTTTTGCCATCCCAGCTTTTATGGGGGGGGGGGGAGGATATTTGCAATTGTACTGGTTTTATATTGTTTTATCATTTTATTTACTGTAATCCGGGGTTTTATGGAATGTTGTGACCCAGCTCGAGCTTTCGAGGGGAGGCAGGTAATAAATAAAATGATAATAATAATAATAAAAAATATTAGTGGCTGATAGAGATGCAGAATGCCTAGAAATACTGGGTGGACTTTCACTGGATTGTCTTCAGCAAATCAACAGATGCCCCTAATCTTGATAGTGCAGGCTAGCCCAATTTTGTTGGATCCCAGAAGCTCAGCAGAGTTGGCCCAAATCAGTATTTGGATGAGAGTCCTCTGAGGAATACCAGGGATGTGACACAGCGCCAGGCGATGGCAAACCACCTCTGAATGTCTCTTGCCTTGAAAACCGTACAGCGTTGCCATAAGTCAGCTGTGACTTGACAACACTTCCACTTTCTAACCAACAGATGACTTTATAGACACAGCCCTACCGACTGAGCATCAACGCCAGCCACAAATTAAAAGGCTGATCACAGGTCCCTTGGACCAGGGGTAATCAACCTGTGGTCCTCCAGATGTTCATGGACTACAATTTCCATGAGCCCCTGCCAGCAAATGCTGGCAGGGGCTCATGGGAATTGTAGTCCGTGAACATTAGGAGGACCACAGGTTGACTACCCCTGCCTTGCACCTCTGTTCAGCAATCTGATTCAACTAGGAACAGGCTTTCTGGGGTGGAAAGAGGTCCATGCTGGATAACGTCATCGATGAAAGTATTCACAAGCATTCTCTTTGGCTTTCCAGTTCCTTGAAACATTTCTTTCTAAGCCTGGATTATATGAGTCAGCGGGTCCAGCTGTACAGTGCGGATCATTTTCATTCCTAAGACACTGGGTGTATTATTGTAAGTAAACAGTAGGTTGGTACCACTGGTCATCAGATATGCTGGGCTTTCTAGAAATGCATCTCCCAACAAGCAAACTGAGCTTGTCACACAAAGACGATGGTTCTAGTTTGCCATAAGCACATGACCTCACCAGAGTCTTCTGCTATAGTGGTTTCATCAGCATTGTGTCACAGATACATGGAGCCATCGTACTCATTGATATTCCAGTGCCAAGGAACAAGTTTATTTTATATACATATGTAAAATGAAGGACCGTGGCTGAACGTTCTTGCTTATACGAGACAGATTGTCTTTAGCAGATACAGCATAGCAATCTGAGGGGACTCCATATGACGGGGCAATCTGAAGAGTATTGCCTTGATTTTGGCAAAGCAGAAAATGTGTTGCAAGCTGTGGTGAAATACAGATCCAGGCAGAGTGCTTTCCTTTTCCACAGTTCAAGAAAATTACCGTGTTTATTTGAAAAGGAGACGAATGGAAGAAGACCCACCTTTTAGAAAGGTTACGAAGGAAGGAGGGTTTAAAAACAAAGAAGATCACTGTACATAACTGTGAGTTTAAAACACCCCGCTGTTCTTTTTCTTAACAGAAAATGTAAGGAGTGGGGGGTGACAACGTTGTCTTCCTTTCCGGTAAACAAAGTTAGCAAAGACCACTAAGTGGATAGAAATCTTCACAGTTGTAGGCAAAAGGATTTGCAGTCATCAAGGACATTTCCTACGATATGGGAGACCAAATGCTGTTCTGGGGATGTCTCAGCTGGTTCCTGTTAGAATCCTTCATGCAGAGCAAATGCACATTCTCCATTCTGTTGAGAGGTTTCCTTGCTCTCTCAGCTGTGCCTGGCATTAGCTTAAGCAGCGTCCAGCATTCTGATGAGTCATATCAGATTCTGGTCATAATTTGCCTCCACAGCTGGGCTGCGTAACATGTTCCTCATCTGTGTTCTTATCTCATAAACTATGCCCAGAAATCCACCTGACTGGACAAGATGGAATCATCAGGTATAATGTACATTAACCCTCTCTCTTCCTTAAAGCATTGATGTATATTTTCAATGGGGTCTCTGCCATTAAAATTACTCTCCAGAGTGGCTCCTTCACTGTGACCTATTTTGGCAGGACTCAAAATGAAGCATTATGCTATGCATGGAAAAAATGAAGAGACAAAATACCAGGAGGAAGAAAACCCTAGATTTCTAGGCTGAGGTGCAAAGAGTTTCATTGAGGAGAACTTCCAGTATCTGTTCTAGGGTGCCAGACTGTGCTCAGTATAGGTTCCTCTTGAGATCAGCTCTTAGAGTACCTAAATTGCCTGTTGATATGAGCTGTTATTACTCACAGAATGTTTCATTGTTTGAAGTAGCTGTGTTTGGCTTTATGATTAACACTCTTTTTTTGTTTCTTTGTGTCTCCTCTTTGTTCATCAAAAGGACTGGATCCTGATGAGCAGGGAAACTTAGAGCCAGAACAGATGAGCTGCTAAGAGTTCCAGACACAGAGTTCCCAAAGGTTTGTACTTCGTTTTTATAGCAGACACACAAGGCAGACATTCAGATCAAAGCCAGTGCACAGAAGGGAATGCTGCATATAGAACCCTACATCAAGCATTCTCAACTAGGGTTTCGTGAAATTCTGGGGTTTCTTGACTGCCCTGGAGGAGTTTCCTGAATGGTGGGAGTTAATTAATTTTTTATATATGTAAAAAAACTATTAAACATTTATTGGGTGATATACCCTTATGTGGTTATGTTGACCTGCCTCCCCCCCTCCGAAATGGCCAATTATGGGCCTGGAGGGGGTGGAAGGGGAGGGGCCCCAGGTAGGCATGTACACAACTATGCTTCCCCACCATATTCTGCATGATCACACCACTTTTGGGGTTTCTCAAGGTCAGAAGAATGTTTCAGGGGTTTCTCAACAGTAAAAGGTTAAGAAAGGCTGCCCTACATCATATCTTGTTAGGCCTTTACATGCAAGATGGTCCGTAATTCAGAAAAAAAGCAATATGGGTTCCCATGCTGACATAGCTGAAAACCACTCTGTGGTTCTCTATTCCAGAGGGCCTTTGTCCTGCCATTCGAGTACAAAGCCCAGAATGTATAGAACTGTAATTAAACCAGCTCCTTCTAGAATACTGACTCAGCTCAAGACTATCATAAACCCGACATACCCTTTAGCAATGTTCTTCTAATATCAAAATAGAGGGGCTCTTCCCCATGCCCTGGACTTGGTGTGAGGAGCTTTAGGCCAGTAATACCACCACTCTGGTATGACTCAAAAGGACTGCTTTAGCCTTCTTTTTTGAAATGTACACCTGTTGACAGCCTCTTACTAGAATTCTGATTTTCTCATTCCATCAATAGGTTCTTAGACAATATTTAACCCCAAAACAAACAACACTGTTATCCCTACCAACAAGGCCACCCCAGGGTCTATCGGGTATGCTTCCTTTTAGGAGCTTGGCTTTGATCAACCAATCAGGAGAAGGTACACCACAAAGAAGAGAACAAGGAACAAAGAACAAAGAGGGAAGGAATTAGTAAACACTAATACCACTCTAGTGGAAGCAATGTATCTGAGGAAGCATGCATGTACATGGAAGTTCATAACTTGATAAAATTTTGTTGGGCTTAAAGGTTACACTGGACTCTAAATTTGTTCTGCTGCTTCAGACCAACACGGCTACCCACTTGAATCTAACTTGTATTCTTCTCTCTATAATCTGAATATATTCATCCATCTCTCTCTTCCCTCCTCCCTCCCACACATTCAGAATTATATTGTAAGTAATATAGTGAAACACAATTTGCAATCTTTTGCTCATCACCCAGTCATCCATAACAAATGATCAGTGCCATACAATGGCACAGCTTTCCTAAGAAGTCATTCACTTGGTGTTTGCAAGGATGACATAGATACCCCAGGAATTCGACTGTAAGCATTGTCAGGCATTACCACTATGATATGAAAACAAACGGCAAGCTAATGAGGACTTCCAGTGAATAATTCATGACACCTCATTTGTCTTTTTTAGCTTCTTATGAAGTCAGAGGAGGAGCATTTACATTTGTATCCCCTTCTCTTTGCACTACTTTCCTGCTACTCTTCCAACAGACTGGCTCATCAATTTCTTTATTCAGTTGAAGGCCAATCAACATGAAGAATTATGGAAAGAACAGAAGAGCGCCCAATATAGATTATCCGAATGTTGGCAGCCAAGGAAAGAACATTTGAATAATCTGATTAATATTTTGCTCCTACTGCTAGCCCAGGAAGTGATGAAATTAAGTTTTGGTAGCTTTTGGGCAAACTAGTCAAAGGTTCTACTAGGTCGTGTTATGATTGCCGACAGGAATACAACGTTATCAGGGATGGGATCTAAAGTTATGCTGAGCATTAACCAGTGAACTTCCACTCACTGGCAATCTTTAAGCAGCAGCTGGACAGATACTTATGCTGGATGCTTTAGGCTGATCCTGAAAGGAGGAGGGGTTGGACTAGATGGCCTGCATGGCCCCTTCCAGCTCCATGATTCCATGAAAATCAACAACAAAAACAGACACCTTTTATCACACCTCAGTTGGAATTAATTTAAACCCATGTTCTTTTATCATGACAATCCATATGCTTTAAATGAAGTAGGATCACCCAGACATAACCGGCACAGTAAAAAATTGCAGAATGTGATCTCTATCACCCTATCCAGTAATCTGGTTAGAAAAAAACCTTTATCTTCAGGAGAAATATTAAAAGCCTTTTTAAAAAATCACAGAAGTTTGGTTTTTCCACTCCAAAGGACAACCTGTGCCACAGACCCGCAGAATTTTCAGCGACAGCTAAGAATTCCCTTCCATGAGGCAAACTTAAAAGAGGTTGTAGTGAATGAAAGGTGGTCACAAATCCCAGGCCCACGGAAGAAATGGCTGAAAGCAAATCGGTATACCTCCACCTCATGATGAAGAGTAAAAGAAGAAGAGTTGGTTCATATATGCCGCTTTTCCCTACCCGAAGGAGGCTCAAACCGGCTTACAGTCGCCTTCCCATTCCTCTCCCCACAACAGATATCCTGTGGGGTGGGTGAGGCTGAGAGAGCCCTGATATCACTGCTCGGTCAGAACAGTTTTATCAGAGCCGTGGCGAGCCCAAGGTCACCCAGCTGGCTGAATGTGGGGGAGCGCAGAATCGAACCTGGCATGCCAGATTAGAAGTCCACACTCCTAACCACTACACCAAACTGGCTCTCGATCTGCTCAACCCAGTCTTGAGCTCCATTTCATGGACATGTCTGTGTATTATGTGCTTCCGACTTACGGCGACCCTACGAATTAACATTCTCCAAAGCACCCTATCATTATCAACCATTCTTAGGCACCGCAAACTGAGGGCTATGGCTTCTCTTACTGAATCAATTCATCTCATGTCAAGCCTTCCTTTCCCCCGTTGATTTCAACTTTTCCTACCATTATTGTCTTTTCCAATGATTTTTCATGATCACCGAGACAGCCAAAAGAGGGGAGCTTCAGATTTCTTAAGGGAAACAGCAATATAGCACTACCAGTCCTTGACACATTATACCAATGCAAATTCAGATTTGCCACTGAGTACTAACTCAGAGATGCTGGTCTGGATAGCCCAAGCTAGGCCTATCTCATCAGATCTCAGAAACTAAGCAGAGTTCGCCCTGGTTAGTATTTGAATGGGAGACCAAGGATGTGACCAAGAGGCAGGCAGTAACAAACCACCACTGAAAGCTCTTGCCTTGAACACCTTGCAGGCTGGCTATGAGTCTGTTACTTGATGGCACTTTCCACCACCGTACAGTCAGTGAGAAGGAACAGGCCAACTGCAGCGCCTTGATATGTGTACTTTTATCATATACCAGTTTGCAAAACATGTCACTCGCAGTCACACGTACCTTTTAAGCGCACATCTAAAAGGTTTTTAGGTCTACACTTAAAGATGGAATGTGTTGCCTGGCTTGAGAATCAAACAGCTACGGAGCAGGTGAGAACCTGAGTGCTTTGTAGGTTTGTCCAGCCCAGGGGTAGTCAAACTGTGGCCCTCCAGATGTCCATGGATTACAATCCCCAAGAGCCCCTGCCAGCATTCGCTGGCAGGGGCTCGTGGGAACTGTAGTCCATGGACATCTGGAAGGCCGCAGTTTGACTACCCCTGGTCCAGCCGCTTTTCCGCGAACAGGCAAGCCATAAACTGGTTTCACGCCCAGTGCAAAGAGAGGCGTTACTTCTTCCCATTAAACAAAGTCCCGAACCTTAATTTAGGATTCCTAGAAATGACTAAAAATCCAGATAAATAATACATAACTTTGACTTTGCAACTGAGTTAAATTAGGTTTGGCATGATGCGACTTCCTCCTACGGATATCAGCCGTAAACAGATGCTCCCGGCACTTTTCTTTTCTTACAGGGAGATGAGACAGAAAGGAAATCAGACTGACTGTCCTAGGAATATATTTGGATACAGGGATATTATTATGCACCGTCACACACAAATACTGTAACCTATCTCCTCCTCCTGGTTGACATTATCCTTTGTTCCAATATCATAATCTGTTGCTACGGAAACAACCATGATGTCACACTGGAAGGATTATGGATGCCTCAAACAGGAAGGGAAGGCATAAAGTCAAAAGAGAGGAGAAAAGCCACCTAAAAATTGCTGTTAAGACCCAGACCTTCCAACGATGACAAATATTTAGAGGAAATCAGCCGGTGGCTTTCGGTAACCAAGAAGAGAACTCAGTCCATATAAAATGCTTCTGTGCCATGAACTTTAACTGTGTTTCAAAAACTCCCCCATTCAGAAGTGCTTTGCAATTTTCCAGAAACCAGTTATTTTCCAGCCCTTATTACGCCAGTGTGCATTGCTGCCTCACGCCTCTTCCATGAGTAACCACAGTGTCATTTTTTGGATGTGGACTGTCATCCCTCAGCCGTGCTCGGTGGCACAAAGATGGAAAATAAGACCTAGCTTTAGTTTGCGCCAGTTAATGTTTGGAAGCCCCTGCAATAGGAAAATCTAGTATTAAGAGCCACACATGGTACTTGGTTAAGCGCCTACAAAAAGCGCAGCCGTTCAAGGAACAGGACTGTAGGCTGTGCGACTGTTTATGTGTGAGTTACATGTCTCTTGTATCTCTTATCATGCTTTTACTGCATTGTTTCCTACTTTTGTATTACCCAGTTTCTGCAGTGCTTGATGTTCCATGTCTGATATTTTTTGCATAATTTCCAATTTTTGCAATCTTAGTGGGGTTCCCCCTACTGGGGGAGAGGGATTTCCTCACCCCCTGGCCCTCTTCTCCTGCCCCCATCAGCTAGCCCACAGGGAGACTTAGCAGCAGTGGGGAAGGCCTATACACAGCTTTGTCATCAGCAGTGTAGTGACATCACCTCTGGCCCAAATGCCAGGGTGTCACCAGCAATACGTTGCTATATTGTTAGTTGCAGTGCTGAGATGCTGGCATAGGCCTTACCTGCTGCTGCTAAAACCCACCACCACATGCCAGTTGCTAAGGGTACTTGGCAATCCTAAATCTTAGTCCTATTGCTTTGCTTATTAGATGTCTCGTGTTATCTGGTTGCATTGTTTCACGCTGCATAAACCACCTTGAGCTTCAGTGAGGAAGGAACGCTATTAGCTGAACACAGTAAATAAATGAATAGACTTTGCAACCAAGTAAAACTTTACACAATTTGAAGGAAAAAAGGGGAACTCTCTAGGCTACTCAAAGACTGGTTCAATATTTTCAGATCTTCATTTTAGAGCCTCATGGGATTTTAAGCATGCATGCTTCTTCTCACAGTCCCACTGCATCATTGTTTCCGTTGTTGAAAGACTGCATACATAGACATGTTTCTTATACAGAACTATACAAAATGCAAGAATTAAGCCCATTTTTTGCAAAAGTTCCAGCCATGACAAGAACACAGGCACTGCAAAATGCACACACACACACACACACAGTGTTGAACAATGTAAAAGTAACTTGTAAACAGATTCACACAAAAAACACAGAAAATTATGTCAAAATTTTCAGATCAGGATTCAGAAGTCAAAGACTATATATTCATATTAATTCCAAGTTGTTGCTAATTTTGACACAGAGCTTTTATTACAAAAACGATTTATTGGCCAACACATCCAAAAAGCTCCTTTGTAGCTGTCACAATGTGGAGTCTGAACCTGTTCTTGGGCTTTCATTAACATTTCTAATAAATACATACTCTATTCTGAGCTCTTCGTAGACATGGGTTAAAGCCACAATCCGTAGTTTCCATTTGACTCTGTGAGAATACAAAGGGAGCATCTAATACTGACCAACAATCCAAAATGTCCCCACTACTCTTATAGATTTCCTAAACATGATTTGACTTCATCTGCCTGGGTCTTCCCAATCTTTGTGAGTTCCCATAAGCATTTCGATGAATTTGTTCCTCAGTTCTTCTTGCTATGGTGCCTCACCATTTCCTAGAATGATGCATCAGCCAAGACTCACTGCATGTCTCCTGGTTGCAAATTAGTTTTGTCATCGCTGGCATTGTTATGGACAAGCTTTCAGCCATAACTGAGATGTTCACCAAGTCTGGAGCCCCTCTGAATGAGTCTCACAAGAGGTGCTAAGTCTTTGCAGAACCCCAAATGGCTGGATCCAAACTAGGGATGCCAACCTCCAGGTGGGACATAGGGATCCCCTGGAATTACAGCTGATCTCCAGGCTACATAGATCAGTTCCCCTGAAGAAAATAGTTGTTTTGGAGGGTGTCCTCTATGGTGCTGTACCCCACTGACCTATCTTCTCCATGCTCCACCCTCAAATCTCCAGGAGTTCCCCAACATGGATCTGGCAGCCTGATCTGCCAGTCCCTGCTGGTGGCCAAGGATCTAAGAGAACAGACCAATCCTAAGTAGAAGGAACAAGCAGAAAACCAAAACAAAGTCAAGCCAGGGGCAATCTGAACCAATGGGCCACAGGGGCAAGTGCTCCACACGGAGGGGTACCAACTGCCCCAAAACTGCCCTCTAGGGCAGGGGTAGTCAACCTGTGGTCCTCCAGATGTTCATGGACTACAATTCCCGTGAGCCCCTGCTGGCAGGAACTCATGGGAATTATAGTCCATGAACACCTGGAGGACCACAGGTTGACTACCCCTGCTCTAGGCAATTAGCTCGGTGAGGTTGCCCCTTATGCCTGCCGTATCTGAGGTTTAGTCAACCAGCTCCTGGCCTTTGGTTCTACCAGTGACAGCATTATCCTGCCATCTCCTCCCTTGCAGTTTAATTTAATTTTCTTAAAACTATATCGAGCTCACCTTTGATTAAAAATCTGAAAACTGTCTTTACAATTTTTTTAACCATTTGAAATACATTCCAGTGCTTTTGTTCAAGGACAACAGATGTATCTGACCAAAAAAACATATCAAAGCATTGGCCATCCTGTTAGGGTAAACATACCCCATGCAGTTTACTGCCCAAAGAACTGGTTAACAACAAATGAAAACTAAGCAAACCACCTATAAATGAAGTCTAAAGGAGCAACAACCCAAAGGAGCAGCCTGGAATGACCGACCCAAAACACCAAACAATAGTCTTCAGTTAATTTTTAAAAACACTGAGTCAGCAAAACAATCCATAATATCAGCAACCCACAGTTAGCTTCAGCAAGCCGCAGCGATGTTTGAAAGACCATTACAGTAAGTATAAATAACTGCATTACACCTCTCTGGCCCTCTTAAAGATCTCTCTGTGCTCCCTCCACCTAAATATACAATCCTACAACTGTACCCTCAGCAGAACTGGGCTTGTCTTCATTTGCTTCCCCTCCCATTCATTGCTCCTGAGATTTCTTTCGCTTTGTGTTTCTTTTAGCCCTGAATAAAATTTTTGCTGTCATCAGGAGCAGGAAGGAGTTATTAGATCATTTTCTGTGTCTGAGCACACAATAAATGAATCCCATTTTTCTTAAGTCTAGTCTTTCCCTGCATTGATTCCACCTTATACATCTGATACGGCTGCCAACCGCAGGCCAGGAAATTCCTGGAGATTTTTGGGGGGAGGGGAGGGATAGCCTGAGAAGTAGGGTTACCAACCTCCAGGTGGCACCTGTCGATCTCCTGCTGCTACAATTGATCTCCGGATGACCAAGATCAGTTCCCCGGAAGGAAATGGCTACCTTGGAGGGTGGACTCTGCCACACTGTACCCTGTTGTCCCCAAACTCCACCCTACCCAGCTTCCACCCCCAAAATCTTGGGGTATTTCCCATCTCAGAGCTGGCAACCCAACTGAGAAGGCTGGGATTTCACAGGAGAAGGGGCCTCAGTGGGACATAATGCCATAGAGCAGGGGTGGCCAAACTGTGGCTCTCCAGATGTCCATGAACTACAATTACCATAAGCCCCTGCCAAATTCCAGGGAATCCCTGGATACCACCTGGAGGCAGGCATCCCTACACTGGGAGATTTTCAGGCTACACCTGAAGACTGGTGCCCCTAACCCCCGAAGCTTCATGAAAAGGATCGCCTTCCTAGCCTGAGGAGAGGCCTTTTCTTGAGGGAGAAGAACCAGGCCCATAAAGAGAGGACAGTTTCCCTCTTCCTATTGACCTTCAAAAAAGACACATAACTCCCTCACCAGCCAGGGTGGACCTCGGCCCACCCTCCAGGCCTCTGGGGAGCTGTCTGCCCTTCGTTTGGTTGCTGTCTAAAGAACTGTTTGTACAATGTAAAACAAGCACAGTTTGTAAAGCACAGGGTTGTTCAAAACACACACACACACACATAGACACACAGGTTCATTGGTTTGCAAGTTGAAAATGTTCTAGACAAAGGGAGAAGAATGCTTCATAACGCCACAGATTCACAGCCAGTGTTCCCTTCAAGAAGTGTTTGTTCCTTCTGAGTTCAGTTCTCAAGAGAAGAGTGTACGACACGCGCTCTGTTCAGGCACAAGAACTATGCATGTGACTGTAGGGTTGCCAGCTCCTGGCAAAGTAACTCCTGGAGATTTGGGGGTGAAGCCGAGGAAAGTCAAGAACCTCACTGAGATACAATGCCACAAAATCCACACTCCAAAACAGGGGTAGTCAAACTGCGGCCCTCCAGATGTCCATGGACTACAATTCCCAGGAGCCCCCTGCCAGCAAATGCTGGCAGGGGGCTCCTGGGAATTGTAGTCCATGGACATCTGGAGGGCCGCAGTTTGACTACCCCTGCTCCAAAACATCCATTTTCTCCAGGGAAACTGATCTCTGTAGTCTGGTGATGAGCTGTTTATCAAGGGGATCCTCAAATCCTGCCTGGATGTTTAGATCCCTGTCACATGTAGATCTTCTTAACAGGCATGACTGCCATGATGCCTGAATAGGGGGCACTGATTCTGGTTCTCATTGACTTCTACTCCCATTCATGGGTTCTGTTTTAATTTTTTTTTAAATATATTTATAAGTGCTTTTAATCTTGCCTTAATTTTCTTTTACTGTTTGCCACCTTGGGGACCCTAAGTTAGATGGAAAGGTGGGCTAAACATGTTTGAAATACAAATCAATAATAAATATGTATCCATTAGGGCTTTCAGCTCTGGGCTGGGAAATTCTTGGAAATTTGTAGGTGAAGCCTAGAGAAACCAGGGTTTGCAGAGGTGAGGGACATCAACGGGGTATAATGCCTTAAGAGTTCACCCTCCAGAGCGGTCTCCAGGGGAACTGATTTCTGTTATCTGGAGGTCAGTTGTAATTCTGGGAAATCTCCTGGCCCCACCAGGAGGCTGGCAGCCCTATCGGCTATGGACTTACAGTGCTAGGTAAATGTTAATTGACTTTTTCAGGGTTTGTGTTCATGTGTATGAGGTCCAAATGCTCATGGTAAATAGCATGCATTGCCCCCATTCAAATAATATGATGACTTATTTATCTGGAAGAATGTGGGGTGCTGCACACTCACAATATACGTGGTTGACAAGTTTCCAGAACACATCACTGAACATCTAAAAAAAAGGCTATGGTGAGTGTAGTTTCCAGAACTGAGACTTTCTCTACAATAAATATATCCTGTATTGTTCAGGACAGTTGGTCCCTAAACTTGACTGTTTTTTCTACTTCATTTCTTTTGTTCCAGTGTAATTGTATACAATGCTATTTGATGCTATGTGTCCGTCTTCAACATTTGCTGCTATTGTTTTACAGATTATATGTCCCCCCCCCAAGGATTTACAAAATATTATTAATTGCCATTGTGCTATTTAAGAGTTTTAAGACAAAGATAACATCTTGGCTTTTCAAGACGCTGACACTATTTTTGAGAACCGTACTGCAATGATAATATCCCTGCCAAGCAACTAATCCTTTTTTCGGTATGTGAACAATTCTCATGATTTTTATATTTATCTCCCCCACAATAGAGGTAGTCGCTTAAAAAGTGGATACAATAAAAATGTAAGTGTACAGATTTGCATCAGTCCTTTATTCAAGGCGACTACTGGCAAAAGCCAGCCAGCCTGGATGATGCTCACGTGCGAACCACACTGTACAACCAAAGGGAGGAAATTTCCACAGTCAATGACTCTTTCCAGAGACTCTCTCCCTCTCACTGGGTCAATATGGATCGATTCCCAGTTGTGTGCCTTAATAAGGAGAAATCAAATGCGGAGCAATGCAGTGGAAGCCCCGAAGATTTCATAACAGCACTACATTTCTTCGAATCAACTAAAACAGCGCATGGCTGTGACCAAGCTTCTAAATTCCACAGAACTTTTTATCAGGATGGATTAGGGTTGCCAATTCTGGATTGGGAAGCACCTAGAGATTTTGGGGATGGAGCTGCGGAAGAAAGGGTTTGGAGATGGGGTATAATGCCAGACACTCCACCCTCCAAAGGAGCCATGTTCTCCAGGGGAGCTGATCTCTAGCTCCTGGAGATCAGTTCTAATTCCAGGGGATCTCCAGGCCCCACCTGGAGACTGGCATCCCTAGGCAGGACGTTAAGGGAGAGGCTGTTGAGCACGACAGACAGCCCAGCTCTGCATTTTGGAACAGTCTGGAGGCAGAACACGGGAGGTGTTATTATATTTAATTGGGGTAAGGCTGCACTACATACAAAAAAGACCTAGTTGTGTTTAAAGGGAACTAGAACAAAGATACACTGGCAACTTTTCTCCCTTTGAAAATATAAACGCCAGCAGTCACACAGATCTGCAGTTCTAATGAGGACACAAACAGTATTTATTTCAATGAAAGACTCGGTTTTTTTCCAGATATGCCATCAAAAGGGGGAGGGGAGCTCATTGTACATTCACATACAAGTTCAAGCTATGTCCAGTAAAAACACTGAGGGGTATACAGGAATGGAGGGGGGCTGTCTGATGGTCAGGGTAGGTGAGGCTGAGAGAGCCCTGATATTACTGCTTGGTCAGGACAGCTTTAGCAGTGCTGTGACGAGCCCAAGGTCACCCAGCTGGCTGCATGTGGGGGAGCGGGGAATCAAACCAAACTCACCAGATTAGAGGTCCACACTTGTAACCACTACAGCAAGCTGGAAGTCTAGTCATCTTATTCTCTTTTAAATCCAGAAACCTAAACAATGACTTTGATTTTTTTTAAATAACCCGCTGTTTATATAAAGATTACAAGTGCAATGTATTTGGTTTCCTGGCATGAAATAGAAGAGTTGGTTCTTCTATGCCGCTTTTCTCTACCTGAAGGAGTCTCAAAGCGACTTATAGTCACCCTCTCTTTCCTCTCCCCACAACAGACACCCTGTGAGCTACTTGAGGCTGATATCACTGCTCGGTCAGAACAGCTTTATCAGTGCCATGGGGAGCCCAAGGTCACCCAGCTGGCTGCATGGGGAACAATGGGAAATCAAACCCAGCATGTCAGATTAGAAGTCAGCATTCCTAACCACTACACCAAGCTGGCTTGTTGTTGTTGTTATGTGCGAAGTCGTGTCCGACCCATCGCGACCCCATGGACAATGATCCTCCAGGCCTTCCTGTCCTCTACCATTCCCCGGAGTCCATTTAAGTTTGCACCTACTGCTTCAGTCACTCCATCCATCCACCTCATTCTCTGTCGTCCCCTTCTTCTTTTGCCCTCGATCTCTCCCAGCATTAGGCTCTTCTCCAGGGAGTCCTTCCTTCTCATGAGGTGGCCAAAATATTTGAGTTTCATCTTCAGGATCTGGCCTTCTAAAGAGCAGTCAGGGCTGATCTCCTCTAGGACTGACTGGTTTGTTCGCCTTGCAGTCCAAGGGACTCGCAAGAGTCTTCTCCAGCACCAGAGTTCAAAAGCCTCAATTCTTTGACGCTCGGCCTTCCTTATGGTCCAACTTTCGCAGCCATACATTGCAACTGGGAAGACCATAGCCTTGACTAAACGCACTTTTGTTGGCAGGGTGATGTCTCTGCTTTTTAGGATGCTGTCTAGATTTGCCATAGCTTTCCTCCCCAGGAGCAAGCGTCTTTTAATTTCTTTGCTGCAGTCCCCATCTGCAGTGATCTTGGAGCCCAGGAAAATAAAATCTGTCACTATCTCCATTTCTTCCCCTTCTATTTGCCAGGAATTGAGAGGGCCGGATGCCATGATCTTTGTTTTCTTGATGTTGAGTTTCAAGCCAACTTTGGCACTCTCCTCCTTCACCCGCATCAACAGGCTCTTTAGTTCCTCTTCACTTTCTGCCATTAGAGTGGTATCATCTGCTATTGGGTGCTTATGATCATATCTGATCATATTGACCCCCTCCCCATCCAAAATGGCCAATGATGGTTTGGAGGGGGTGGGAAGGGAAGGGGCCCCAGGTGGACATGTACACAGCTATGCTTCCCAACCATACTCTGCATGATCACACTATTTTTTGGATTTTTCAAAGCCTGAAGAATGTTTCAGGGGTTTCCAAATGGTAAAAAAATTGAGAAAGGCTGGCATAACGGCTAGAGGGCCCAACTAGCATTTGGAAGAACAAATTCAATTCACCACTCTGCTAAGAAGTTTACTGAGTGACTTTGGGCCGGTCACTCTTTCTCAGCCTAACTTACTTCACAAGTTTGTGCCGATGAGGATAACATGACGAATGAATGTTGTAAGCCTTACAGGTTGCTCCTGGCACAGTGCTCTCACCTCCGTACCTTGCCTTCTCTTTGCTTGGTGGCCACGTGGACCAAAAAGACTTCCCCCACAACAGGTTGCCTCACTCTACCTCTTGCAAACACACTGGACAGGATTCCTCCCCATTTACTGAAAGATTGTGAACTGTAGTCTAATCCAGGGGTAGTCAACCTGTGGTCCTCCAGATGTCCATGGACATCTGGAGGACCACAGGTTGACTACCCCTGGTCTAATCAACAGCAAAGAGCATACCTGTTAGCCTGTGAAAACCGAGCGCTCACTCCAGTTGTGGTTACTTTTGCTTTCCATTTGTGGCTTCGTATTATTATGTTTCTCCTCTTAGCAGATTGTAATCTGGAAGCCTGTTGATGAGCATTGTTCCTGAACACAGGCTGGATTACGGATGCTTTGTTTTATAGGAGGCATTGTTTGTGTATATAGGATGGCTTTGATGCTTTTGTTTGCAATCAGGTGGGTTTAATTCCCTGCTCCCTTGTTGTATTGATTTTTGGTCCTTGCTGTTATTTTAAGTTTGGCTTCTTTTCTTCCCCCTTTCTTTTCATTGTTATAGCAACCGGCTGAAACAAATAACTTTTGACAGAACAGAACTGTTATCACATCTAGAGGGGGGCAAATTCTGCCTGTTGCTCATTTGATGAGCTGATTTCGTTAATGCTTGCAAATTGAGAGTTCATGGGATGTTTTTTTTTAATTAAAAGAGGTAAATTCCAAAAACTTTGCATGCATGTTCTGGCCCAGCAGTTGAACCTCCCTGGCCATTTTGTTGATTAATCATTTGTATTGTGGAAGTCAGCTATTAACCTTCAGGCCTGGGTCACCAGAGCCAGCCTCAGGGGCAGGTACAGCTAGGGACCTGCTCAAGCACATATCCTTAGTTGATTTGCCATCGTCCAATGAAAAAACAAACAGCAACAGGAGAAGCACAACACAACACTACTTCATTGCCTTCTACAGATATCCTTCCCTGTTTGCCTACTGCAGAAGCAAAATCCCATTTTCATGGGAAAGGAGAACTCCCTTTAAAATTTTCTGGAATTAGTCTGTTTTTAATTTTTTTGCCATCAAGTCACAGCTGGCTAATGGGAAACCCAACAGGGTATATAAGGAAAGAGACATTTGGATGTGTTTGCCAGCCATTGCCTGGCTCTGCATTATAACCTGAGTATTCCTTGATGGATTCCCAGCCAAATACTGACCAGAGTCAACCCTGCTTAGCTTTCGTAACTTGGCCACATCAGGATAGTCTGGATCATCTGGGTCCAAGATATCCTGGTCTGGCATCAGCAGATTATTAAAAAAGTGACATACTATTCCTTCCAGCATACTTGCGACAGGGAAAAGGAAGGGAGCCACACCTGGAGGGGGAAGATGGAGAAAGAGAAGAGAGACACAATTTGGGAGGAAAGTTAGTGCAGTTGAGGAGGAGGACAATGGAGCTGCAGTGAAGGCCTGTGCACAAGGACCCCTGCAGCGCTTCAGTGGAAGAAGAAGAAGAAGAAGAAGAAGAAGAAGAAGAAGAAGAAGAATTGGTTCTTATATACTGCTTTTCTCTACCAGAAGGGGGCTCAAAGCGGCTTACATTTGCCTTCCCTTTCCTCTCCCCACAACAGATACTCTGTAAGGTAGGTGAGATTGAGAGAGCCTTGATATTACTGCCGGTCAGAACAGCTTTATCAGTGTTGTGGCAAGCCCAAGGTTACCCAGCTGGCTGCACGTGGAGGAGGATTGGGGAATCAAATCCGGCTGGCCAGATTAGAAATCTGTGCTCCTAACCACTATACCAAGCTGGCTGGTGTAGAACAAATGGAGCCAGATATCTCATCCAGAAAACAACCAGGGGCAGCCTCTAGGAAAGAACTGGTGAAACTGAACCCAGTGTACCAGAGCATCAGGAATTAGAACAGTGGCTAAGAAACCACAAGGAAATCAAAAACCTGTTGAATGGATTCCTTCCAGTATCTTCCAACCCTCTTTTGGCCAGTGCAGGAGATCAGCAGAAAGAAGGACAAAGCAACCTCTTTTCCCCCCCAGAAGATACTTTTTAATTTAGAACAGTTTAGGAGCCAAGGTAACTATTATGCCTCCAACAACCCCCTTCCCATGTATAACACCAGCTTTTGTTACTGAGTTGGAAAGAATATAGGGACAGTGGAATGAATAGAAAAGGGTAATCCAGGCACATCGCCAGATACATGAATGGGGGGGTGGGGAGAGTGCATGAAATAGAGAATTGACAGGAATGGTCAAGCTATGGTTTGGCTATTTCAAGTGATCCAAGCCAGTGTCACAACCAAGACAAGGTAGATTCTTCAATCTGCTTTTCTAGATGTTTCTGGGTATCGGACTACAATTGCTTGTTTTTTCTGACTAGGGACTTGAGTTTGTCCTTGCCCAAACATCTAGTCTAGATCTCAGCCTTTACACTTCAAACATCTAGTCCTCGAAACCAGAAAACGATTCCTTGATGGGTTATAAAGCCTGAGGTTCATGCAGCATTATTACAAGAAGCGGCACACATTGGTCCTACCGTCCCTCGTGACTAAGATAATGCCTATCCCACATGCTAACGATGTCAGAGACGCTGTGTACAATTTACAGAAATTACAGATATTAATTCCACAAGCCGCCCACATACACCTACTGCAGCTAAAAATATACTGTAAATTGCTATAAAAGTTGTCAAGGAGAAGCAGTAAGCAAAGCAAAAGGGGGGGGGAGAACCGAAAACACTGCATGATGATCTGTCTACTGCCAACAATGATTAAAGCACACAAACATCTCTGACACACCCACAGGGCCTAGAATCGAAGTGATGCTGCTCGGTTTGATCATTCAGCAAAGTACAGCTGATACACACCCTGAGATAAAAGCCGATCAGAAACCTGAAAGGCAACTCAAAGAGCAATCCTAAGGCAAGTCACACTCTCCTATGTCCATTGAAGTCAACGGACTTAGAAGGGCTTCACTTTATTTAGGACACTTAGTTACTCTGAACAGAAGTGCACAGCTAATCTCTGCCTACACCGGGGCATAAACTGCTCACAGATTTGCTTCATCAAATTTCTGTCTGGAATTTCCTATTCTGAACCAAAATTCTCCTCCAGAAGAGTTTCCTCCTGGGTCAAATTCCACGCACTAAAAACACAAAATAAGCATAAAACTGATTGTGCGCAATATTGCATAAACTCAGATTCAAGACCTCTATTGCCACCTTGTACCTTCCCATCTCTAGAGAATCCCAGCTCATCACTAACCTTGTAAGGAGAGCCAAACTATACATCAAGTGGGTAGCTGTGTTGGTCTGAAGTAGCAGCACAAAATGTGAGTCCAACACTACCTTTAAGACCAACAAAGCTTCGTGCCCGAAGCAGCCGTCATGCAGTGTGGGGGGAAGGAGCAGTGCGGGCGTGTGTGTGCTGGCCGCTTCAGGCGCAAATGGCCACATCAGACACCAAAGTGCCCAACTCTACGCTCCACCCCTCTTTACAGTTGCTATGTGGCTGTGGGAAACCCAGGTAAACACCTGAAACGCAGGGCAAAAGTTATTGGCCCCAAGTGAGTGGTCCCAAGGCTAGCCAGCGATATTCATGGATCAGGGACGATTTGAACATGGGGCTCCCCAGTGTTGGCTTAGGCCTTAACTACCACACCAGGCTGGCTGCCCACTTTCCCCTCAAGTGCCTGTTGTTAACTACCTATTTTCCCTGTGTTTAATGACAGCCTTTCTCAACCTTCTTACCATTGAGAAACCCCTGAAACATTCTTTAGGCTTCAAGAAACCCCAGAATTGGCGCGTAGAAGTAGAAGTAAAAGAATATTGTCGGGAAGCATAGCTGTGTACACAGCTACCTGGGGCCCCTCCTTTTCCCACTCCATCCAGGCCCATCACTGGCTATTTTGGGAGGGGTATGACATGACCATATATAATCATATCACTGATAAACGTTTAACAAATGTAAAAAATATATCAAAAAATGAATTAACTCCCACCCATCCGGGAAATCCTTCCAGGGCCCTCAAGAAACCCCAAGGTTTCACAAAGCCTTGGTTGAGAAGGAACAGTGCTCTAGGAACACTGACTGAACAGTACATATAGCAAGCAAGGGATATATGTTTAAAGCCATCCTTCCATTGCAGGCTGTACTCGTTGGGTCATTCTGTTCTGGCTGATGTACATCAAAATAGCTTTGCTGAAATCTGGCTTATTGATTTTTCAAGGGCTGCTGTAAAACCATATTGGATTCTGCTCCACTGCTGCTTATAAAGCTAAACATGCGTCCAACTCTTGGTTAAGAATAAAGTCTCTAATAACTAAACCAAGCCTTGTGAACTTCGATTTGCCATAGAGTTTTGGGTGAATCCTAGAGTGCTGCTCCAACAAATTATGTCACTTTCAGTTTTTTGCTGGAAGTGACATCATCTGTTGGTACAATGCTGGCATCCCCACCACCACCACCTTGTTTTTCCTCTGCAGGTCTGTGAAATGCCAGCAAGGGGTGGAGGTAATCATCAGAAAGTCTTCCACTATAGCAGGAGTCCTAATTCCCCTTGACTTGTTTTGCTGTGCCTTGTTGGTACCTTACCACTGATCTGACCTAGCAGAAGGAAAGGTCCATTTTCCAGCTCATAGATCACACTCTTAGTCAGCATGGAAGGCCAGCCTTCAGAGCCACTCCTGCGGCATATCTAGTTATTATGAGTTCACCGGGTTGTTTATGGCCCTCAACCAGTGCAAGGCTGTTTTGCACAGTCCGGATGGTTAAACGGGGACATAATGGAGCAATCGAGTTGCCAGCCTTCCCATGATGGCTGGAGGCCTCTATTGTCCACCTCTGCTTGGAATGGTACTGGGAGGAAAATAAAAATAAAACCACTGTCAGTCACTTCGCTGGTACATCACTTCCCAGTACTATCCAGAAGTGACAGTAGGTAGCTCTAGGAACTGCCTGAAATTCTATGGCACTGTGCTTAAGTGGAACATTGCTGGGGAATGGGGAAATATGGCTTTTACTGACCACTGAGTTATTAACGTGTTCAATTAACAGCATCAGCTTCTTATTGCAGGAATGTTGACCCTGTTGGTGTTCTGCTACATAGCAGAGCAGGGTTTCCTAACCATGGTACAATACAGCACTACAAAGGTCCCTCCATGGAACTGCAGCATGGGGAGGGGGGTTCATCTGGGGAGAGCCCTCCCACCATTAGCCTGTCATTTCTGGCTCTGAACGAAGAGGAAAGAAAAAGTTTTAATTTTAAAAAATTCTACCCTTATTTGGGCAGGTTGATCAGCCCCCCCCCCCTCCCAAATTGGCCAATGATGGGGCTGGAGGGGTGAGAAGGAGAAGGGCCCCAGCTATTTAAACCTTTGCCACCCAAGGCTCCTGTCACTACCGGGGAGCTGGGAATGGCCAGATAAAATCACATCCTGGTACTCAAAGCCTGAAAAAATATTTTAGTGGTACCTCCATAGTCAACAGGTTGGAAAAGGCTAGAGAATGGTATTGATCCAATACTTTGGCGATCTAGCAGCTGTGAATACTCTGAGAAGCTAAAACTGAGGAGGTGGGATCGGAAAAGGAACTCAGCACCAGCCAGCCTTATAATAATTACATCCCATGAGCACATTCCCACATGCTCACTCAACTCCAATCCCAGTTTGCAAAAGTCCGAGGAGCAATGTCTTCCCTCAACTCGAGGAACGGGCAACAGTGGATCAAAACTCTTCCCGCTGAAAAGAGACATCACTTTGGGCATTTAAACAACACTCCCAGTCATTCCTCTCGGTCTGAGGAGAAATATTGTTTTTTGCTCTGACCTCATGCCTATTGCTTCCGATCACATACGAAGCACGGCAAGGGGCGCGTGGCGCTCAGAGGATTTCAGGTGTCGTTTTAAATTAGTACATTTCTCTCCCACGGACTTCCAAAGAGGTTTGGGAGAGATGAGGAGGCTGCTTCTCAACCCCTTTGAAGTGGGAACCAGGTCTGAATTTGCTCAACCTTTTCAGGGCCACCACAACAGAACTCTAGGCCGCTAACGGCGCAGGCCTAGAGGCAGTGGGTCTATCACTCAGGGCTGCCAGCTTCCAGGTGGGGCCTGGAGCTCTTTCAGGATTGCCACTGATCTCCAGACTGCAGAGATCCGTTCCCAGAGAGAAAACTGAAGCTTTGGAGGGCAGACTCCGAAAACCTGCCCTCCTTAGGCTCCACCCCCAAATCTCCAGAAGTTTCTCATCCTGCAGCAGACAAACCTACTTTCACCTCTGTCTGGGAATGAGCTTGAGCGCATAGGGAGGAAAGAGGATGCAGGTAGGAGGAAAGGAGGGCAAGAAAAGGAAGCAGGCAGGAGGGTGAGAAAACGACTCTCTCTTTTCCTTTCTGCCCCGCAGCATTTCCTATCTCAGGAGATTAAGCCCTGTGACCCATCTGCAAGGGAGCTGAGACCCACTTTTGGATCGTGACCTACAGATTGAAAACTTCCGGATTAGGGGACTGTCTGGCAAATCCCAAACAGCAGGGGGTCATGCAGCGGAACAGCAAGGAATGGGTGGGGGAGAGATTCCATCCATGTCCTGCGGCATAGTGCTTGAAGATGCATGCTCAAAGCCCCAGTCCAAATCTCATTTAATCAAAAATACAGGCCACACTCTCTCAGCCCCTTTCTCCATAATATGGGGACAGTAAACTCTAGCCTACCTTACAGTGTTGCTATAAGGGGAACTGAGATCATGGCTATGAAACAGGCCAAGCATTCAGGGCTCTCAAAAATCTTAGGAGCAAAATAAATTCTAGCCAATCCATGTGCAGATTCCTGGTTTTCAGAGTGTGAAATGAAAGGGTTCATCAGTCACAGTTACACTCGAACGTCCGCTGACTCAGTTCGCATCCTGCTCACGGGGTTTGGAGGGATGGCGCTCACGGTGCAGGCGCCGAATGCAGGTAAAGTGCTCTCTCTAAAGTCAGAACACATTTACAGTCCAGCGGCACCTTTAAGACCAACAAAGGCTTATTCAAGGTATGAGCTATCGTGTGCACGCCCACTTCCTCAGGTACGAGGCCTTAAAGGTGCCACTGGGCTGTAAATCTGTTCTGCCGCTTTAGACCGACATGGCTTCCCACTTGAATCTATCTGAAGTCAGTCATTTAAAGCAGGGGTAGTCAACTTGTGGTCCTCCAGATGTCCATGGACTACAATTCCCATGAGCCCCTGCCAGCGTTAGCTGGCAGGGGCTCATGGGAATTGTAGTCCATGAACATCTGGAGGACCGCAGGTTGACTACCTCTGATTTAAAGGACCGTGCAACTGCAAAGAGAGGATGGGTGATGAACGAGTCCACACTTTATGCAAGGTGGTGAAAAGGTTAGGGCAGATGACCATGTCCTGTCCTGGATAGCCCAGGCAAGCCCAATCCCATCAGTTCTCGGACGTTAAGCACGGCTGACCCTGGCTAGTATTTGGATGGGAGACCTCCTAGGATTTGGATGGAGTTCCTCCAGGGAATGCTGGGATGCTTTGGTCATGACGCAGAGGCAGGCAAGGGCAAACCATCTCCGAACGTCCCTTGGCTGGCTGTGAGATGGTCCTCGGATCTCCTGGCTACACGACACACACTAATAGTCAATAACTAATAGACCCTTACAGGAATGTTTCACACTTGTATGTTGGCAGATGGGGTAAACAGGAAATGGTGGGGCGGAAGCCTTTGATCGCTGACAGAGTTTTATTTCTCCTATGTTTTTGTGAATTACAGCTGAATTCCAGGGAATTGATTGGCTGTTTTGGCAAAGAATTATCCTATGGCTGTATTTGGATGTGTGACACAGTTTACTAATTTAACAGAATTAATATTTGCTATATATTGCCACTGTCATACAGGGAGTTCTTAGTCTGAGGAAGAGTGCTTGCACTCTAAAGCTCACGCCTTGAATACATCTTTGTTGGTCTTAAAGGTGCTACTGGACTCTGATTTTATTGTGCAGACCAACACAGCTACCCATTTGAATCTAATAAACAATATGACTATGATTCCGGGGGAGACAAACTCTTGGAGAAAGTGTCCGTTTAGTTCCTGGAGTGGACAAAAGCTGCCCAAAGCCAGAATGACCAAGCAGCTAGAGGACAGGCACAAAGCTGATCGACAAGGTACTGGTACTGTGTGCACAACAAACGTGACCAGGGAACATTACAATGATCCAAGCAGTCTCTCCTCATGTGTCACTGAGGCAGCTCAAGCAAAGTATGTTCTTCTGGCAAGGATGTTTGCTGTCCATTTCTCAGCATGGCTAGCCATCATGTAATCACAGGTAACACTGGTCTGTTCTGATTGGCAGCAGGTCACAGGCACAGACTGGTCCTTCTCACCACCTGAGAACCTTCAGCAGAGGCCATCAGCAGAGAAAGCATCTTTGACCCACAGCCAATCTCTTAAGAAAGAAGCCCAAACCCAATCAAGGTCAGTCATTCTTCATGTCCTACTGAAACCAACAGAACAAGTCAATGTGGTGCTATTCTGTGCAGTTCCTCCAGTCTAAGCAGCTCAGCATAAGACTGCAACGTGGATTAGGTCCACACGGCCTGGCTCAGCAGTCTTAACGTAAGTGTCCCAAGTGTTGCCATATTCGCTGTATTTCCCTTTGTTTTCTGCACTATGCCTTGTTCATATGGGCACGTCTGTCCGTCAACTGCTGCAACGTCAAGAAATGACCCAACAGTACAGTTCGTATGCATCCAAGTCCCTTAAGTCAATCAAGGAAAGTCATTCTGCTGCGGATTGCACTGTAAAAGGACCCAGCTTTCTTACCACCCCCCCCCATTTACATCATCGCAGTGCTTCTCAGGGGGGCAGTTCACATATTCTGCTGCCCCTTAGGGAAATGAAGGGAGGCACACACAAGTGCCAACCAGCCCCAAACAACCAGCTGCAGAACGTAATCAAGCTCACTTTGCTAAAAAGCATTCTGTGGGCGGGGACAGGGACCCTCTGGCCTGCCACTCACACACACCAGCCACCCGTCTGGCATCCCATTCATCAAGTGGCCAGCCACATGCCTCCATGGGAACTGGTCCTCTCTTTCTCAGGATCAGGACCGAGGTCCATGAAGGGCTCCGCGTGGTGGAACAAGCGTGGATTTCCTCGCACGGAAAAATTAGCTTGCAATTGTTCCCATTGGAGATCAGGCCCAAGGAAACAGGGGAAAGGTATTTCTCCACCTGCAGTGCTCAATCTCAGTGGGGCGAGGGCTCCTTTTTGCCAGGGATCCCCATTCCTAAGTCAACCACTATCAGGGGTAGTCAAATTGTGGCTCTCCAGATGTCCATGGACTACAATTCCCATGAGCTGGCAGGGGCTCATGGGAATTGTAGTCCATGGACATCTGTAGGGCCACAGTTTGACCACCCCTGCGCTACATCATCCCAAAGCCTTCGTTTACAATCAGGCCAATAAAAAGAGGCGTCCCCGCCCCATACCCAGAAGCGCTTCTTGAAACGACACAGGCATTCTCTTCCCACTTTCCTAGAATAGTTCCCTTCCCAGAATAGACCCCGCGGCCGCCCCTTCGCCCGGCAGAGGGCGCCGGAGGGAGGCGTTTAAAGAGAAAGAGCCTTTAAACACGCCAGGCTGTTCCAGTCGCCGCAGACCCTGGCCTCTTTTTACACACACAGTTTTTAATCACACAAATATAACTCTTGGGCAGCCGCAGCAGGTTCCTTTTTTTTCCCCCAGTGTTAATTCTATCCTCGCTTTCCATTCCAAACAGGGCACCTTCCTGACCCGCAAGGTTTCTCCTTCTAGAAGCGGGGAGGGTGGGAGGAAAACCCTGGGAAAGGAATAAATGCATTTCTTTCCGCGAAAGCTCAGCGTCCGCGTCTGCCGAGCAAGCGCCGCATTTGTTTCCTCTCGTAAGAGCTCCGGCGTTCCCCACTCCGCGCATTTTCCAAAACCGACCCCGGGGGGTCTTCATCCGTCTCGCGGATCGGGAACTTCAGAGCGGCGAGGAAAGTGGTTCACGCAAAAACACAAGTTCGATCGCTCTCCTCCTCCGCCGCCGCCTCCTCCTCGTACGGGGGAAAGCCTCGCTTCCCACCCACCCACCAGCGCTGCGCCCGGGCACGACCACGGAACCCTTTCCCCGTCTCTCCGCTATAAAAAGCACCGGACGGGGCAATTCGGGAACGGAACCAGCCAGCAAAACGCCGACGACTAGCCCGGCTTTAAAAATCACAAGCCTCGTTAGTCTTGTGCCATTTATGTAACGCTCTTTCATCCACGCCAACTCCGGACGAAGGGAAAGCGCCCCGCGCAACACGATCCAAAGGCCCCCCGATGGATGGATGACTTTCCCAGAAGGCGGGTTCCCAAGCGCCAGGCATCGTCGCGCCCCCAAACCTGAACCGCCAACTTCGGGCACTTCGCTGTCACCGCCCTCCCTCCCTCCCTCCCTCCCTCCAAGCCCCGGCTTGTTTTAGCACGAAACTGAAAGGGCGACCCGGCTGCCGCCGAGCAAGCGACGCACAGCCGCGCACAAATAACCTGCCTCCCTGGCTGTCCAGCCTCGATACCTGTAGGGGGATTTTCCCCCTCGGAAGGCGGCCGATGCCATCAGAAGGCATCGGCAGAGGAGGAGGCGGCCGGGGTGGGTGGGTTACGGCATAGTTGCCGGGGTGTGTATTTGGGGGGGGGGGGGGGCGTGCTTGAAAAGACCCGGCCGCTGCTGCAAGTGCCGGGTCCGGGAGCCGCGTCGGCGCGGGAGGTTCCGCCCGGCCAGCACGGATGCGCCGCCGGCTCGGCTCGGACTGCCGGCCCAGGCAGCAGCCTTGTCAATTTCATTGTTCTGACTGCGGCCGGACTTTGCCCGCTTGCGGCGGCCGCCCTGGCCGGAGAGCTCGGCTGGCCAGCGGCGGCGAGCGAGAGGTCTCGGAGGCCATCTGGGAAAGGGGGCGGGGAGGGGGGAGCGGCGGCGGCGAAGCGGCAGCCACCAACCTTCCCTCTGGTGGGGAGCGGGGAGGAAGCGATTCTCTGGGTTTTCTTTGGGGAACGCACAAAAGCGGCGCCGGGAAACCGACACAAGCACACACACACAGACGCAACACACACACACCCCTTCTCCCGCACGCACACATTCCCCACGAACTCCTGTAGCAATGAAGCAAGGGAAGGGGAGGGGGGGTGCCAGATCGATGGTCATCAATCCACCCCCCCCTCCGGTTTTCCCAATCCCGGGGGCAGCCTGGATTCGCCAGCCCCGGGAAGAGACCCCCCCCCGAAAGCTGCCTTACCTTCGTACATGGGGGCCATCGGTGCAAGGATGTCTGTTATTCATGGCAACGGAGGAAAAATGAAGCAGGATTCAGCCCCCCCCCCCTTAAACTCAATAGAAATCTGCCATCTTGCGCCTGTGTCTCTCCGCGCAGCCGAAGCGGCCAGCTGCCTCCTGCATCACGGCTGCCAGGCGCCGAGGGGGGAGGCCGGCGGAAAAAGCCCCACCGAGCCCTCCATGCAGCGCGCCACCCCAGCCGCCCCGAAGGGAGCCGAAAGCCCGAGCCGGGAGGAGGGGGGAGAGGAGGAGGAGGAGGAGGAAAAGGAGAGGGGGGGGGGCCGTCGGCGCCCAGTGGACAGGTCAAGTGGGGAGGGGGAGGCGGGCGGGCGGAGGTCCCCCCGGACTGGGGATTTGGGGGGCGGGGAGGGGGGGCTCCAGCGATCCCCCGATGCTCTCAGCTCAACATGTCTGTCTGTCTCAGTGTTGGGGCTTTCTGCAAAAGTTGCCTTAGGAGGCGAGAGGAAGCGAGGCACTGCGAGCCGGAGACACAGCGAGGGGAGGAGGCTAAGCCGAAGGGGCGGGGACAAGGCCGGGGGGAGGGAGGGAGGGAAAGGGGAGGGGAGGGGAGGGGGGGTTGCAGCTAGTCAAATGCCGATGCCATGGATCGCAGTTTCCCAGGGACTGGAAACGCCGCCGGGGGGGGGGGGGGGCAGGAGCCAACCCACCGCCGAGATTAGGTAGGATCGTGTTTGGAGAACACATTTCAATCAGCCGCGGCAGGAGCGAGAAGAGGAGGCGGGAGGGGAAGAGTCGGCAGAAGTTGGGGAAGCAAAATCCGGGGGGGAGGGAGGACTGCTTAAGTGAAAAATGAAAGAGATTTGTCGCTGCTAGATTTACGACTGAATAAAACGGACCGAAACTGGGGCGCTGGAGACGGGATGGATCTGTGTGTAACAACATTGGAGTCCAATGGCACCATTAAGACCAACCAAGATTTATTCAAGGCGTGAGCTTCCTCAGAGCTGGATCGCTAGATACCATATATCTTTTTTAAAGGTAGCTGGTTGTGATTTTTCTCCTAGCAGTGCAAATCATATAAATGGACATTTTTCGGGGAGTGGGGAGGGTGGGAATTAATTCCATTCTTTTTATTTTAAAAAAATGGTTCTGTGCCTTGTTTGCATTCTGCAGTCTTGCTTCACAACATTAAGCGTGCTACTTCTTAATAGGCATTGTATATTACTACTAGTATAATATATATCCTGTAACGCTATACATATATAGTATTAAATAGGGTTTACATAGAGATATAGATCTGACGTACTTCTTATTATTTATATACCGTACTTTGCTATAAGTGATGTGTGCATTTATGGGATGCTTTATCAGCTAAACAAACACTGCTGCTTTCAGGATCCCCCCCCCCTACATCAAAGGAGAGCTTCTTATTAAGTCTGACAGCCGGTGAGCCCCCTCCTGTGTTCATGTTAAGGCATCCATCCCTTTCGCTCAGTTTCTGCCCTGGCACCTACAACTCTTTTCTCACAAGTTGTCTTCAGGAGATTTCCAGAGGGAAACCTTTCTCTAACTTTTGCTTCCTAGAAGACTTTCCATCTCACGGAGCTCTCCAACGGGAGGAGAACGAATTCTTCATAGCACACAAGCAGCTGGCCTTAGATTGACCTCCATCAAGCTGACCCTTCCCAGGGCGATCTTGTAAATATAAAACCACTACATCAGGGCCTGTCGGAGACCCTCTGGACACAAAACTTTCATATGCACAACCACAGTTATCTGCAGAATAGTACTGGGAGGAGGGACATATTTTTCTGCTTTGGTGGAGTATACCTTTCCAGATGAATTAAATGACAATATAAATTCTTTTTGATGTGCAGTAGTCATCTTAATAGTGTTTTCTAGCGCTTGATAGCAGAATGAGGTTGGTAACTGTGTGAATCTGCAGTTGTTGGACAAAATTCAAGTCCAGAAGCACCTGAAAGTCCAACATAATTATCCAGGACATAATTTTTTCAAAAATCAAAGCTCACTTCTTCAGATACAAAAAGTAAACGTAGGAATGTAAGATTTGTTTTTTAAAGTTCTGTGCTGCCTCTCCACTCAAATAAGCTCCCCAAGGTAGGGCGAACATCAAGGTTTTAAAACAGCATTTTAAATGTATGTAGAAATAGGTAATGAAACAATAAAAACAAATAGACATACACACACTGTACGACTGGGGAGGAGGGCCAAGAAGAGTTTACTGGGCGTTCCTCCCGATTCTTGTGAACCACCACGAACCATTTGGGAGTGGCGGTATAGAAACTGAAATATAAATTTAACTAGATTTAAAGCTCATTTTAATTGAAAATAAAATGGGCGCTAGATGCCCTAGGACCCGGGCCCGACTGCCAAAGGCTTCTGCGTGGACTGGGTCCAGGGGGCTGCAGAAGCCTTAATGCTCTCCCCCTCCCCCAGCGGATGACAGAAGGCTGAAGCAGGGCCGGCGCTGGATTGGGGGAAGCAGCCTACCTGTCTCTGGCGGCGTCATGTCCTCATGGGCTGGGAACTGCGGGGACGCTGGCTGCGGGCGGGCCTGAGGCGACCGGCCACGTGGCACGTCACGGGAGTGGCGGCCAAGGCGGCGAGCTCCAGCAGCGACGGTGAGGAGAAGGCGGCAGGCCCTGACGGCAATGTCGAGTTAGCGGCAGCCTTCTCCCAGGTGCTGGGGCAACCTCGCCGCGTCTGTGACGTGGCGCGGCCGGGAGAATGCAGAGTTGGGCGGCTTCACGTGCCTCCCCATTGCCTCCTTGGCCGCCATTGCCTCCGGCTCGATGGGGAAAAAGGAGCAGGGCCGCCCTCCCCGCATCGAGGCGGAGGGAACGGCGGCCAAGGAGGCAATGGGGAGGCGCGCTTCGCGTGCCTCCCCATTGCCTCCTTGGTCCAGGATTGACACTCGGAGGAGTGAATCAGGAGCCGCTTCGTGGCTCCTGATTCGCTCCTCCGAGTTTTTATCCCGGACAGAGCCCGCCCTAACTCCTCCCACCAAGCCCTTACTGCTTTATTTAGTCCGCGGCATCCGCGGCGCCGCGGGTGGTTTAAAGATTTTCTTAAAATGCCAAATGAAACCCAAAAGTCTTCCCCTACCGGTGGAAGATGGTGGCAGAGGGACACAGAAATCTCCCTGGGGAGGGATTTCTAAAGTTTTGGTGTCCCAACTGAGAAGGGCTTATTTTGGGGTAACTGCCCAACTATCCTCAGGTGGTCAGGGCAGCTAAAGGAAGGCATTCAAAGAGACCTGGAATTGACAGGTGAGTTTGTATGGGAGGAGGCAGTCCTTAACTTTATGCTATTCCCAAGCTGTGTATAGAAGATATAAAGGTGTTCACAGCATGTCAGCAGTGCAATCTTAAAACAGTGCATTGATGTAAATGGACTTTAAACTCTGACTCTCCTTAGGATTTCATTGCACAGACATTTATTCTTGGTATTTATTTAGGGAATTAATATGACACCTCTCCGGAGTATTAAAATGGCAGGAAAGCTAATGAGCACCTCCTCCAAATCCATAAAACAGTCCCCTCCCCAGGCCAGAAGTGGACGTTAACACAGCCCCAAAGCTGAAACCCACCTTATAACTGACATCCATTTCTATAAGCCTTACAACAGTCCTGTAAAGTAGGCCAAAATTATCCCCATAAACTGAGGGAAGATTTAGTCTAGAAGAGCCTCTTCTTGGCAGATTCAGTCTCCAGTTTAAGAGGTTCAGGCAGTCGGTGATGTGAAAGACCTTGGCCTGAGACTCTGGAAAGCCACTGTCAGTCTGGATAGACAAAACTGACCTTGATGGACCAAGGGTCTGGATCAGCATGACACAGAGCAGTGGTTCTCAACCTTCCTAATGCTGCAATCCTTTAATACAGTTCCTCATGTTGTGGTGACCCCCCCCCCCCCCCGGCCAAGCTGCTTGTCCTGCCATGACCGCTGTGAAAAGGTTGTTCGACCCCCAGCTTGAGAACCACTGGCATAGAGGTTAAGAGTGGCAGCTTCTAATCTGGCGAGCCGGGTTTGATTCCCCGCTCTCCCACATGCAGCCAGCTGGGTGACCTTGGGTTCGCCACAGTACTGATAGAGCTGTTCTGACTGGGCAGTGATATCAGGGCTCTCTCAGCCTCACCCACCTCACAGGGTGCCTTTTGTGGGGAGAGGAAGGGAAGGAGATGGGAAGCCGCTTTGAGCCTCCTTCAGGCAGCGAAAAGCGAGGTATAAAAAAACCAACTCTCTGCTTCTCCGTAAAAGGCAGCTTTCTGTGTGTTTACAGTACAGTCTAGAGACGGGTTGCCAGGGTGAAGAATTCACCGGAAGGCTGGACCATTTCAGCTGCTGGCAAGCCCCTCTATTCCAGGTGGAAGCCCAGCAAGGGGTGGAGATGGTGGAGGAAGGTGACTGCCTGCTCATTCTCAGAGGCATCACAAGCCTACCCAATGAGGTGCGTGTGATGTCCTCGTCATGTAACTGTACTCCGGACAGCGCTCCAGACTGCAGTAGACCTGCTAAAGGGGGAATTGCATTTCCCCAGCAATACTCTTGAAGGGCGACAGCTGAAAAAATGCAACCTGTCCTCAACAAGGAAGCACTTCCCCGAGGACAGAGGCTTGGCTTCTGCCACTGCTGCACATTGGCTGCAATAATTCCCTGCAAAAGCCCATTGTGCTGTGCATGGCTGGGAACGGCACTTCTTTTGCAGGGAATGCTTACCCGAATTCTTTTTCATGCTCACGCTCATGCGTCTGGTTTCATTTTCCTCAATGCAACGAAATTAAAGGGCAGCTGGAGCCCTGAGCATTTGTGGCTCCCTCCCCCTTAATTAACACCTCCCCATAGCACCACCCCAAGAGGCTCGCAAAGTGTTCTCCAAAAATACTGCGAGGCAACCAAACACAATTTACAAATACCAATAAAAAGCATTGCACGGAATCAGCAACCCGAGCGCATTTAAAGCCAGATACACAATCTTATTGCGGCATTCATGAATTCTGAATGGAAGCTGAGTCGGTCTCAGATCACTGTGTCCAGTCCTGTGACTACTTGTGAAGATCATTACGATTGTCTGACCTCTAGGCCTTTTATCAATCCCATAACTCTTCATTTATACGATCACCGGATGGTAAGTGTTTTGGGTAGATGCCCAGCATTTTATATTTAACTCAGACCTCAGACACCCAGTAGATCCTGGGAACAAGCATAGAGGACGGTTGTTGTTGTTAGGTGCGAAGTCGTGTCCGACCCATCGCGACCCCATGGACAATGATCCTCCAGGCCTTCCTGTCCTCTACCATTCCCCGGAGCCCATTTAAGTTTGCACTGACTGCTTCAGTGACTCCATCCAGCCACCTCATTCTCTGTCGTCCCCTTCTTCTTTTGCCCTCGATCGCTCCCAGCATTAGGCTCTTCTCCAGGGAGTCCTTCCTTCTCATGAGGTGGCCAAAGTATTTAAGTTTCATAGAGAACTATACTGAGAGCTAATATAGATTGGTCGTAAGCAGTAGGGCAAAGTCTGGGTCCAGGGGCATCTTTAAGACCAACAAAGTTTTATATACGCTTTTTTGCTTTTAAAAATATGGCCACCTTTCCTATAGAAGCTACTACAGCTAGGATTTCCAGGCCTTCTCTGTCTCCTGCCGCTGCTCAGAGGGCCATTGGGAGGGGGGGGGGAATGCTCCCAGCCTGTTCTGGGGAGAAGAAGGGAAGGCAATTGTAAGCCGCTTTGAGACTCCGAGTAGAGAAAAAGTGGCCTATAAGAACCAACTCTCCTTCTCTGCCTATGCCTTTGTACAGGAGTCAGTGAAGTCGGATGGCCACTGACAGCACTAGATGTCACTGGAGCTTACTTCCCCTATTACTCTAGTCCAGTGGTTCTCAACCTGTGGTTCAGGACACCTTTGGGGCTCGAACGACCCTTTCACAGAGGTTGCGGCAGGGCAAGCTGCTCGGCTGCGGGGGGGGGGCATCTGCGCAACAGCCTTGCGGGGTAGATCAAGATAGAGCATTTTCTGGAATGGTGGAAAAGAGCGAGATCAGCATGGTGGGACAAGAGACAGAACTGGAAACCCCGGGGAAAAAACAATTTATATACAATCATGACCAATGGATCTTCACGCCATTGGTCGGTTTCGATTTCATTTCTATGAAAGAACCCTTGCATGATTTTATGGTTGGGGGTCACCACAACAGGAGGAACTGTTTTAAAGGGTCCCGGCATTAGGAAGGTTGAGAACCACCGCTCTAGTCTCTTTCTCCACAATGGGAATTGGTAATGACTGATTGATTGGCTGGCTCCTGCCCCTTAATTCCGCACCCACTTCTGTGAAGGGGCATCTTACCACTTGGGGGGTTCCTCAAAGCCTGAAAAAACATTTCAGGGGGTTCTTCACAGTCAAAAGGTTGAAAAGGGTTGCATCAAGTGCTTTCCAGAAACTCGACTGCAATGGCAGTGCTTCTTTCTGCAGTTCTGATATGTGAAGCCGCCTTGAGGTTGGTACATAAACCGAGCGATCCTAAGCAGGTCTCCTCAGAATCCTACTCGTTTACTTAGTTGGACTTCCTTCCAGCCTTGCGATTGCACTGACCAGAAAAGAAACCATGAAATAAAACAGGAAGGATCTTAATAAGGAGGGTCAAGGTGAACATAGAATAATTTCTCCCCTGCCGCAAAAAAGGAAGACCAAAATAGCCATTGTCGAAACGAAAGCCCAGCTTTGAAACCCCTGGCCTACAGCAGACCTCTGTTTGCAACTATTCCTTCAAAGGAGACCTTTGCTGTTATTATATATATGGCATTTTTATACAAATGATCTCTGCAGTTAGCATCACGATCATTTAATGAAAATGGAGTTATTACACTAGTGCCGTGGGAGCCCGTTTTATTTGCATCAGAGAGTCTCGTATTTTTAAACAATGATTCACTGGCACACAAAATGCGCACAGTGGTACTGAATGCATTGATTGTGATTTTTCCAGGCAAGAAAGGAATGTCACGGAGGAATGACTGCTGTGCATTTGGCTGGCAAGTGCCAGCGTAGCCAGCTGTTGTGGACAGATAGTCAGAGCAAACCCTTTACAGATACATAAACAAGCAGCAAAGAAGACTCATACTGGGACGAGTGTTTTTAGCGAGTGCATAAAGAGCTCGACTTAGCCATCCTTTCATATCAGCCCAGGAGTTTGGAAAACAAGAGGGAAAGGTTGGATGAGCTGGCTCAGAAAATCAAATTCACACACATCACATCAGCTTTCCTGATTTCCAGACATGCATAGAATAACGGGACTGGAGATCTTCCTACATTTATTTATTTTATTTTATTAATAGATTTCTAGACTGCCATCTCGGCAGTCTAGAGATACAAAACAATTAAAATCACTAAAACAATTAAACTGAATAAACACTTAAGTCCATCAGACAGACAGTTGGTGCCATCTCCATGGATTACAGTGGGGGGAGGCCCACTATTAGTTTATTTGCCCAAACAGGTGTCAACCATAATCCTGGTGGAAGAGCTCCATCTTACAGTCCCTACATAACTGTTTATGCCTTTTCTCATTCATATTGTTCCAAATGTTCTATGTACCGTATATACTCGCATATAAGCCGAGTTTTTCAGCCCTTTTTTTAAGCTGGAAAAGTCCCCCTCGGCTTATATGCGGGTATTAAAAACAGTTTCCAGACAAGACAGGAGGGTGGGGTGGGAGACAAGTACACTTGCTTGAAGAAGCAGAGGCAGAGACGCAGCAAGCCTGGGAGGGAAAGAGCAGTCTCCCCCTCCCCCCCCCAATGCCTTAAGGAGGCTAGCACAAGGCTAGCACGTGTTGCAGGAAGCTCTGAAGCCTCTGTCTCAGAGGGAGAGCAGAGAGCAAGAGGAGGAAATGCCCCTAGAGGAAGGCAAAAAGGCAAGAGGGATGAGAGGGAAAGAGGAGGTTGGGAAGAAAAGGGGAAAAATCCTGCCCAAAACACGAGGGAGGGGAGGAAAGGAGAAAAGGCCACTATCCAAACACCACCCTTGGCTTATATGTGAGTCAATAAGTTTTTCCAGCATTTTGTGGTGTAATTGGGTGCCTCGGCTTATATACAGGTCGGCTTATATGCAAGTATATGACCGTTTATGCACTGAGAACTTCACTGCCCCAGATCCCGTGCAGGAGCTCAAATCGTGGGCGGATGAGGCACACTGAGCCAAATGCTCCTCTGTGTGGGTGCAGAAATAGGTGGGGCAACCTGCCACAACTAAAACTCCAGCCTGCAGCCCGGCATGAAACCTCCAGTGCATAAACCGTCTTTACGGTACCTTTCCCATTCTCCCCTGGCTTTATGTACACCGCTCTGAGACATCATAGTGAGGGGCAGAATATTACATACATACATACATGCATACATACATATTTTTACAGATGTTCGTTCAAAATGCCTCCCAAAGGCTGTTTCTAAAGGATCTTCAAGGAGCAGCATTTTGTCAGCCATTTGGTGCTGTACTGGGGGTGGGAACAACAGTAGACATCCACCACAGAGGTGAGTTCAGCCAGATTCAAGCTGAATGGCTGAACTTCATGATCATTCCCTGTTAGATTTCATATGAACCTCTGGTTTTGAGCAATGGACCTTGGAACCAAATTCAGCATGGCTGACTTCAGTCTGGCTCACTTCTTTCCTTGCACAAGCAACTAAAAATTATGTATGTGGCTAAATGAAGGGTTGAAGTTAGTATTACTGGTATTACTATCAGGTTCAACAATAGAGCATCTGCTTGGCAATCAGAAGGTACCATATTCAATCCCTGATATCTTCAGCATCTTCAGAGAGTTGCTGCCCATGTGAGTAGACAATATTTATTTTCATTTTTATTTACTTATAATTTGACTTATAGCCTGCCACTCCTGTTGCTGGCTCGTGGCAGGTAACAAAATTTCAAACCCCACAATAAAACCCCATAAAGACCATCAAAATCCTTGAAGGCAGCAGAATAAAATACCCTCCCTCAACCCCGCTCAACAGAGAGAGCTGAGGGCCGTGACAGAGCTGTCAAAGTTCCAAAGGGCCTGTAAAACGGACCTCTTCCACCAGGTCTTTGGTTGAGGTCAGGTTTGTTAAGATCAAATCAGCTCCCACAGCCTACTTCGTGGACAGTTGTGTGGAGGTTGGAGGATTTTGTTTTCTGCCATCTTGTGCTGGTGATTTTTACAGTTTCAAGTTTTTAAAGGGGATTTTATGGGGTTTTATGAGGTGTCATTTGGTGATCTGCCTTGAGTCCAAGGAGGAAGATGAACTATAAATTGAATAAGCAAGCAAGCAAGCCCAGGCACTTATTCAAGACCAACATGATTTCCAAGGTATAAGTTTTTGGAGTCAAAAGTTCCTTTCACCAGATACCAAACCCTGAAATTCTTGTTGGTCTCCAAGATGGTCTCTAAGGGACTGGGGAATGGTCCACCTGAATAAGAGGTAGTTGAGAGGGGACATTTGCTGTCTTTAAGTAATTGAAAGGTTCCTGTTGGCAGCGGAGGATAGGACCCACAGTAATGGGCTTATACTACGTGGAGAACGATACCACCTAGATATCGGGGGAGGGGGGAATTCACAGTCAGAGTAGTTCAGCAGTGAGATCGGCTGCCTAAGGAGGTGATGAGCTCCCCCTCACTGGAGATGTTTAAGAAGTGGCTGGACAGATACTTATCCTGCATACTTTAGGCTGATCCTGAATTGAGCAGGGAGTTGGATTGGATGGTCTGTATGACCCTTGCAACTCTAGGATTCTAGGATTCTATGCTACCGGCCTTGAATCTACTTGTTGTCTGCAAGTTTTCTGGGGGGGGGGGTTAAGCCTCATAGATTTCTTAGAACTTGCTTCTGAGTCAACAGTTTGATAAATTCAGAAAATGTAGATTTATTCCACCTAATTAAAAAAAATGCATCCACATACATGCTTACCGCATGGGTTGGTAAATGGGCGGAAACCTTTCAGGGATAGGAGGATAAAGAAAGAAAGAAAAACGGGGGGGGGCTATCAGAAGGTGAAAGTACTCACACCATCTAAATTTAGCAACTGTTTCTTTTATTAGTTTATATATACGGTACAATCAGACTTCAAATTTTCACACACAAAAAGATTGCTTATCGGATAATGAAATTCTAACTGTGGTCAAATCACTCAAACATTAAGGGCCACAATTTAATTGGAAGTAATTACAGCCTTGTCTGAAGCACAATTATAGACTATTCTTTCCCTTGACATTTCCACAGCGGAAATGAAAAAAATAATAATAAAGTGATGTCAGAATCACGCTGTTGCAATTGCTCAATTCTAACCCACCTTCAAACAATAACAGGGGCCAAGTGTCAGAGGAGGGAGAAAGTCAGGGAAATGCTTTGAAGCAAATTTGGGAGTGACAGTGATGCAAAGGAGCTAGTTATATACCCAAGGACAAAGAAAGAAAATGAGCTCAGACAGAAAGAAAAAAACAATTTGTACATAAAACCAGGGAAGGTGCAGTTCAGTGCCGAGACCTTCCAGTTAAATCTGTTTGTTTCTTTATGTGTCTTATCAGGTGTACATGTTACTGCTTGGTTGCTTATATTATCCATCCTGGAGCTTGTGGTTCTCTTATGTAGCTTGGGACATTTCTGCTGATCCAGGGGTGGTACCTGGAGAAGCCAGACTATGGGGAAAGGAGGGAGCTCAACAGGAACATGACACCATAGAGTTTGCCCGCCAGGGCAGCCATTGGGTTGGTCTTAGCCAATGGGCAACAGGGACAGCCACTGGGGGGCCCATACTGGCAGGAGCAGTTCTCCACAACCTTGCCACACACTGGACAGACACTTTCAGGATGCTGATCCTGATTGAGCAGGGGGTTGGACTAGATGGCCTGTATGGGCCTTTCCAACTCTATGATTCTCCTTTGATTCTACATTCTACAGTCCAGGGCCCACCGTGGGGTTTGTAATCATTACTCCAATAATTCTGAACAAAAAATACATTGAATTCAATTTCTTACTATGGGTTTTATTGACTGCCATTTTTAAATGCTGAAGAATGACTTTATTCTAATGCTATTTTTAAAAAATATAATTACATTTTTATTGTTCTATTCAGTGTGATTAGGTGCCCCAGGAAAATTCTGAAGATTGGCTTATGTAGCCTTTAAATATATGCAAACAAGCAGAAAACAAACATTCCTCGATCTTGATTTATTCTGAACATTTGATACACTGGGTTGCCATTTGGACAGTGTAACAGCAGCAATACAGGCAGAACAGTATTTCTGTTGGCATGTAAGGAAAGGTGGTTTAGGCTCATTACAACAACAAAAAACCCCACAATGAAACAAGATTATCATTATGACCAACTATCAGGCACCTCAGTCCAAAGTCCATGCATAATTTGGTTATGGCTTGTTCATTGCTCACCATACAAGGAAGATTTGCCAATGATTTTTATGAGGACTGAGGTGGTTTAGTTTGCATGTAAGAATGGGTTCTTCATTATGACTCTACTGCAGAAGAACAGCTATTGGCAAGTTACATAACCTAAGTACATAAAATAGTAACTCCACCTTTCCACTTTATGCTGCAGACAAGCAGTTGCCCAAAGGCCAAGACCGGCCCCTAATGTTGCCTCCTATCACTTACGTGCTAGTTAGAAGAGTTAGGTAGAACATTCTAACCGTTTTGCACAGTTGCCATTTTGCGAGTGTAGCAGCAATAACACAGGCAGAATGAAAAGTCGACATCGAAGGAAGGTACTAGTATCCAAAGGTTCACTGCCTTTGAATGTGGGGGGTTCCCTTTAGTCACCATGATTAGTAGAGGCTGAAAGACCTCTTCTTCATTAATCTAACCACCCCTTTTAAAACCACTTACATCTATTGCCTTCACCATATCCTCCAGCAGGGAATTCTAAATGAAAACCCAAATGGGTTCAGTAGAAACAGACTCCAAGTTCTTCGAAAACACAGCTCTTTCATTGAAGAGAACACCAACCAAAACCAACAATCCCGAACAAGGAGAAAACCACAAAATTATACACTTGAGTCCACCAAGAGCCCTGATTGGCCCTTAACAAAATGCTCTGATTGGCCCATAGAATCCAAAGGGTTATGGTCTATGACAGGTTAACCTTTCAAGCCTTGATTTGCATAGTGGTTTACATTAGCACTATTCAGTCCACATACATAACACAAATGCAGTAAAAGAAATGCAAGAACAAACTGTCCCTTGGGCCCAAGACTTTTGACTCTCGCCTCCAGGCTACCCTCAGCCCCTGAGTCAGGAAAAGTAAAACACAAGAACATCTAAGATATTGTAGCTGACGGCAGTGTTCTTCCCAATCAACCCTCCCTGTTCCCGCATATGGTAGCCTATTCTAGACAGCTTTTTTCCAATAGATATAGCTATTGTTATTACATGGCAGGCCAATTCAGAATCGATTGACACTTGTCTCCGTCTTCTTTGTGACAAGATTGTTCCTAATCTCTGCTGCTTGTGAGATGCATCTTCTATAGTTTTTTTCCCTTCATTTTTGGACCTGACAGATCATACTCACGTTTAAATTAACATGACATTCTTCTCATGAGTTCCCTGGAATTGCAGTCTTTCTCCCCACATGATCTGCCATGGTCTTGCCGCATCAATATGAACAGCAAAAGAGAAAACAAAAATAGACACTGGCGAGTTTGACAGCAAAAAGAACGAATCCGTAGGAACTCACAAAACTGTAGCTCACGAGTAAACAGTGATTAAAATCATACACAGTAAATGAACGGCTGTGCAATATATTGAGCTATTCAACACCATTAATTACCTGGTATATAAAACAGCAATTAAAACATAAAGACAAAACAGGACAGTATGTGGATGCCAAATGAAACATTGGGACTTTCATTCACTAGTGATGAACAATGATAGATGAAGGCAGATGAATCTCCGTGACCAATTATGCACGGGACAGCAAAGCCGGGATGATGGCAGCAGGGCAGCCCTGATTGTGCACGACGCTGCCACCATCCCAGCCCTGGCCCGGTCCAGTACCCTGGAAGACTTGTGGCAACGGAACGTGGAATTTTCCATGTTCACTGGAATGCCACGGGCGCCAGTGGGGGCTGGGTTGAGCCAGCACCATGCATAAGTAGCAGAGCCGGACCTTTCGGCCTGGCCCCTTCCCCAACTTACAGTTTCCCTGCAGGGACACTGCATGCCCCTCTCAGCTCCATGGAGTCGCAGAGCTGGCCAGGGAGTCTCCCCACCCCCACCTTGGTGGGAGAGTGGCATGTCGCTCCCCGCCATTGTGCAGTGGAGGCCCCATTCCCCCCACTCCCCCCCCCTGATGCTGCTGCCTTCAGGCAGCATGCTGGGCTTTCCAGCTCTGGCATTTTGTGTGCTTGCGCACGCTACACCAAACCAGCCCACATACTCCAGGGGATTCCCTCTCCCGTGAGTACAAAGGAAGTGCTGGGGCATGTTGCTCTGGAGCAATTCCCGGCAGCAGCCTGGCGTGGCTGCTGCTGTGCATAATAGGTCCATGGTGAGGGAATGCCACTGTTTTGGTGCCATGACTGAGTGGCCACCCATCTAACCTCAGATGACAAGAGCTCCTGAAGCAGGACCCCTAAAGGTAGCTGTAATTGTTGGTTAGGTTCATATGGAAGTAGGTCCTCAAGTTATATAGAATTTAAATCTCAAAACCAGTACCTTTCATGAGTCCCCAAAACAAATTGGGAGGCAGTGTAGATGGGAAAAGATGGGGTTGACATGGTCCCTCCAACTGACTCTAGTTAACATCTTACCTCAGCAATGTTACTTACCTACCAATGTTAGTTTGCAGACATTCAAGGGCAGCCCCACATAAACCACATTACAGTAATTTATATACTATTAGCAACCTGTGGTCTTCATCTGTAGATATCTAAATCTGCAGATCAGGGCCACGTGGATGTTAAACAGTTTTTTCCATAAACCCTGGGTTTGCAGAAAAATCTGAAATCAGCATTAAAGTATATGGGACGGTTAAAACCTCCCCCCCCAATATATTTGCATTGTCTAAGCATGTGAAGAAAATGGTATTACTGGACCAGGCATGGTATAAAGTCACTTCCAGAGAAATCCAGAAGTGGCGTCACGTTGCTTTCGGAATAACTAGAGTCTCTATGGTTTTCCACGGAGCTTCCAGTAATTTCTAGAGCGACATGACATCATCTCTGGTTTCACTCAAAAGTGTTGTGGTATATGCAATGCCATACATCCTCGCAGGCCTCCAGTTATTAGCAACCATATTGAATTGTTTTATGGTGTGAGGTGGTAGCGTTTATCTGTTGTGTTAGAGCAGGGGTAGTCAAGCTGCGGCCCTCCAGATGTCCATGGACTACAATTCCCAGGAGCCCCCTGCCAGCAAACGCTGGCAGGGGGCTCCTGGGAATTGTAGTCCATGGACATCTGGAGGGCCGCAGTTTGACTACCCCTGTGTTAGAGCTTCTGCTTCTCTGATCTGACAAGATTCAACTACCTAACAATGGAGCTTCCATCCCTCTGTTCTGAAATTAACTGCACCACACTTCTTAGGATTTCTTTTTGCAAATCAGAAGTACAGCCATTTCTTTAGTCTTTTCTATAGCTTGCTGATGGAGCATCAATGTTCCAAGAGTTTGGATTCCAAACCACATCATCCTGCCAATGAAGGGCTAAAATTAGGAGAGGTAAAAGAACATTTTTGCCTTGTCTAAAAAAAGAATGTGTACAGAAGACAGAGGATCCGAGATCATTTCCACAGTTGAGTAAACCTGTGCATCGTTGTTTTTAACTATCCGAACAATGTGAAAAATTCTACGCAAAATTCAGCCTCCAACAGCGCAGATCCAAATTTCATGCCTGCTCATGTGTTCGCAGAATCCTGAAAAGCAGTGATTTTATTTGTCCTATGGATGGACACTTGTGGTTTGCCACTGAGGAACTCCAGGATTCAAAATGGCTTCCTGTCTCCCGTTCTGCCTCTATTTTATCATCATTGCAACGTGTTTACCCCGCCCACCACCCCGGCAGCTCCATGGCCTCCTCCCACATCTTTGGCCACTTTTAAAAACCTTTTTACTTCTAAGTTTGATGTAGAACACCTGCCTCCAGTTTGGCCTAACAGACTGGAATTCCATGTGACGAAATAAAGGGAAAAGTCTGTACTATGGAAAAAGTCTAAGCTTTTCAGAGCTGTCTGTCGTGAACCAGCCCTGGGGACCTGCAGAGATGTCCCATTACTTTGATGGAACAGATACATTTGACTTGTGATGCTTTCCCACATGCCTGTTCATTCAATCCAAGCCTTCTTTGATAAGTAATTAATGAGAAAAGGTGAGAATCATAGAATCACAGAATCATAGAGCTGGAAGGGGCCATACATGCCATCTAGTCCAACCCCCTGCTCAACCCAGGATCAGCCCAAAGCATCCTAAAGCATCCAAGAAAAGTGTGTATCCAACTTTTGCTTGAAGTCTGCCAGTGAGGGGGAGCTCACCACCTCCTTAGGCAGCCTATTCCTAAGGAGGAATTGGCCTGATGAGATAGCTTAACAGGACAAAATGACCACTAATATTCCTTGAAGGAACTACCCTCCAAATTTTTGGAGGTCTCCCATCCAAGTTACTAACCAGGACCAGCCCTTATTACCTGCCAAGATCTCATGGGACTGGGCTGTCCAGACAGGGATCATCCCAAATGCAATACAAGGGTTAAACCCCTAACTCAACCAGTCTCCTCTTTCAACTAGCTTAACAGGAAGTTCCTTTCACAAGCAAAATGGCCCTGTCAAGCTACCCCTGGAGCATTAAATGGGGAGCATTAAGCACAGATGCATCTCCAGCCTCCATGATCACAAGCGATCATGCCGCACTCTGCTTTCCCTTCATAGAAACCAATGACATGATTTCTTTATGGCTATTATTGGAAGCACAAAAAAAAAAATTAAAAGGAGGGGGGAATGCACTAGCTCAAGATAATTTGCCTCATTTTGGCAGCCAATCTACATGGCTGCCTATCAGAATTCATCCCACATTTAACTGCCTTTTCCAATAAGGAGCAGCATTATTTACAGTAATGAGACTTCTGGGAGGGGTGGCGAGAGGAAAAGGTTACGTGGCTGCATCCATTTGTTTTATGTCTCTTTGCCTGGCAACAGGCCCTTACTTCCAGAAGCGCTCTGTTGTCAAAGGTGTGCATGCAAATTCAGTGCACTCCTGTCCTGTGGAATGGGTTGGCGTGTGTCTCTGTCACGGCAAAGCAGGTTGTAATGACTCAGGTTCATGCATTGTGGCCTAATTAAGTCAGCTCAGATCTATAAAGCTTTCAGCTGACCTGCAGCTGGCTGTAGCCTGCATCGGGAGCCCAGAAACAAGTTCAACGCGCATTCAGTTGGAAAGCTCAGGATCTGTGGTGCCTAATTTTTAATCACTTGCAACGCGAGGGTAAATATAGCTTTCGAGAGCGTGCCGCTCAGAGCATTGCCAAGACTGTCAAGAGAATGTAAGGTTTCCATGAACAGCACCCTTGTCTGACTGACAAAAAGAGTGGCCAACTTAAAAAAAGAATACACTTGTCCCTTGGATATAAGTGAGAACACACCAGTCCCTGGAAGAAAGGAGCACGGTGCTGCCAGATGATGCTTTTTTGAAACCTGGTTGCAGAGCCTTGAAATGTTTTTGTTCTGTTCTGTTTTATTCCTGACAGCTGTTGTTTGGGAACTGTTTGGAGGGAGCCAACCTTCACTTCTTCCAGGGCCCACCAGGTGCAGTGGCTGAACTCCTAGATGCATCGGTCTCCACCCTCCCTTCACCTGTCGCTGCAGGACTGGCAGGTTCCCCACTTCTCTGCTATCTTCGCCCCACCTGCATCCTCCCACAAACATCACACAAAGAAAGCTCAGAATAAACAAGTCTGGGGCACCCCCATTGCGCTCTGCCCCACAGCAGACAGGGGCCCAGTATTTCCTCTGCATCGCGGCCTATCACTGTTGCAGATCCTGGTTGCAGACTGGCTTAGACCAGGGATAGTCAACCTGTGGTCCTCCAGATGTTCGTGGACTACAATTCCCATGAGCCCCAGCCAGCTTTTGCTGGCTGGGGCACATGGGAATTGTAATCCACGAACATCTGGAGGACCACAGGTTGACGATCCCTGGCTTAGACGACTAGAAACTGTGGCTCCCTAGAAGCAGAAAGCCTGCCCCTAAGCCAGAGGAATACTACCATGATAGGCAGCAAAATGATGGGCAAGGGGGTGAGATCAACCAGAACAATCTTATTTGTCTGGAACAATTCTAGCTGGATGAAAGGGTTGCCAACCTCCAGGTGGGCCCAGGGGATATTCCAGAATTACAACTGATCTCCAGCCAACAAAGATCAGTTCCCCTAGAGCAGGGGTAGTCAACGCATGGTCCTCCAGATGTTATTGGACTACAATTCCCATGAGCCCCTGCCAGTGTTTGCTGGCAAGGGCTCATGGGAATTGTAGTCCATGAACATCTTGGAGGACCACAGGTTGACTACCCCTGCCCTAGAGAAAATGGCTGCTTTGGAAGGTGGACTTTATGGCTATATATCCCACTGAGGGCCTTCTCTACCCAAACCCCACCTCCCAGGCTCCACCCCCAAAATCTTCAGGTATTTCTCAGCCCAAAGTTGACAGCCTTAATTGGATGATACTGTTTCTCTCATTTCCCTTGTATCCAGTTCCTCCGTTCTCTCATGATGAGGCACCAAAATTCTTAGATTAGAAGTCTTCCAAAAATTAGAAACAGTGTGGGCTGAATAGGAACATTGTTATTTCCAAATGAGGTTTGAGTCTGTTGGATCATCATGAGTAAACTCCCAAATTTATTTATTTTATTTATTTATAACTTTTCTAGACTGACTTTCAGCCCAGTTTAGCATACCCAGGGCAGCAAGCAGTCAAAACATTAAAACAAGTTTTAAAACAGGGATGTATCTGGAACTCCCAAGAGACTTTAGGGCAGGCATTCTCAACCTGGGTTTCATGGAATACTGAGGTTTCTTGAAGTCCCTGGAAGGGTTTCCCAAATGGGTGGGAGTTAATTATTTAATATATATACATATATATTTAATTTTTCAACATTTATTGGGTTATATTGATTTATTTATGACCTTATATGGTCATGTTGACTTACCCCCCCCCCCTTCCCAAAAGGCCCATGATGGGACTGGAGGGAGTGGGAAGAATAGGGGCAATAGGATATCCATGGACTACAATTACCATGAACCCCTGCCAGCGGTTTGACAACCCCAGCTCTATGGTCAAAACAATATAGACTGGCAAAACCTTAGCATGGTGGTGACATCACTTCTGGGTTCCTGAATATCAAATGTCTCCCCACCATCCCTCCCCAGCCATTCATTTGAGCAATGGTCAGCATAAGGAAATGGCAGTGAGATATTCCCTGCCCAAATTGGGTAACTGGCCACTCTAAAAATACATAGAAATAGGCTATGAAGAGCCTATTAAATAAAATACATCAGTGGGAAGGAGAGTCAGGAGGGGGAGTCAGTGAGGTAAGGCATATCACACAAAACAGGAAAGTCCTTACACGCTGCCAGAAGACAACGTCAGTCAAATGTCTATCTCTGCTGCTTATTAGGCTTACATATCACCATACTGGTTACTGAACAAAATTATTTTAGTGGTTGGACCCACAAAATATTGGCTTCTTGGAAATGCTGCTGGTAAATTTCGTTGTTCTGCTTTTACCCACAAACAATGTGAATTGAATTCCCAGTTTTCATATGAAGTTTGGTTGACTTGGGTCACTGTGCATAATAGCATAGCCCTCCAGCAAATCCCAGCGCAAGAATACTGCAGATTATACAGAAAAGATCCCTCTGAGGCTAAAAAATTCATAAACCTGCCATTCTCTTCAGACATAACTCACCTACAATGACATGTTTATAAGTTGAATTGTGACCTAAACTTGAGCTCGCCAAAATAATTTGAATTTATAAAATAAAGGTACTTAGATCTCACTTTTAAACAAGAAACATCCAGTCAAACATTTGAAGAGAAATTCCTATTTTTACAGGTGGGTAGCCATGTTGGTCAGAAGCAGCAGAACAAATTTAGTTTCCAGGGGCACCTTTAAGACCAACAAAGTTTTATTCAAGGTATGAGCTTTGATTTCCATGCACACTTCCTCAGATACAATTTCATGGAATGAAAATGTTTTCCTATTATTACGTGTTTGCAAATCTGACAACTTTTTGGCCGTGCAAAATAATGCATGAGGAAACCTCAAAAGCCCTATTGTTAGTCCAGCTATGGGAAAGGAACAATTCCTCCTTCACCTCAGAATATCTCCATGCTCAATTACAGATAGAAGCTGATTTTAAACCTGCCAAAAAAAGTTATGATATACACAACCTAAAATTACCAAGTAAGAAAGTCCTCCATAAACTCTGGATGATCTCCTAATATATTTAAAGCTGGAAACCATCATATACTTCAAATACATCTTACCAGCAATACGGAAGAGCGGGATATAAATTAATAATATTATTATTTAAATAATACATGGTTGTTATGCTGGGCTATATAATTAAGAATTTTAATCTTTTATGATGATTATTCATTTTTACACAAACCTAAAGATTAGAAATTAAAGAAAGACTCCTAAACAGGTCTACTTAGAAGTAAGTCCCATGTCATTCAATGGATGAAGGCGTCTTAATTTTAAAAACTAGGAAAAGTAAATACAGTAAATACAGATGCTCCATGCCAAGTCTGATTGTTGGTTCATCTCACTCTCCCCTGCCTACTTCAGGGCCATCCAATTTTTTTGCGCCTATGGCAAGCTTTGAAATTCTGTCACAAAGTGGTGGCCGTAACCACAAAATGGCTGCCCCATACCCAACCACAAAACCTTGCATGCCAAATTCTAATTGAAACACTTCAACATTTCAGGCAGAGGATTTTATAATGGACATATAGTTTAAAATATTTTCTTGCATAAACACGGCGCTTCCCTTCAGGCACACAGGGAAGACCTTTTATTATTATTATTATTGTTATTATTATTATTATTATTATTATTATTATTATTATTATTATTATTATTATTATTATTATTATTATTTAATTTATATCCCGCCTCCCCCCGGAGGCTCGAGGCAGGTCACATAAAAACCAATCCCCTAAAACAATAAAAGCACAATAAAACATAATACAATTAATACAAACGTTACTACAAGAATGGCGGCAAAATTCAATATAGCTAACCCAATTCCACACCCCCTAAGAAGGGAAAGGGATGGGGGTTGTGCTGGATTGACACATCCAACTGGATACCCAATGACCAATTGGAAATCATGCTGGGCAAAAGTCCCATCCAGCCCCACCCACTTTCTAAAACCAATAGGTAGGCATTATGAAAGCTGTTGGAGGCGACATGGCACCCATGGGGACATCTGGTCTACTTGGACTAGCAGCAATGTTGCAGACGGTCTTTCCAAACACCTGTAACCTGACACTGTTTAACAAGAGATAACGGCTTACTCTTTAATGCAGCAAAAAGAGAGAGAGAGAAACTGTTAAAAAGTTGTAGATGTAAAACTGGCTCATCTGGTTGGTTTGTGCAAGAGCACATACAGTTTATTGACAGTAGTTTCTATTAACTGTTTCTCCAACAACAAAATACCTACAAATGTTTGAAATTCCATGCACACTTCCTTGGGAACTAATATAAGAACTAACACAATTTTCTCCTGCTTTTTGCCTTACAAGAGCTCTGTGTCTTCTGATTCATGCAGGGAAATGTCTGATTAACTGCTGGCTTTTATATTCTCAAAGGGAGTGTGTGTGGTTTTTTCCTGTTTTGTTTTGCTTCTCTGTTCCAGTACCCTTTGGTGCATCCTGAAATCTGTTTTACGCCCAAGACCATGTAATCCAATTAAGCCTGCAACATATCCTGTATTCTATTTTAGGATTTTTGAAGCTGCAGAGAAGGACTTTACCATCATGCCTTGAAACAACTTTCTTTCCACCCCCTACCCCCCCCCCCAAACATTCAGCCTGTAGTATGAATGATTCAAGAGCACATGAGAAATCTCCTACAGGGGACATTGGAGGAGATGTGCATTTCACATACTTAGAATAAGAACTTCCTGATATTATTCAAATAATCTTCTCCAGCATTCTGATTGGCTCATGTGAAGAGTTCTGTTCCTTTGAGTGCACATCCTTCTACTTGCCTCCACAATGGACAGAATGAAGAAAACAGAACAGTTAGAAACTGACCGATTTGTCTTCCCTCAATATCACCTCTGATCCACTGGAATTTTCACTCCAAGGGTTTCATTTTAATAGCTTGAAGCCTTTTTCACTGGATGCCTGGAGAACATGCATCAGTGGTGCAACCTATTTCTGTAGATATCAATGGTGTTAGTATTTTCTCATGTATAGCCTACTCCAAGGCTACACTTATTTTAGAATAACCACAGTATCAGAAACACAACCCCTGCCTACAAAGAGATTTGAATAAGAGAAAATAAATGGTGCAGTACAATGAAGAGCTATACTTTACTCTGCTCTGGTTCGGCCTCACTTGGGGTACTGTGTTCAGTTTTGGGCACCCCAATTGAAGAGGGATGTTGACAAACTGGAACGTGTCCAGAGGAGGGCAACAAAAATGGTGAGGGGTTTGGAGACCAAGACGTATGAAGAAAGGTTGGGGGAGCTTGGTCTGTTTAGCCTAGAGAGGAGACAACTGAGAGGGGATCTGATAACCATCTTCAAGTATTTAAAAGGGTGCCATATGGAGGCTGGAGCAGAATTGTTCTCTCTTGCCCCAGAGGGACAGACCAGAACGAATGGGATGAAATTAATTCAAAAGAAATTCCGTCTAAACATCCGGAAAAAGTTCCTGACAGTTAGAGCGGATTCTCAGTGGAATAGGCTTCCTTGGGAGGTGGTGGGTTCTCCATTTTTGGAAATTTTTAAACAGAGGCTAGATAGCCATCTGACAGAGAGGCTGATTCTTTGAAGGTTCAAGGGGGTGGCAAGTTACAGTGGATGAGTGATTGGGATGTGTCCTGCATATGCAGGGGGTTGGACTAGTTCCCTTCCAGTTCTATGATTCTATGATGCTATGTGATCTAGCCGAATAGTGGACAAATCGTATATTAATCTATTGCCTTTATATACCATGCAGCAGAGCTGCAGAGGCAGAAGATTTGCAGAAGGCATACCTTATTGCAGAATAAGGAAAATATAAGATGGCGAGGAAAAGACTTTGAAGAATATTGCATTAAGCCCTTGAAAAGTATACCTGTTGCATGAGAAGGCAAGGGGAGAGACTGTGAAGCAATTTGTGAATGACTTCCAAGCTGCACAGTCAAAGTGCACCCATCTGACTTCTAGGAAAAGGTGATCCTGTAGAAGTGGATAAGGGACATAAAGTCACCACCAGTGAAGAAAGATGTGCGGTGTACGAGAACTGCAAATGAGTCTGGGAAAGGGGAAAGAATCAGAAACCTGGGGAATGATCTGCGTGTGGAAAGAAGGGTCTATCACTCAGCCATTGTGCAAGAGTTGGGAACTGGGTTCGTGATGCCAACACAAGAAATAGATGGGACTGACATGGGACAAAGGTGGGGAACAAACAGTGAGGAGGAAGGACAAATGGGGGGGGGGGTGTGCAAGAAGAAACCACTTAACTGAAGGTGACTAATTCTCTGGAAAGCAATGGAATTCACAGCTCTAAGCAGAAGCTATATGTTATTTTTCTCACATTACTTGTGTATGGTTTAATCCTTGGCTTGACAGATCTACCTTCCTATGTTTTGCATTTCTACTTACAGAAGAACAATGCCCTTTCTCTCTGTTATCACATCAGAAAAAATGTTTCCTCCACTTTGAAAAGGAATTTGTTGTGTAGGAGGCAGTAAGTGGGACTGGGGAGGGGAGTTCTGTGGTTCAACAAATACAGATACAAAGCTGCTTTGGACATCCAAAACTCATTGAGCAATTTGTCTTTATTTAACCATTCATTTAAAGCATTTATCTACCGCCTCTTCAGAAAGCAGTTCAAGGGGGCTCTAAAATAGAACAAGATGAAGAGATATAATCATAAACTCAATCAGTAAAATTCACAGCCATTAAAAACTCAATCAACAAAAGTCCAGTACTTAAAAAAAATCAAATCAAGGGTTATCACTAGTGCAAAAACAATCTCAATGTTGTACTGGATCATCAAACCCTTTTGTAAACAAGAGAAGAAGAGCTGGGTTTTTACTATCTGAAAGAGTCTCAAAGTGGCTTACAATCACCTACCCTTCCTCTCCCCACAACAGACACCCTGTGAAGTAGGTGAGGCTGAGAGAGCTCTGAAAAGAACTGGGATTGGCCCAAGGTCACCCAGCTGGGTGTGTATCATGGAGGAGTGGAGAATCAAACCGGGTTCTCCAGATTAGAGGCTGCTGCTCTTAACCACTACCCCAGTTCTTTGTTGTGATTGCATGTTGGGAATGGGATTGTGGGAGCTGGATAGCCTACAGGCTGCGGCCTGAATCTGAACAGTTCACATAGGTCCCTTTTAGAGATGCTGCCTCTGACGTGCAAAGAAAGGTATTATTTTTGTCTTTCTCCCCCCTACGTCACCAGCAATAACATAAGCTTCCTGTTTAAAAACCCATCATGCTTCGTGCATTGCACTAAAACAATGTTTTCAAAACCCACACTTTCTGTGGTTCAGTTTTCACCTCTGGGTATCCTCCTGAGTTTTGACAACTTGTGGATTAGTGGCTACCTAACCATTAGTGGCTACCTAACCATCCTGGGATTCTAATGCTGGGTGCGATCGAGGGCAAAAGAAGAAGGGGACGGCAGAGAATGAGGTGGCTGGATGGAGTCACTGAAGCAGTAGGTGCAAACTTAAATGGACTCCGGGGAATGGTAGAGGACAGGAAGGCCTGGAGGATCATTGTCCATGGGGTCGCGATGGGTCGGACACGACTTCGCACATAACAACAACAACAACCATCCTGACCCACAACTGTTTGTGCAGGGCCATTTTCACACTGCCTTAGGGGAGCTGTAGCTTGTTCCTGCTTTTCGCATTAGTTAGAAATGGGCTTGTTTTTACAGTTTTTAAAATAATATTACAATTTTGTTTGTAAAAATAATGCGTTGTGCACTTGCAGTTGAGCAATCTGTGTGCCTTAAATGGCCATCTGATTCAGCCAAGACCACGGATGGTTGTTGACTGATTTATTTACAGATGCAGTAGTGGTGAAAGGAACATTATCTGCCAAAGCTGCCTGAGTTGGTGTTTGGGTTGACTGGCTAATAGTGATAGGATCTAGGGCTTGGTTCAAGTCAGGGGAGCAGTGGTTGAACACAATGTGTTCCCCTGGTCATTGGGTTTGCCACTAAGTTCTCAGCATGTGTACTCAGATTGAACTTGATGTTCCTCCTCAAAAGAAACTTGCCTGAAAACTTTGCTTTCTGAATATCAAAACAGACAAATTCTTGAATGAATTGCCTTCCTTATTGCTAACTACCTGTAGTGGGGTCCCTAGATTTGTATTGGGACCACAGTACTGGAGAAGAAAGCATTAAGCAATTCCCTCACTGCTGTTTTCCAAATCGAAAATAAGAACTGCTCTTTCCCCCATTGGGTAAAGATACTATTAGCCTGTTTATTAGGCTTGCCATATACAACCTTTTGAAGGGGACAGTACCCTTTTTTCACATTTTCTGGCCATCCCCTCATTTTAATACAAATGTCATTCATTCATTCATTCATTCATTCATTCATTCATTCATTCATTCATTCATTCATTCATTCATATACCGCCCTTCACTTTGATGTCTTTAATAAAAGGTATATACTTACTATAGTGTTAGTTTTGATTGTGTCTTGCCTGTATGCTAATATAACTTATGTCATTTTCATTTATGTTGGATTTCTATTAAACTGTTAGAATTTGGGCCTAGGGTACATGAGGTCATGGAGCATGGGCAGTTGGTAAGCTTCCAGCTGCATGAGCCCCACCCCCTCTGTTCTTCTGGCTTTTTAGGGGCTGCTTTAAGAAACGGTTTTAGTAATTAAATATATGGTGAAAAACCCTTTTCCCTAGCTGAGTTCTTCTGCCCTACGTCTACCACAATTTTTGTTTGGGTTCTGTTACTGAAGAATAATGGTAAACCCAATATGTTTATGAAACCTCTTTTATCATTCTACTTTCATGTATACAGAATAGAATCATAGGAGTTGGAAGGGGCCACACAGGCCATCTAGTCCAACCCCCTGCTCAACGCAGGATCAGCCCAAAGCATCCTAAAGCATCCAAGAAAAGTGTGTATCCAGCCTTTGCTTGAAGACTGCCAATATTTAACACCCATCATGGTTTTGCCATCCCAATATCCCTTTTTTGTATCAAGGAAATATGTCAGCCTACAGTTTACAGCCTATATGCCCCTTCAAAGGCAAATAGCAGCTCTGGAGGGATCAGCTTGAAGCCATGAAAAAAACAACACTGGAGTTGTTGCACTTCTCTTCCACTGGCATCTTAATCCAGTCTCCCTTCCTTCTCCTGGCTGCCGCTGACCAATAAAAAACGGTTCCATCCATTTAGGAACCACCCAATGTCTCCTCTAGTTGGGCCACAAGTCTTGCTTTGTTTCACACAGAGGTTTCGACTGCCCTTCCGCCCCTCCCCTCCCCTCCCTCCCCTTTCCCCTTTTAAGGACACTTGAAGTGACACCCTTTTCCACAGGGGGTAGCCTTCACCCCCAGTGTGGCCGCTCCCACCACTAATGTATTCTGCTAGGGCCCCACAAATCCTTAAACTGGCTCTGGTGCTGCAGGCCCTGCAAATCCTTAAGCCTCTCCTGGTTCCCAGTGGGGAATTCCCAGGACCTGCCTGTGGAAAGTCCATGCGTGGGGAATCTGGACTTTGTACAGGGTAAACTAGTCCTTCATGCTGGCACTTTCTGTCCTTTCTCCTATCCAGTGTCTCAAAATGCCTGCGGCTGAGTAGTCTGATCAGGAAAACTGAGGAGCAAATAAGGGATCAGCATTCCTAGCAGAGCCCTCGATACACCTGACCTGTCCTGGCCCAGCACAACAAGGATGACGTCTCCTATGCAAATGGAGGGTGAGGTGGGGACAGCCAGAAACAGGGGTGCTTTTTTTAGAAAAAAAAGGAAGCTGTGTGCTGTGTTTGGACTGAGAAGAGATCCCTTTTGGGAAACGGCAGAAGGAGAGAGCAGACTTTGGACAGTGCCAGCCCTTGTTTAGAGGGCACTCCTATTGTGGCTCTAGCTATGCCAAAAACGCTTGTTCTTTTCGGCGCAGGCCGCCTTCCTTTCCTCTCTTCCCAGCGCCAGCCTCTGCTCCTAGGCTAGCAAGTGTTATTTATTGAAAAAGCGATAAAAAACGTCTCCTGTCTAAACCCCAGGCACTGTTGGAGGATCATAAACACATGCTAAAGTTAGCTCCATCTGATAGCCACAAAGAGGGAAAACAGATCCCTCCACCCTCTGCTGCCGTTAAAGAGCCTGGCCCCCTTCACCCCACCCCTTCCCATTCGGGATAGCCTGAGAAAATTGACAGGCCGGTGCTGGAACGCTGCTAATGGGAGTCAAGGAAAGACTTGGCTCTGCTCTTCAGTAAAAGAAGAAGAGAAATGTTTTGGAGCAATCGAGCTGTTGGCATCTTGATTAGGGAGAGTTAGAAACTTTGGAGAGAAAATCTGGGAATGTTCGTGTCCTAACAGCTGAGTTCCTGTGGAAAACAAATACCACTTACATGTTTTCTCCCATGGATAATGCTTACTGGATTTTTTTCTTCAAATGTCCCATCATGAAATGTTCTTCAGGCTTCATGAAACCCCATAAGTGGCTTGATCCTGTAGAACAGGGTTGGGAAGCATAGCTGTGTATACACCCACCCGAGGCCCCTCCCCTATCCACCCCCTCTAGGCCCATCAGTGGTTGGGGGGTCAACCCTGTATGAGAAAGCCTGCTCTAACCACTATACCACACTGACTCTCTTTCCCCATGTACATAAACTTAACCCCCTATAGTGGTACTTGCAATTTTTTCTCCATTAGGGCAAGCCACATCTTGGTGGGAAGAGGTGTTTGTGTGTGCCTAAGTGCATGTGTAAATGGTCTTTTAGTCTTCATTATACATGCTACATAAAATTCTGTAACCCCGTGATATCAATAATACATTGCATGTTCACCAGCTCTTGCTACTTTTGATTGATCTGTTGAAATTCTTATTCTCGTGCTAAACTGTAACATCCTGTATTGTGTCTAAGGATGTAATTATCTTTTGTCAGCTTGTTCTAAGGGCTGTTGGGAAGAAAAATTAAGGCGTTTTAGAAGATTAGGGATTTGGCATATATGGAAAGCATTAACCCCCATCCCCATTGTTTCCACTACAGCTCTGACCAAATTTATGCTTACTTTGAAGTAGAAATCAAAATGTCAGAGGGTCTGACCCTGCATTTTCATCTTCACACATCCTTTGGCCTCTCTCTCGTTCTTAACATACATCTCTCTTATTTTAACATCTCCCTTTCCATGTTTTCCTAGTCCTTTCCCAACCTAATTTTATATTTCAATTAAAGAATGCCCTGGAGGCACAATATTGTCACAGTTCCAACAGGGTTCTGTACCTCAAATTGATAAAGGGTTCTACTGTTTTCCTTGCCCGGTCGGCAGAGAGAGCTTGCTTGACTCCTGTATCAGGCCCTGAAACATCTCTGCAAAACATGCCAGCAAAATACAAAACTGGAATGTAATAGAAAGTGTCATTAAATCAGCAGGCTTTCTGACCTCCTCCAGTATCACAAGATCAATTTCTTACAGCTTCCTGCACATGTGGTTCAGGGATGGAAAATCCAATAGCCAATGTATTAGCGCCAGGTTAAGTGGGTTGCATCTATTGTGGCACAGGGATTAACTGGATCACACGTAGAAGAATCAATTCAACTGGTAATACAAGGGAGATCCTGAACTTTTGGGAAGGACCATGCCCTGGGGCTTCAACATGAAGACCTTTCCACGGAGGTTTATTTGTCGGCCTGGATTCTTCGCTCTGCTCCTTAAAACAGCATGGTCAGATATAACAGCAATCCATTGTAAGTTGTTGGATGTTACCCTCTTTGCATGTGGTCACCCATCTAGATGAGCAAGCCACAGGTGGGAGGCACAGAGTGATCATCCCATATTTAAATTAAAAAAACTCCCTGCATGGAATGAACTAGCACATCAGGGAGAAGGCAAGCTAAATCTTTCGGATGTCCAGCCCAAAAAAAACATTTAGTACAAGCAGCATTTAATATGTGGCCCACCCACTGCCTTCTGAAGTACATTTGGGCATTCTCCCAATGGGTTTCACCAGGACAGCAATTTTGGACTTTGGACTATCTTTTGTTTTCATGGTCATCCTCCAAACAGCCTCTGGTTTACATACATTGAATGTGAGAACTGCCTTTTCATTTTCACCTTTGCGATGCTTTGTCCTTTTTAGGGTGGCCTGGGCTCTGCATATCTGATGGAGTGCCTCTCTGAATATATTCCCAAGAGAACTCTTTGATCAAGCAGTGAGAATCAGCTAAGGATACCTGGCCCTAAGGAAACCTGCCTGGCCTCAACCAGGTCCAGGGTCTTCTCGGCCCTGGCTCCTGCCTGGTAGAATGAGCTCTCAGGAGATATCAGAACCTTGTTGGAACTCTCTGAGTTCCATAGGGTCTGCAAGACAGAGCTTTTCCGCTGGGCTTATGGTTGAGGGCAGCTGGGGAATAAAAACCATACTATTCAAATCTTGGACTTCCTCCTGCCCCTTCTGCTCTCCCTTCCCCTCCCCTTCCCTGATTCCTCCAATTCTAACATCTGGCTGAATAAAGAGTTACTTATTGCTTCTGCTGATGCGAGAGGGTTAATTGTGTATCCGTACCATATAAATAAAATGGTAAGGGAGTGGTGGGAGGAGTTGGGCCCCACCATTTATTGGCCAATCAGGTTGCCTGTACTACTCCTGGCTGTATTCAAATGGGTAGCCGTGTTGGTCTGAAGTAGCACAATAAAATCAGAGTCCAGTAGCACCTTTAAGACCAACAAAGACCAACGCCCTGAATAAATCTTTGTGGATCCTCCTCCAGCCTTTTTAACCGTCCACCCAGCAGCCGCCCAATCAACGTGCCCCTGGCAGCTAACTTCCCGCTCCATTTAGACCTGATGTGAAGGAAGTCTCTATCAGCCCCTGACTGCGGTGACAGCAATGCAGAGGAATCTGTGGGTGTACTTGTGCTTTTTTTTTTTTTTTGAGGTGGGAAAGCTTTCCCCTTCTGCAGTTGGCTGACAGGGAAGCCACAAAAAAGCTCCTCACTGAAAAACTACTGTGGCCGGCCTCGCTGCTGGAGGGAAGACACAGCCAAGCCACGTGTATTTCTTCTCCGCAACTTTATGTAGATTTGAGACCTACCACACAGGGTTGCTGTGCAGATGAAACTGGATGCTGTGGCGGAGGTACTTTTGCCTCCTGTTTCATCTGCACAACAACTGCTCCTTCCACATGATCAGGAAGAGAAGCTTTTATCATACTGCTAAAATATCAGCCACTCCCACCATTTTAATGAAACTCAGCCGCTTGGAATATTTTCCTACTTCCTTTTTCACATTTGAGGGTATCAACCTTGTATTTATTTCTTTTTTGTCCTCTTGGCACTGTTAGCAACCCTACATTCAAAGTCGACATAAATGAGATCGATGTTTTGTTTCTTAATCACAATTCCCTGATATTTTTCAAAGCAGGTATAACTCTATTCCTTCCCCTTCTATGCTAGAGATTCATTTTCTCTATAGGTTTGTACAGAAGCTCATGTATAACAGAGGAGATCTTCAACAGGCAGCTTTTTGTTTTTTTTCAGGGCCTTTTAAATTCTATTACTTGCTGCAGAAGGTTGTTTATATAATAGTTGTTGTTTTTACTCCTAACTGGGTCTTGGATGTTGAGTCAAGACACAAAACATCAGAGATAAGTGACTGGCTATGGAATTCTCCACCCCTGAGCTAATATGTTAGGTTAGAACATCATTTACATTTGCGAAATAAATATTTAAAAGGGCATACCACTGACACTGAAACAAAGACTCTCTCTTTCCACACTCCCAAATCAATTAGTCTGGGAACCCTGGCATGCAGATGGCCCTTTAATATTTTACTTTATCCATGAGCAGGGAGGAGGGAGGGAAACGACTTGCTGATGTTCTTTTTTTTATATACCCCATAAACCCCCTATAAACTATCCCATCACTTATTGTCTACTCAGCAGATGGGGGTAACAATGTCAACAGGATTTGGGGAGTGTGGGGTGGGTTGCTGGTCTTTTTTGTGCCACACTGCACAGATCAGATCATACCATGAACTTGTGATTATTATTTTTTTAAGTCGCTTCCTGGCTTCCTCGCATCTTTGATGTTTAAGGGTTTCATGTTTCTTCTTCTTTTAACCGATATGATTTCTGGTTTTCCAAATAAAAAAAAAACGCATGAAAGGACACCCGAGGAGCAGTTAAATCACCATGCGAGGCTGGTTAGCTGGGTTTTGTCCTCTGATGTAGCAACTATTATTAAGCAAATGAGACACTGGTGCATTTTTCCATATGAAAAGCTGCCAGTCACCTTGGTGGCCATAACACAGAGTGAGGCCTTAATTGATAATGGTTAAGGTCAAATGGGCAAACACACAAAGCAGATGTTTTATTTATCCCTTTGCTTTTAAATGTATTTCCTGCCTTTAGGCTTTTTGTCATGACCCTACTGAACCTCATGGAAAGATGATGATAGAAATTTGGTAAGCGTCTTGGAACAGGGAGAAAAATATTTAGCCTGTTTATCTGTGGTTGGGAATTCTGACCTGAAAATGTATAGCAAATTAATGAAAGTGAAAATAAACAGATCCTTCACCAGCCTTTTTCAACTTTTTGAACCTCTGAAATATTCAGAGGCTTCAAAGACCCCTGTAAAGGGTGGCATGCCCTTTCAAAGAAGTGGGCACAGAAGTAAGATGCAGGACCCAGCCAATCAATCAATTGATCATTTGCCATTTCCATTGTGGAGAAAGAGATTAGGCCCTGTAGAGCAGGGGTAGTCAACTTGTGGTCCTCCAGATGTCCATGGACTACAATTCCCATGAGCCCCTGCCAGTGAAGGCCGGCAGGGGCTCATGGAAATTGTAGTCCATGGACATCTGGAGGACCACAGGTTGACTACCCCTGCTGTAGAGCAACAGGCCCACTCCATTTTGAATGGTGCTGATAGTGGAATGGGGGAAGAGGAAGTGAGATGGTGGGTGATGATGGCCTTTCTTCCTTTTCCCCCCAGCAGAATGCTTTATGGTAGCTTCACAGCAGCGATTCAATCAGTAGCCAGTTGTGATGCATCTCAAGGATTTTGAAATGAATTCAGATGAAGAAACGAAGTCGGAAATAAATTAAGCATGTTGCCGGTTCTTCGCTTGCTCGGGGCTGGCTCACAACCCAAACAACCCAAGTAATTTCTGGGGTTGCAAAGTTACAGAGTTAAAAGGCAGGAGAAGATAATGGATGTGGCTTGCCAACCGGCCTGGGGAAAACTGTCTTGTCCCTTAAAAAACAGGGCACTTTAGCTTTTCATGGCATGGAGGAAAATAGCGTCATTTGGAAAAGGAAATTCTGATTGTTTTGCTGACTGCTGACTTAATAGTGGTTTTCAAAGCAAGAGACGTTCAGTGATGGTTTGCCACTCCTGCCTCCACATCACAACCTTGACATTCCTGGAGGTCTCCTGCCAAATACTAGCCTAGACTGACTCATTTTAGCAACCAAGATCTGGCAAGATTGGACTAGTGGGTGCTGTTCAGATCAGGGCTTCATCTGCTAAATAACATCCCATTAAGCCTCTGTTAAAGGAATCAGACATTGGGAGGGGGGCTGGTAAGCCCACTTACACCTATTGTCACCTGCTGGACAGAATCCAACCCAGGCTACAAAGATCATCTGCAGTGTTTCTTGGTGTTGCCCATGTTACCCAAATGAAAATTAGGATGGGAAATTTAGCTTGCAAGAAGAGTAACAACGGGATCTCCATCTGTGTATACCAGGGTCCTTCCCTTAGAAACTTTCACAGAGATCAGTTAGAAATAAAATGAAAATGATTTTGTTGTAAAACAAATGAAAAATAATTAGCATGCTTGCACACAGATTAAGCTAAGTATCCACACAAGAGGAAGACAGATGAGATGGGGTGAAAGGGGAATCAAGAGAGAAAGAAGACTGTAGATACCTTAATGATGAGTGGAAGTCCACAGAGAAACCGCTAGTATTTCTGGAAGAGATGAAGAGCCCCCAAGCCCCCTGGTGAAATATCCAGAGTACACACACATGCTTGAAGGATGTGTGTGCATGATTTGAATCCCCAAGAACACACAGAGATGGGCTCTGGTGTATGCCTTAAGTAAGCAGGCCAAGGTTGGATGCTGTGGTCCCTAAACCAATGAGACTGCGTCTAATAAAGGAACCTAGGAGGCAGGTGATGTTCTTGCCTGGTATGGACAAAACACTGAGTGAGGTCCTAGAATTTTATCAGGTCCTGCGATGGCCCTAGATGAGTTTCCCTGGTAAGGAAATAAAGATGTAGTTACATCACCTGAAAACAGCAAAAATGCAAATAGTTTCTTGATGCCCCTGTGAATAGAGGATGGGAAATGGACTAGTGGTGGAAGGTGTGCTAACCATGACTAGATGCATCATTGACCTGCAAATGGATATTGTTTCTGTAGTGGGGAGACAAAAGTCAGCCCGGCAGCTGAGTACCCCTGCGGGTCCATAATGATGCCACTTGAGGAATACAGACATTTGTACATTTCTCGCCCAGTGCTGCATTTGCAGGACAATAAAATAGGGAAGTGCAGGTGATGCTGATAAAGGATATTTTGTGGGCAAACTTTCCCTCCAAGCGAGGAGGGATCTGACTGATAACAGAGTAAAGTGACCAGAAATCTGGTGCCACAAGGCAGGACACGCTGCTGCAGCTGCAATTAGAAAACACTGTGGAACACGGGGCAAATGCCCCAAATGCGGGACTGTCCCACCAAAGGTGGGACATCTGGCCACTTTATAACAGAGACATGCCCTCCATTTTTCCTCCCTCTGGACTCTGATGAACTGCAGAGTCCTTTTGCAACCTCTCTCAAAGGCCATCTTGAAGCTAAATGGGGCCCACAATTCTTCCCTTGCAATAAAAAACAAACAAACTTAGCTTAGTGCAAATGTGTCTGTTTGTACAGTCCTCATAACACAATACTTGAAATTTTGGTTTTAAGAATTGGTCACCCTAGCCGGACAGAACATTGCAAAGACATGTCCCAGCACAGAGAATTTATGAACTATGGGTATCTTCGCAGGTTACATCTCACAATGAAAAGTTGATTTGTGAGTACATTTGTCTCAGGAGGCCATGTCTGAAATGGAACTCATAAACCCTGGCCTTTCACTATGTGTAATATACTCTTCATTTGCCTCTGTTTACTCAGGACAGACTGTTTTCTGGTTCTTGACTCTGGAAAACTAGAGTCCTTAATTTGTCTTTATATGTGCCTTTCCTGGGGTTAGGTTGTTTGTGGAAAAACAATACACTAAATATGATACAGAGGTGTGTGGGCTTGTATATGTAAATGTATGCAGAAATACAGGAAGACTTACATCGATTCTAACTGGATTGAATAAAATCATCAAACTAAATACATAAGCATTTATAACTATGCTACAGGATTCCACAGAGAAACAGACCTTTAGCAACAATATGATTGAAAAGTTCAGATTCTGCATATGTTTTTAACGATTTTCTGGGTTTTAGTGGTTTACTTTGGAGGCCCCTTTCTTACCTCCAGTATTGTTTTCCTCTGCTTTAACAGGAGTTGCCTTGTTAAAATTTGATTAGTATGAACTTCTAACACTGTCATCCTTCAGGGTTCATCTTCTGCTCCATACAATCTAGAACTTCTAAGAGATAGAATTGCAAGGCCCAACCTGGTGACCAGCAGGGGAATGGGGAGAGGGGGTATGGTGGTGCCATGGCTGACAGCATGATATCCCTTCTAGGTAAAACTGGAAGTGACTCTTTAGGAATTGGATAAACTTTTATAATAAAACTATAGGATCTTCAGGGATGCCTGGAGAGGACTGGTATTACTTCTGGGATTTACCGGAGTTTTGTCCAGGTCCTAGAGAGGTGTGACAGCAATTCTGGGTTTCTGGGGAAGTTACATCACACTGTCCATCACCAGTGGAGGGTGGATGATGCTTTGGCCACGCCTAGGAGGCTGAGAAACTGGCAGCTTTAGGAAATAGGTAGCTTGTAGCACTGTAAAGCATATGCATGAAAACTAAGGCACCCTGTAGGACAGGGATAGTCAACCTGTGGTCCTCCAGATGTCCATGGACTACAATTCCCATGAGCCCCTGCCAGCAAAGGCTGGCAGGGGCTCATGGAAATTGTAGTCCATGGACATCTGGAGGACCACAGGTTGACTACCCCTGATGATGATGAAGAAGAAGAAGAAGAAGAAGAGTTGGTTCTTATATGCCACTTTTCTCTCATGAAGGAAGCTCAAAGCAGCTTACAGTCACCTTCCCTTTCCCCTCTTGCAAACACCCGGAGATTTGGAGATGGAGGCCTGGGGAGGATTTTCCCACTCTTCCCTGGAAGCAAGCCATAAAACGTGGCACCTATGGCATGGGCCACTTACCACTACAGCTCCCACAATCCCTGGTGTTTCCAGAGAAAAAGAAGTATCTATACAAGCATGCTGGGAATAGTAGTTCTATTGTTTCTTTACTATCTTAGCCTCGGGATAGGGCGAGTTTCAAAACACCTGTCCTTCGCTAGGGAAGCAGTTTCTTTGCTTTAAAAAAACCCCTCACATTCTTTGCCACTCCTTTTGAGCATGCAAGCAATGCGGTAGCTACCTGAGAAGCAGCCAACCAGGAACTTATGGACAAAGCATGCTAGAGGTTTAAGGTAAGGAGCTTTTGGAGTTTTTAGTAATTAATGAGCCAGGTACTGGTGAAGTTTCTGCTCAGGACAAGAGTCTCTGGTTCAAAGAGATATCAGGATAACAATTTTTAGCAAGAGTGAGCAAATGCCTGGATTTCTTATATATGCACATGGGAAAGACACCATATTTCCAGTAGCTGGGGAGAATAGTCTGCCCACTTTTGAACTAACAATAGCTAGGATAGCAACATGTGTTGCTCAGATGCTATTGCTGCAGTTTAGCCTGGAGAACAAATGAATTTGCTGCAGTTGTTGTTCTTTTTATTTTATTGTCTTGGCTGCCCACATGGCTGATTTGTTATCCTTCCAAATGAAAATTGAGGGTGTATCAGAGGGGCAGGTTCTTTTGCTCCTGGCTGGACATTGTAGAGCTAGGGTTTCCAGCTCTGGGTTGAGAGTTCCCTGGAGACTTTGGGGGTGGAGCTGGGAGTGGGTGGGATTCGAGGCAGGGACAGACCTCGCTGGAGTATAATGCTGTAGAGTCCACCCTCCAAAGATGCCATTTTCTCCACGTGAATTGTTCTCTGCTCCCTGGCAATGAGCTGTAAAACCGGGAGGTACCCAGGTTCCACCTGGAGACTGGCATTCCTGTGTAGAACTGGGTTGAGAGCAACTTCTGATGGTTGATGATGGGATGGATTGGGACAACCCGGGAAAAAGCCCTGTCAACTGATATCACTACAGGGCAGACAACCAAGAAAAGAGGAGAAAAACTCAACCTGGCATGAGAAGAACCAAAAGGGTTGGAACAAAGAGGGGGGAAACTGAAATATAACTCTGGGGGACAGTAGAATTTCATGTGGGCTTGGCTATATATCACAAACATCAGGGATGTGGGGTCTAGAAGCCCTGAACCTATACATTCCTGAAAATTAAGCTCTCAGAGATCATCCCCACCTTTTATGTGGGAATTATGTTTGTATAGTGGGGGCTCCCACAGTAAATGCAAAGAGAGTGTATCAAAGCTATGGACCGAAAGCCAGTGGTAAAATGGTTAAAGTATTGGACTAAAGCAGGGGTGGTAAGACTGTGGCTCTCCATATGCCCATGGACTACAATTACCACGAGCCCCAGGGGCAGGGCGAGCTGATTGGCTGGGGGGGGGGGCTCCGCCACTGTTGCTGCTCCTCCTGAAAGTGCCTGTCTGGAGCAGTGGAAAAGAGTGAGATTGGCATGGTGGGACAAGAGGCAGAGCTGAACTGAGAAACTCTGGGGGGGAAATGTATAAACAATCATGAACAATGGATCTTCACGCCATTGGTCAGTTTCAGTTTAATTTCTGTGAATGAACACTTGCATCATTTTATGGTTGGGGGTCACCAGAACATGAGGAACTGTATTAAAGGGTCGTGGGAAGATTAGGAAGGTTGAGAACCACTGGCTTAGGTGATCTTGGTTTAAATCTCCACCCAGTCATGAAGTTCATTAGGCAGAGTTGGACCAGCCATGCTCACTCAGCCTAACGTATCTCACAGTTTTGTTACAGGAATAAAATGGGGGATGGGAGAATCATGTATGGCACCTTGAGCTTTTTGGAGGACTGCATAAAGATACACTTGAGAGTTTTAACTCCTCTGTGTTAGTGTTTGAGGATCAAACCAGGAAGATGCTGAGAGACTTGTCATTTGGCCCTTCTTTAATCCCAGGAACTCATTTCAGTTGGGAATGGACTGGGGATTTAACCTTTCCACTCTTGAATTATTTGGCTAATTGGAACAGGGCTCTTTACACTATTAGTGCTCTTCAAAGGAAAAGACGGGGGAAATGATTACCTGTCTTTTTTCCGCTAAAAGGCTAATAATATCGCAGGGGGGCAGAGCTTCAGTGACCAAAACCAAGTGATGGTAGAAGATTTAAACCCCCTCTCCCTTCTGACAGAGCCTCAGCCCAAACTCAGTTCCTTAGCAGCTGTGACTTCCCTTGAGAAAACTGAGGGATGTCTGAAACCTCCACCATGACCCTAAGGTTGCCCATTTATCTTTCATAGTTTAAGAGCTTGCTGCTGCCAACAAAAATACCCATGTGGAAAACATATTTGGTAATTGGCATGTCTCGTTAGATCTTAGAATAAACAGTTGCCGTGTCATTTGTCGAAAGGTAAAGTTTTCAGATTATATCCTAGGAAACCTCTTTTGGGGGAAAATATTATTCATACCGATGAATAAAAAAAGCTAAGCAGCTCTGCTGGGCACACAGACTCTTCCTTTTGGCATTGACGAGGAAAATTAGGGAAGGAACAAGCCTGCACAGGCCTGTGGTATGCTTTAAAGTTTTCCGGAGCAGGAAGAGGAAAAAGGCGCAGTGAAAAGAAGGACCTTGCTAATGGTAGCTAATAAAATGACAGCTCCCCCTTCAACCTTCCCCTTTGGCAGAGGTCATGTTTCTTTAGTAGCTGCCTGGCATGCAGAAATTTAGCAGGCTTTCCTATCATTGCCTCTCCATCATGGTACATGCATGTCAGGCAAGTACAAGAGGCCTGCTGTGGGTGAGGGGAGGCTGCAGTCCTAGAAACCCATTGAAACGTTTATGGGAAATCAAAGTTTATGTAGAAAAAAACACACTGAAGACAAGTAGGAGAGGAAGTGCAGAAAAATGAATTTGAATAGCAAGAAGATTTTGAAGCAACTCGGAGAATTACATCTAAGATTGCCAACTTTGGCTTAGGAAATTTCTGGAGATTTAAGCCTCAGGAAGGCGGAGTTGCTTGATGAAGATCATATTCTGATGCTTAAGGAAGTGCCTTTCTCAGTATCAGCCTTAGGTTGGTCCACCTGAATTTATTCGGTTGTTACCCGAATTAGATTGCATTGGGGAGTTTAGTTAGCAAGGAGTTGACAACAGGATTTCAACCACTGACTACCAGGGTTATTATCTTACAAACTCTCAATGAACTAGATAAAAAATAACCAGAAGTGATTTTTTATTGAGAGCAATAACTTGAACTTAACTGACAAGCTTGCTCACAAAATTAAACACACATACAAGATCAGAAGAGCAAGGTTCAGAGGATATGGCAGGGAACATAAGGGGAGGAAGTACAGCTACCGTCACAATGTGGAGAAGTTCACAGGAGAAATGACCAGGGTCTTTGGAAGAAAACAGGCAGTGTATGCAGTACGTCCAAAGAAATATAAACATACAGAGGGGTTCTGAATGCTTAAACAGTAAGATTTCAATCTTGGGGCTAAGGTTGGGCACTGTAGTCCCTAAAACAGTACACTTGAAGTGATATTGTGTACATCAGGGGTAGTCAAACTGCAGCCCTCCAGATGTCCATGGATTACAATTCCCATGAGCCCCTGCCAGCATTCGTGAATGCTGGCAGGGGCTCATAGGAATTGTAGTCCATGGACTTTTGGAGGGCCGCTATTTGACTACCCCTGGTGTACATGATAAAGCAATCGGAAGGCATATGATGGTCTTGTCTGGATTGTGATAAAACTTTGGGTGGAACTCTGGAGGTTTCCCATAGTAGCAAAAATAATTGTGATTGCTCTGGGTGGATCGTTGGAAAACGGATAGTCATAATTTTCATTCCCTGGGTGAAACTGGAAGGGTAAAAAGTTTCTTGAGGACCCCTAGATTGTCGGACAGGATGCTGACTAGCTCCGATTCCTCACGGGCGGAAAAGGCCAGACTGACACTCGTATGGCAGTGAGGCTAATCCCTGCAGTCACACAACATCAGTGCCGGTCCAGCCCCATCCCAGGCCTGGCATATTTTAGGCCCTTCATTGCCCTGCGGGAAGAGAACCCAGCTATTTCTGCTATTACAGCTATTACAACTATTTCCGTAAGTGACATCCAGTTTGTACATTTCAGTGGGCATTGGGATTGCAGAGCAATCTGAAGGTGATGTGTAAGCAACCATGGAGAAAGGGGTTTGCGGGCAAATATCCTCTCAACAGGTGAGGTCTGGCTGCTAACAAGTTGTGCAACTATGAGGGCATCTGTCTTTTCAGAGGCTACACCCCTCCCGTGGAATATTCTTCTAGAGGAGGGACAGAGATCTTCTTGGGCTATCATTTAGAAAATTTGCAGATTTTCTAAAAATTGCATTAAAAAGACTGACTATTTGGTTGCTGGGCGTTCACAGGTTTTGCTTGTTTTACTTTGCTCCATTCCTGCTAAGCAATCAGCTTTGTATCCTTTATCAAAGAAATGTTGATTTTAAAAAGACTAAAGTCCAATTTATATCTTTACTTTAACTAATCTTTCTTTCATGAGTTTATTATAAGTAGCAGAAGAGCTGGGTTTTTGTACCCCACTTTTTACTACCCAAAGGAGTCTCAGAGCGGCTGACCCTTCCACTCCCCATAACAGAAGGTGACCAGATTTTAACAGTGGTAAAGCGGGACACCAGTGACCGGGGGGGGGGGGGGGGCTGGGGGCGTTTTGCTCATATTGGGAGCCTGTTGAGGGGGGGGAGAGGCTGCCGCGTCAAGGGTGTGGGAAGCCTTCGTATATATCTGAGGGACGGTGGGCGGTGACGGCTGCAACAAGAAATGGCGGCTTCCCCAGCAGCTCTTGTCTCTCTGGCAAGACAGGCCTCTGGCAAGACGGGCCTCTGCCACGTGCGCACCCGCAGGTGAGACAGAGGGAGACGAGAGAGGCCGAAGGAAGGGTAAGGAGTGCAAGCGGCTGCAGGTGACCCACCTCCTTCAGAGCCTCCGACTGTGGCGGTGAAAGTGCGCCGGGCCACGCCCCCCTTGCTGAGCCTCGCGGGGCCTTTTCACAGACAGTGATGCTCTGCGCCGCCTCACGATGAGGTTGCCATTCGGAATGCGCAGGGAGGAGACAGAGGAGACAGACAGACTGGAACAGGGCGGCCGAAGGGAGAAGAAAGAATTCTCGTGCCCAGATGTCGCTGTAGGGTGTGCATCCGGGCCAGGCACTACCGCACCTCTGCTCATTGCGGGGGGCTTACGTAGCGGGACTTTTTAAAGCTGTGGCAGGACGCGGGACTATTTTACCAAAGGTGTGAGTGTCCCGGGAGGAGCGGGACACATGGTCGCCTTACCCTAACTGGCACCTTGTGAAGTAGGTAAGGCTGAGAGAGTTCTGAGAGAACTGTGACTGGCTCAAATTCACGCAGCTGACTGCATGTGGAGGAGTGGGGAATCAAACCCTCTTCTTCAGATTACAGATCGCCATTCTTAACCAATACACCAAGCCGGCTCTTTGTGTGGAGATGTCTTATAAGTGGTCTTCCACGGCTATCCTAAGCAATTATCTTCTTCTAAGCATGTTGACTTCTGTGGATTTAGAAGTTTTTAACTCTGCTCAAGAGTTTAAAGCAAGGCAAAATCCTGTCTGGTTAATATAAATCAGTTGATCTACTTTTTTCTCTGGCATGCAGTTTAGTCAATTCCTGCTGTTGCTTATGTTTAAGAATAAAAGCCTTTTGTACAGGTACTTTTCTTGCTGCCTGCTCTTAAGCATGGGAGGGGCCCTGGTTCAGCGGCAAAGCATCGTTTTGGCAATTGGTAAGCAGGAAGTTCCATGTTTAGCCCCTGGCATCTTCAGTTAAAAGGATCAGGAAGTAAATGAAGCTTTAGGATGCTTTGGGCTGATCCTGTGTAGAGCAGGGGGTTGGACTAGATGGCCTGTATGGCCCCTTCCAACTCTATGATTCTATGATTCTATGAATGACCTCTGCTTGGGCTCTGGGGAAACCTTGCAAGACTGAGTAGGCAATACAGGACTTCTGTGTTCATACCAAATAACTGAGATTTGGGCATGACTATCCAAAAATAAAGTTAAATATTTTTGGACTATTCATTGATTTGTGGCTGACAAAATATGTTCACCTATCCACAGCAAGTTATTGAGACAAGCAGTGATATCGCAGTGCTCCAATCTCATGGGTCTTTGTACAAGAACTGTTCTGAGTTAAAAATGGAGTTACAAAACAAAAGCACGTCTCGAATAAAAATCAGGAGGGACTGGAAAGGACGCCTAATCCTTAATTCTTGGATTACGTCTCCAAATAGCGATACATTTCCGGTTTTCAATAAATCATTTGGAAATTTGACTAAATTTGGATCAAAGGAAAAATGTAAAGGTGAGAGGGGGAAAAGTTTCCCCTTCAGCAGTGTTTAATCTGCACGCTATTAAAAGTTATATTTATTAAGGAATTAAAATAATCCAAGGACAGAGTTAATAGGTTCTTTTACCTGTAGTAATGGCACATAGGGTCCATTTTTGTTGATCAGCAGTTAGCCTCTAAGAGATGGGTATATGCTTTGAACACACATAGAAATCATCAAAAAATCAATGAACATTCTAATATAAAATTAAGATACATAATAACTTCTGCAAAAATTTTGGAGAAGAAGAAGAAGAGTTGGTTCTTATATGTCGCTTTTCTCTAACTGAAGGAGTCTCAAAGCAGCTTACATTTGCCTTCCCTTTCCTCTCCCCACAACAGACTCCCTGTGAGGAGGGTGAGGTTGAGAGAGTCCTGATATTACTGCTCAGTCAGAACAGCTTTATCAGTGCCGTGGTGAGCCCAAGGTCACCCAGCTGGTTGCATGCAGGGGAGCGCAGTTTCAAACCCGGCTCGCCAGATTAGAAGTCCGCACTCCTAACCACTACACCTAGCTGGCTCTTCTGTTGTTCATACTGCCAGTTTCTATTTATCAATTTTTTTCAATGTTTTCGGTTTTATCTTGTTTAATTTCTCTAAGGTGGGGGTAAAGCTGTTTTCGATAAATGAGTATAGATAGTATCTAAAAGCAAATAACAAGCCCCCTCTGCATTAATGCTGACAAGATATGATAGTGCACCATTTGCAGCTATCCAGTAAGCAGTGGTCCCCAATCTTGACTCTAGATGTAATTGCTGATAGTGGAAACAGCAACAGAAGGGGATGTGGGATCAAGATTTGCTTGCCTGGCATAAAGCAATCGATGAGATCTGAAAACACAGCAGCAATGCTAAGAATTGACATTGCACTTACCACGTTCCAAAGCACTTCTGCAGATTTGACAAGTTTGCATGTCTTAATTATTTTCGATATTAAGTAGGCAGCAGACATACCGAGGTGTGTGTGGGAAGTGGGTTCTTGGGAGTCGCTTGAATATGCTAAAGTAAAAATGCATAATATAGATGTGGGCAGTATTTAACCTACAAAATCACAGCATCTGGGGGTGTTTCAAACAAAATCTGTCAATTTGATCCATAGCTTCCTTTGCCCCGGCTGATTTCTAACAGTGGACAGTTCATGTGCTGCAAGATACCTTATTAGATAGTGAGACAAGAATGGCAGCTGAGCTAGGGGCATCTGAAATGCAATCAGCATGAGTCTTTGGCTTATCATCCGGCCCTTTATATTAGGGCTTAGTGGTCTTGGCATGTTAGTGAGGCATTGTGCATCCTGAAGCTAAAACCCATCTCTAGATTGTCCGATGCCAGCCTGAAAGTGTCTGGTGTGTCATGTTTTTGAATTCTTCATCAAGTGTGCATGGGGCATGCACACAAAGCTGCCTTATATTGATTCAAACCACTGGTCTTCTGGAGTCAGCCTTGTCTGCTCCACTGACAGTGGGTCTCTAGGGCAGGGGTAGTCAAACTGCGGCCCTCCAGATGTCCATGGACTATAATTCCCAGGAGCCCTTGCAAGGGCTCCTGGGAATTGTAGTCCATGGACATCTGGAGGGCCGCAGTTTGACTACCCCTGCTCTAGGGTCTCAGAAGGAGGTCTTTCCCCTACTCCTTTTACCTGGAGAGGCCAGGGACTGAACCTGGGACTTCTGCATGCCAAGTGTGTTCTCTGCATTAAACCATGGCCGCTCCCCTCCCAAGCATCCCTGCATAAAATGAACACTCCAGGTTCAACACAGCCATTTCTTTGATTCACTCCAACCACACATGCAGGAAGTTTCCAAAGCTACACTAGCTCATCAGGTCAAAAAGACCTGGAATGTTAAATTTTATGCAGGGCCTTTGTTACTGTTGTTAGGTATGAAGCATTTAAAAAAAAAACACACCCTAACCACTCCCTACCCCACCCAGGACTGGTATAATCAGCAATGTTTCCACTACATGTATAAAGCTATTGTTCTTGGAACTTTGATGTGTTCGGGATACGAGCTCAAAAAGATCAGGGAACTGCTGATTCACTATGTCCCATTCTGAAAATGTAGGCAGACTGCGAAGGAGTGGGTGGCAAGGGAGGTGTCATTGCCTGACTCTTGTGGCCCTTTCTTGCAGGCCCAGGTAAATGCCAATCGCCACTTTGGGGTGGAGAGAAAAAAATTCCTCCAGGCCAGAGTGGTCAGGGATTCTGTTTTCTTGGGGGTGTGGGGATCATCTGGGCATGGAATTGGGGTCACTGTGGGTGGGCAGGGAGTTGTGCAGGCGGTTGGACTAGATGACCCTGGAGATCCGATCAAGTTCATGATTCTTTGATTCTACTGCCTTTTTTAATAGTCCCGGCAGGGAGCCTTGCTGGCCTGCAGTAGAACAGGAAGATGTCATATCCCCAGGATATAAACTTTCAAGAAGAAGAAGAGCTGTTCTTCTATGCCCCACTTATCACTACCTGAAGGAGTCCCAAAGCAGTTACAAACACCTTCTCCTTCTTCTCATGAGAACAGATACCCTGAGAATTAAAAATTGAGCCCAATGGGAGCATGGTGTAGTGGTAAAGAGCAGTGACTTCCAAACTGGAAAGGTGGGTTTGATTCCCCCTCCTCCACGTGCAGCCAGTTGGATGACTGAATCGCCTTCCACATGCTGAGCATTCAAAAGGTTTCTCCCCTGTGTGGTATATGGTATATGTGAAAATATAGAGATTTATTTTAGCTTAAATTCTGAGGTTGGGGTTAGTTTATGTATGGTTCTGGATGGGGAGTTTGTAGTTTTGTGGTAGTGTTAGGGTTGGGAAGATGTTTAGGAAACACTATGGAATGGCTAACTATTTTTTTGACATTAGCTAACTGTAATCCTACCTTGAGAATCTAAGCCAATAAAAATCCCTCTATTTTTAAATATACAATAAATATCCAAAAAACACTTACACATTCCATAGTTTTCCTAACCAACTTTCCCAACCAACTTTCAGACCAACTTTCCCAACCCAAACGCTCCCACTAAACCTACAAATTCTCTATCCAGACCCATACGTAAACTAACCCTAACCCTAGCCTGAGAATTTCTGCTAAAATAAACCCCCCTATTTTTATATGTACAATAATGTCAAAAAATAGTTATACATACCATAGCTTTTCCTAACCTTGTTACAACATCCTCCCCACCCCTAATACTCACACTAAGCCCACAAACTCCGTATCCGGAGCCAGACATAAGCTAACACTAACCCTAATGAGAATTTAAGCTAAAATAAATCCTTATATTTTTACATATACAAGTACGTCTGAACATCTTTCAAAGGCCAGACCTGGCAAGCTATGGTGGGCTGCCACCTTCCCCCCCCCCCGTCTCCCAAAAGCTAGGGTCCTATAGTGGATGGTATGTCTACTTCCCACCCACCCCCATTTTCCCAAAAGTTGGTTAGACAGGGAAGAGTATCAGGTGTGGGCTGCTTCATTCCCCCCCCCCAAATGCCCCAAAGGCTGGGCTAGGTTGGGAAGGCTGTGGGGTGCTGCCTCCTTTCTTCCCCCCCCCCCAAAAGCCAAGTTGGTTGGCTTTTGGGGTGTGTGGAGAGCTGCCTCTTTCCCACCCCCATCTCCAAAAGGCCAGGATTCTTGTGGAAGGCCATGGGGGATTGGTTGCCTCTTTCTCACCTATGTCTTCTCCCTTCAGGAAAGGCTGTGAGGGGTGCCCCCTTCTCACTCAGCCTACATCTCACAAAGGCTGGGCCAGGGAAGAAAGGCTGTGGGGAGCTGCCTCTTTCCTGCTCGCTCCTCCACAGCCCCCAAAGGCCAAGCTTAGTAGGGAAGGAGGATGCCTCTTTTCTACCCACCCCCAAATCTATCAAAGTACAGGCTTCTAGTGGAAAGCTATCACAGATGTTTTGCCTCCTTTCTCCCCACCCAATTTCCTAAAGGACAAAGGCAGGCAGGGAAGGCCATGTGGGAGGGGGGAACTGCTTCCTTCCCAGACACACTCACATCTCACAAAGGCTGGGCCAGGCAGGGGGAAGGCTATGGAAGACTGCCTCCTTCCTGCCCCTTTCTCCACATTTCCCAAAGGCTAAGCTAGGTGAGAAGGCCATGGGGGATGCCTCTTTCCCACCCACCCCCACATCTTCCCAAGTACAGGCTACTGGCTAACTTGTCTAAATGATGGTGTTTTGTTAGTAGCTCTGGATCACCCTTGACAGACAAGCAGAGTGTGACTATTGCTGTCTTCATGGATCTTTTATGGATAAATTAATTGTTTGAATGGCGCTCTAGGATTTCTTCCGGTGGTACTGGAACAGGGTAAAACTTTTTGTTGGCTTTTTGTTGACTACACAGAAATACAGCCTTTCCAATAAGAGGGGATTTGACATTTACTGTCATTTTATGTGCCATGACTGCTACTTCCTGTAACAACTAAAGAAGGCAAAGAATTAGGTTTTTTTTTTCCTCTTTGAACTTTCCTCCTGCTTTTGGAGTGGCTCAATAGGACTGTATACCTCGATATTATCCCTTGGTGCAAATACTAATGTAGACATCTGTATGTTGGAAGTGTAAAAATATTTATTTATTTATTTATTTATTTATTTATTTATTTATTTATTTATTTATTTATTTATTTATTTATTTATTTATTTATTTATCATACTTATATACCGCCCTCCCCGGAGGCTCAGGGCGGTTTACATCATAACAGAGAACAATACATAAAACAGTCTGTAACATGTATAACTGATAACTAATAATTGTAACCAAAATAACAGCACAATATAACGGTATAACAATATAGTACTACAAACAGGTCCAGGGCTTATTGATGGGATTCTGAGGGGGGTGGTTTATTTATTGAATTCTGAGGGGGGGGGGTGGGGGGGAGCAGGGGCCCTTGGTCGCTGTTGATTACGTCTGGTCTCAGCCAAATGCCTGGTGGAGGAGCTCCTTTTTGCAGGCCTTGCGGAACTGTTTAAGCTCCGTCAGGGCCCTGATCTCTTCTGGGAGCTCGTTCCACCAGGTAGGGGCCAGAACAGAGAATGCTCTGGCCCTGGTCGAGACCAGACGGACTTCTTTAGGGCCAGGGATCCTTAGCTGGTTGGTGATAGTAGAGCGCAGAGCTCTTTTGGGGGCATAGGCGGGGAGGCGGTCCCTCAGGTACACTGGGCCCTGACCGCGTATGGCCTTGAAGGTAATAACCAGAACCTTTAGTCTGATCCGGAATTCAACTGGTAACCATTGCAGCTGGTGGAGAATAGGCCGGATATGAGACCTCCACGGTGTTGCTGTGAGGATCCTGGCTGCTGCATTTTGAACCAGTTGTAGTTTCCGGGTCAGGGCTGAGGGCAGGCCTGCGTAGAGCGATATATATATATCTTTTTATATATATATAAAAATATATATCATTGATGTCTTGTAAATGCATCCTGTGGAAGAAACAAAGCTGAATTTATGGCAATGTTACCTTTTCTTCTAGTTCAGTTGTTGTTAAATGTGTATTAGTTTTTAGCTCTGTTGTAAACCCTTGTTTTTCCAGGTCTGACAATGATCTTAAAGAGTCGGCACACCAGACTTGATTTGTAATATGTTACGTGGGCGATTTACACGCAGGTTTCTCCCTACTGATGTTGGTGCTGTGAATTGTGACTCCACGCACAATGATGTTGCTTTAACAACAGCAGAAAGTGGGGCAATCTCAGAAATGCAGCTATTTTCTTACAGGCTTAACAGGAGTTTGGGGGCTTGTGTAGGGAAGAATGCCTGTGTAGTTTTCTCCTTTTATATTCAACACCTTCTTCAAACTCTCCATGTCCAAAATCAAGGGTGATAGTTAATGTGGTATTTTAAAGCCAGCGTGGTAGAGTGGTGGACTCTAATTTGGAGAACTGTGTTTGGTTTCCTGCTCCTCCACCTTCAGCCAGCTGGTTGACTTTAGCTCTGCCCTGGGAACATCTTGCTGGTCAGAGAAATGGGGGAGCGCATCCGAGTTTGATCTGTCAAAAACATTTCAAACCTCACGAGAGAATGGAGATGAAGCATGCTGCAGATCTGAATAAACTGGATAAGTGCCAAGCCAGAACGGCCATTCTGTTGAATGAAGCGACTGCCGGGCAGCAAAAGCGCTACGTAGAATTGTGAATTTGTCCAGGAAACACATTCATTATTTCCCCACCATCTCTTGGATGGGATGACCCAGAAAGTCAGTTTATAGGCCTTGTAGTTGAAGAGGAGCAGACCCACACGCATGTCTATCGGCACTTTGCAATCAACATTCCAAACCAGACTCTCCGCAAAGGTCACAATTTCAAATTCCAGCCACCAAAGAATGCCACTGATAAAAAGGGGGGCAGGATTCTCAGAGAGGGATGCTTCGTCCCAGGACACTCAACCTCCTGCCAACTCACAATCCCCCCCCTCTGCCCCCTCTTCTTGTCTCCAAATTTAAAAACTGCAAAATTGCATTTTTCTCAGCCTGTTATCTGCCAAGCACTTGTCTCTCATCTCCCCCCTGAGGGTGAGTGGCCTATTCAGGGGACCATCCACAGCCATTACAGGAACATTAACATTCTTTCAAATAGACAACTTTCGCAGTGATCAGATAGCCAACTCACCGCAATATAAAACATCCCAGGGAAAGAAAGAGAGGAAGGGAAAGAGGGATGGAAGAGATCGAAAGGAAGGAAAGAAACAAAGCAGGGATGGAGGGGAAGAAAGAAAGAAAGAAAGAAAGAAAGAAAGAAAGAAAGAAAGAAAGAAAGAAAGAAAGAAAGAAAGAAGTTAGAAAGGAAGAAAGGAAGGATGAAAAAGCAGTGAGGGAAAGAAGCAAGAGAGGAAGGAAGGATAGAACATTACAATCCCAACTTTTCCTGACTTGAAACTGGCACACAAGCACTGCTTAAATCTGAAAGTCGAAAATGGGGTCCTCACAAGATACAAAGGACAGAGCCTGATGGACCATCTTTTCTGCTGCTGAGGTCCCAGGTTGGATTGCTGGCCCTTCCAGATGAGAAGATCTCAGGACTTAGTACTAAAAGAGAGAGTTGGTGATAAGGTTGCTGCTGCTTAGTAGACAGGTCAGCTTCAGAGAGACTGATGTTATAAAAAGATAGAAGGCACCAGCAGATGTTCAGGATTTCCCATGTCCCTTCAGCCAACATGTATCTATATATTTTAAAAACATTTCTGGTGAAGTTTTGTGTTTCGTCTGTATAGAATTTTGGGGTAGGTTAGTATGGTTGCGGGCCCAGACAGTAGAACATTATCTGGATATGGCAGAGTCAAACCTTCTTAAACTTAAACTCACTTTTATTAGTGATCTTATTTATTTGTGATACCTGTCTGATAGGAGAATTATATGCAATAGAGGGCTATTGGAGAAGCCCTGAGTGTTAAATCAAAGCTGTTGTTGTTGTTAGTTGCGAAGTCCTGTCCGACCCATTGTGACCTCATGGACAATGATCCTCCAGGCCTTCCTGTCCTCTACCATTCCTCGGAGTCCAGGGATAAACTATATTTTCATCCTCTCATTTAAGGGAATAGGACTACAGTATGCAGATTCTCTGTTCCCCAGGGCTGCTGGAGAAAATGAACATATCTAAGAAATATGAGTACTCTGCATAGCTTTGTCAAATAATTTCCCCCCAAAAAGCTGCAACCACTAGACATCAAATAGTGACAGGTAATGAATGACTAGTTTTGGTTTATGGTCTTTAAAAAAAGCTGCAGCCCAACTAGCAGGAACTTAATGAAACAATAGGCTTTGTTCTCTCCAGGAAGTTGTTGGAATTGCAAAATAGTTTCATACCTGTGTTCAGCCTTCTTATGTAGGCAAATATGTACTCAAGATAGCATCCTACTGGTATGAGCGGGGCTGAACGGGGGAGGGGGCGTGAGGGTTAGGGTGCCTATAGGATTGATTCACCATCTGTCTAATTGTGATAATTTGTAATTGTTTTTATGGGGCGTTTTATGGGTTTTATTGTATTTACTGATGTTGGAAATCGCCGCAAGACCATTAGAGAATAGCAGTATAGAAATCTAAAAATAAATAAATAAATGAGTAAATGAATGAATGAATGAATGAATGAATGTTGAAGGGAGGAGAAGTTTAAAAAAATCTTCAATTAACCCCTTGCCAAGGGCTTGTCCCCATGTATGTGTATACATCCTTGTTTACTGCACACCTGGTAAGTGAATACGGAGTGGGTGGAGGGCCTCCATCCAAAAGCATTATTCACCAGATGAAGAAATTTTGGTGTGTGATCTTTGATGACCCTTTTATGCCATATAAGCCCTTGCCATTGAATGCTACAGTCATAAGTGAAGACTGTATATGTGAACCAGGCCAGATGTTTTCCTATCACTATTTTGCTGGCCAGCTTGCTATAGTGGTTTGGAGCATGGACTTCTAATCTGGTGAGCTGGGAAGGCACTGGCAAACCACCCCATATTGAGTCTGCCATGAAAACACTAGAGGGCGTCACCCCAAGGGTCAGATATGACTCGGTGCTTGCACAGGGGATATCTTTACCTTTAAAGGTTATATGAAACCAGTTTAGATGTTGGATAACTAGTTGGCCCACTAGCTGCTCATTTATGGCAAAGTAGATTGTGTCTTCTAGATCAAGAACGTGACATTCAACAGAATTTGTACTAGAATACAAGAGCTGGGCTTGGGTAGCTTGCCATTAGAACATTCCATGTTGGTTGCTCAGTTAGTTTTTTTCCTTATAAGCAACTAAGACTGTGGAGTCTGATTCGCACAACTTCTGAAAATGACCCTTCCAAAGTCATGCTAACATCTATTACTATGACTGTGTGCCAACTGGAAGGCCCGTATCTGGAAGTAATGGGAGAACTCAGATCCATGAAGCTTGGCCTGCTGTTTTCTGCCTGATATTTAATCTATGACCAGCACATTTTTAGAGCTGTCTATCTAGCAATGGTCCTATTAATCAGCTTTGCCATCCCAAAGTCTTCATATTGCCTTGGATATTTTCTATTAAACAGAGATAAAGAAGTGACATCGATTTCTTGCCCGTTGCCCTCTGGGCTCTTAAATCTATATCGCGTGAGGGGAGGATGGTTCCCTCTTATCTTTTATTCATCCCACTGCTTGCAAAACCTGTGGCTGAATTCTGATATCTCAAGCAGCAACTATGTAAATGTTTATTGACGCGACCGTCCTTAAAGAAGGAGGGAGGGGGAACGTTCCAGGCTCATTGATACAGGAAATCCTTAGTTCTGTCTCCTTGAGGCAGAGAGAACAGGAAAAGTTGCCTTTTTGGTTTAGAGTGAGTGTGATGTTGCCTGTGTTTCTTGGTTCCTCTTTTTATTGCAGATCCTCGTCTGCGTTAACGGTGAAAGCCTTTCGTCTCCTAACCCAGGAGACTTCTCTCCTTTCAGCTCCGGCAGTCAAAGAAAATGGGTCTTCTGGATGTTCTGAAGTTTAGCTTTGTAGACGTGACTGGTACAGCAGCCACAGTGACCTGCCTCCTGATCTTCCTGATTCTACTGTGTTGGTAAGTGAATTCATCAGAAAACAGGAGAGACATTCACAACTTGGGTGCAGTGTGCAGGCAGTGCGAGTTGAGTTACTTCTTGGTGACCAAATTAAAGTTTTGGTCCTGCAGGAAGTTGCATTTCCATTGATTTCAGTAGGACTCTATATCTGCATAACACTGGGCAGCAAATCAGTCTGAATTTTATGAACGCCAGAAGTTACGTGTGTGTGATGTATATTGAATTTTATACCTTTTTCTCCAGTGATGGAGGCAGTTTTGGGGCAGGGGAAAGGATTATGAACAGGAAAAGCGAGGCTGCAAGAAAGAGACTGAGTGATTGATTGATTGCTCATTAAAAGTACAGTAATCTTATTTTAATTGGAGCTCTCCACTGTGAAAGGGTTTCAGAACGGATGGCACCGTTCTAAACTATCTTTGTGCATCTGTTGAGTCTAGCGAGGTGTCTGCGATGACTTCCACAACAATGGGTGGTCTGTGTTACTTACTCGGGATAAACTATTAGTTCAATTAAATATGGTAACATGCCATCGTGTTTTTTCCCAGTTAGAAAGTAGAAAGCTAGACAGATGATAATGGAAAAAAATGAATTGGTTCAGAAAATTAAAAAATTGTATTTTACCATAACTAAACAGAAAACGATGCTTCGGGCACCAGTGTAAACTGGATTATCAAGACACCCTTTTATTAAATAATTCACGCACACACACACATTACACAAAGAATCTCCATAGGATTTTGTTGGGTTTTCTCTGGGTGGCAAAGAAGTTCCATTTGGCCACCAAAACAGCTGGGCAGAAGATCAAGGCACCTGCAGGGACAAAAGCCACATGGAACCAGACATGCAGGAAGGAGGGGAATTAGGTGAAATGGAGTTAAATATCTGACTAGGTAATAGTTGATCAGGGATACATATAGATCTATTACCTTATTCAAAATCAATCCAAAGGCAGCATAATGTCCCCAAGGAACCACATACCAATCTGCCCATGCTCAGAGATTGTTCATGGAGGCTCCGCTATGGGACCCCACAATAGCAGAAATAATTTTGATAGGAATCCTATAAGGATCTTTTGGTGGGTTCCCCTAGCATTTGGAACACACACCCCTGGAATTATGTTTGAGGTTTCACTGTATGCCTTTCAATTTCAGCTGAAGAGTTTTTTTTTTGTTCTCTTTTGAAAGGGCTTTCGAAATCAAGTTCTTTCCTGGTTTTAATATCTGTCTTAAATCGTTTTTACTGTCTTAATGATTTTTTAACTTTATTATTATGTTTATATTCATGTTTTATTAATTTGCTGGCTGCCTTGAATGCTCTTCTTAAACAGGAAAGGCAGCATATAAATGACCTAAGCAAACACACAAACAAATGCAGAAGGAGTTTGGGAAACACTGATGAAACAGAGGCTAAAGTCATGCAATCTTGTTCCAGATAAATGCAGTGGCTGGCGTGATCATGAAACCAGTTTGTGTATGGTACCAGGACTACTGTGTCACCACTGTTACATTTCATGGAGCATGGGCTGTATCAAAAGAATTACAGTGTACAGATTGTGAGAGGTGATAGTACCACTTTACTCTGCTCCAGGTAGACCTCACTGTGTTCAGCTTTGGACACCACAGTTGAAGAAGGATGTAGAAAAACTGGAGCGTGCCCAGAAAAGGGCAACAAAAGTGGTGAGGGGTTTGGAGAATAAGTCATATGAGGAAAGGTTGAGGGAACTTGTCTGTTTAGCCTGGAGAGAAGATGACTGTGATATGATAGCCATCCTCTAGTACTTGAAGGACTGTTATATAGAGGATGGAGCAGAGTTATTTTCTGTTGCCCCAGAGGGTCAGATAAGAACACATGGGTTGAAATTAATTCAAAAGAAATTTCGGCTAAACATCTGGAAGAAGTTCCTGACACAGCAGTTCCTCAGTGGAACAGGCTTCCTCAGTAGGTGGTGGGTTCTCTTTTTTTGGAAGTTTTTAAGCAGAAGTTAGATAGCCATCTCTCTCACAGAGATTACAAAGTTCTCAGAGAGATGGGACCTAGTGGTCATGGGAGATTTCAGTTATCCAGATATCTTTTGGAAGACAAGCTCTGCTAAAAATAAAAAGTCCAATAAATTTCTGGCTTGTCTTACTGACAACTTCATTTTCCAGAAAGTAGAAGGAGCAACCAGGGGGTCTTCTATTTTAGACTTGATTCTTACCAATAGGGAAGAACTGGTTGATGAGGTAAAAATTGCGGGTATGCTTGGTAGTGATCTTGGAGAAGAGAAAAGCTGTATGTAGTCACACATATAGGCTGGACTTCAGGAGAGCAAATTTTAACAAACAAAGTTATGTTGGGTAGAATCCCATGGTCAGAAAAACTTAAAGAGATGGATGTCCAAGAATGTTGAGAGTTTCTTAAAAGTGAAATACTGAAGGCACACTTGCAGTCAATTCCCTTGAGAAGGAAAACTGGGAGGAACCTCAAGAAATCAGGATAGCTCCATAAACAGCTGAAGGTTCCTTCCAACTCTGTGATTCTATGATTCTATGCTTCCTCTTTTATTGTCATGTACCTGTTGTCATGAAAGTGAAGAGGAACTAAAGAGCCTGTTGATGCGGGTGAAGGAGGAGAGTGCAAAAGTTGGCTTGAAACTCAACATCAAGAAAACAAAGATCATGGCATCCGGCCCTCTCAATTCCTGGCAAATAGATGGGGAAGAAATGGAGATAGTGACAGATTTTATTTTCCTGGGCTCCAAGATCACTGCAGATGGGGACTGCAGCAAAGAAATTAAAAGACACTTGCTCCTGGGGAGGAAAGCTATGGCAAATCTAGACAGCATCCTAAAAAGCAGAGACATCACCCTGCCAACAAAAGTGCGTTTAGTCAAGGCTATGGTATTCCCAGTTGCAATGTATGGCTGTGAAAGTTGGACCATAAGGAAGGCCGAGCGTCAAAGAATTGAGGCTTTTGAACTCTGGTGCTGGAGAAGACTCTTGCGAGTCCCTTGGACTGCAAGGCGAACAAACCGGTCAGTCCTAGAGGAGATCAACCCTGACTGCTCTTTAGAAGGCCAGATCCTGAAGATGAAACTCAAATACTTTGGCCACCTCATGAGAAGGAAGGACTCCCTTGAGAAGAGCCTAATGCTGGGAGCGATCGAGGGCAAAAGAAGAAGGGGATGACAGAGAATGAGGTGGCTGGATGGAGTCACTGAAGCAGTAGGTGCAAACTTAAATGGACTCCGGGGAATGGTAGAGGACAGGAAGGCCTGGAGGATCATTGTCCATGGGGTCGCGATGGGTCGGACACGACTTCGCACATAATAAATAATAATAACCTGTTGTCATGGGTTGGTTGACCATGTCAACAGAGCCGCAAGGACAAAGCCAATGTACCCATATGGGTGTTTCAGCAGGATAAGGTTTAGGGAAAGGAGTGCTGTAAAGAAAGAGATTAACGTGTAGCACAGACACCAATGTCATTTGGGTGAAGGAGTATATGTACTATTAATTACATTTCCCCCCTGATTTTCTTTCAAAGTGCCCAGGGCAGTATACATGGCCTCCTCTTTCCTATTTTTATATTCATGATAGGCTACATTAAAAGAGCCTCCAGATGCCTTACTGAACCGTGTGGCTCCATCTTTCCCCATGAACCCATGAAGCTGGCCTAGACCATATCCGCATTAGGAGACATACCTTGTTTTAGCCTCCATTTGGATTTCTTTTGGATGCTGCGAGTCAACTTGTGAATCAGACCATAGGTCTGGCAAGATTATTATTGTCTTCTTGGAGCCAGCTTGGTATAGTGGTTCGGAGTGCGGACAGCTGGATGACCTTGGGCTTGCTACGGCACTGATAAAGCTGTTCTGTCCGAGCAGGAATATTAGGGCTCTCTCAGCCTCAGCTCCCTCACAGGGTGTCTGTTGTGGGGATAGGAAAGGGAAGGTGATTTTAAGCCACTTAGAGACTCCTTCAGGAGAAAAAAGCGGCATATAAGAACCAACTCTTCTTCTTCTCCTCCTCTTCCTCCTCCTCCTCTGATGATCAGGGGCTCTTCAGGGTCTCAGGCAGAGATCTTTCATGTCACGTATTACCTGATCTTTTCAAGAGCTCAGGGCAGATTATGTCACTCTTCCCTCCTCTATTCTATCCAAACAGCAACCCTGTGAGGTAGGCTGGACTGAGAGAATGACTTGCCTCAGGTCACTCAGGAAGCTTCCATGGCAGATTGTGGGGAGGGTGAGCCTTGGTCTCCCTAGCTCTCAGATTGGACAAAGCACCCCATCCTAGCCCACTACAGTTACCACTAAACTCACACTGAATCTGATGTATTTGGTTCCCCATAATGACAGTGGAGAGAGTTGGGGAAATGTATGGTCTACACATTGATGTGTCCTGAGGCATTTTACCACTTGTGACTGTGCCACAAGACCATTTCCAAATTCTTAACAATGTCTTAAGAGATCCTGGGACACAACTTTTAGCTAATGTTCAGCAGCGGTGAATGAATTGGCGCACAAAGGAAAATTGTTTTGTCCAATATCCTGTCTGCCGGGATACAACTCTAGCTGCACAGTTTTTCATGGATATCTGTGCAGATCTTTGTGGGTTACCACAGAAATATGATACCCCACAAGTAGGGGCAGCCTGTCAGCATAGAGGGGAAGAGAAGCTCAGCGAGGTTTTAAAAGTCTGTTCTTATATATATTAAAGATTAAATTTTTAAAGTGGTGTTTTAAGAACATTTGCTGAAGTTCCTTATAATCGCTGTATAGCACCAGTCCAAAGAGCCAGTGTGATGTCGTGTTAAGAGCGGCAAACTAATCTGGAGAACCAGGTTTGATTCCCCACATCTCCTCCACACAAGGCCTTGGTCCAGTCACATGCCTCTCAGAACTCTCTCAGCTCCACTTACCTCACAAGGTGCCTGCTGTGGGGAGAGGAAGGGAAAGGCGATTGCACACCACTTTTGAAATTTCTAAGTGTAGCAAAAAGCTACTACTTTAAGGATCCTGGTAGGCTTATAATGATGAAGCGTAGTGAAACTTTCATTTTCTCTTTGTTTGTCTAATACAGGGGTAGGCAAACTGTGGCCCTCCAGATGTCCATGGACTACAATTCCCATGAGCCCCTGCCAGCATTTGCCGGCAGGGTCTCATGGGTATAGTAGTCAATGGACATCAGGAGGGCCACAGTTTGCCTGCCCCTGGTTTAATATGTTATGTAAAGTAGATTTTCAATAACTATATGAATTGTTATGTATAACACTTTCTTTTCCGTATTCCTCCTATATTTCGATCAGATTCCTATGTCTCTTTTCAAAATAAAAACATCTACGTAATTTCAAAAAAATAAGCCTCCTCTTTCTTCTTCCTCCTCCTCCTCCTCCTCCTCCTCCCTCCTTATAAAGACCCATATCCATGTTAATCAATCCAGGTTAACAGTGACCTCCTTGGTCCCTTTGTTTTGCACATCTAATCAATAGGCTCATTTAATTATTTGTTTCTAACTATCACTCATTGTGTAGAATCAGCAACTTGCCTGAAACGTAGGTATTCATGAGGTCTATTCCCTCTGTGAGCTGCGGCATGCCGCAGACTGCTGCCTTATACGGTCATCTCACATGGTGTCTCGGCCTGAGCAACACCTGCCATACCTTTTGTGTGATTCTGTCAAGGTGGAGGCAACTGGGTGAAAGGGCACCTGCCTTTACCAAGGAAGGTCTGGTCCTTGTCTACAAGACAAGCATGTGGTAGGTCGTTGCAGCGGTGCCCATGAGCAGCATTCTTAGGATATTGTGCTGGGGATAGATGCTATTTAGGCCTGGCATTTCAGCTTAGCTGCCTCTTTGCTAAATTTGGCTTCTGAACCTATTTTCAGGACACCTGAAAAACACTTCCTCTGTAGTAATTACAGAGTAAGACAACTAGGCTGACCCTGGGCAATCCTGTTTTCTTTGGCATCAGGGTGGGGGGGGGATGCAGAGCAACCACATAGCAAGCCTTCCGTCATGCCCCCGACAACGCCTCCTCAGCCCTCTGAGGCGTTACCACAGCAACCCCTTCAGGGAAAGCAAGCCAGCTCAGCCCTGGATAGTGTTTGGATGGGAGGCCTCCAAGGAGTACGAGGCAAACCACCTCTGAATGTCCCCTGCCTTGAAAAGCATACAGGAGCCTTTCTCAACATTTTTTCCTGTTGAGAAACCCCCTGAAACATTCTCCAGCCTTCAAGAAACCCAAGAAGTGGCTCAATCATGCAGAATATGGTTGGGAAGCATGGCGGTGTTCATGCCCACCCAGGGCCCTCCCCTTCCCACCCCCTGCAGGACCATCATTGGCCATTGGGCAGCGGGCAGATGAACATGACCATATATGGCCATATCACCCAATAAATGTTTTACCAATTTTAAAAAAATGTATAAAACATTAATAATCAGAAAACCCTTCCAGGACCGTCAAGGAACCCCAGTTTTCACAAAACCCTGGTTGAGAAATCCTGACCTACAGGGTCACCATAACCCAGCTGTGACTTAGCACTCTGCTGCCAGTTATCAAAGATCAAATGCTTTTAGGTTTCCTAGAGTTGGTCCAGATCTGTATTTATCAGAAGAGGTAGCTTCATTAGGTCTGACCTGGTGACCTGCCTTCCACTAGAAACCAGGGGGGGATTGTTGCCTCCAAAGAAAGGGTGAGGCTTCTAATGAGGTTTTCCCAAGGAAGTGAGGTCAGCTAAACATTTGTATCATGGGATGGCAGATGCCCTGGTTCACCACACAGAGTATTATTAGTAGGGAGAATAGTTTTTATCTTTCGCTGCACATTGCGCCGTGTCTGCCATGCCCGGCTGAGGGGGTGCGCATTTCTTTTGTAGCTTTCCTGTTTGTTGTCTGTGAATAGGTTGATAACATAAATGCGGGTACTTACCACCCTTTTAAAGTTTAATGTACCGGAAGCCTGGTATTACATAGAAGCTGCCACAGTTTTCAGGCATCTTTGTTCAAAGTGGATCTTCAATGACTTGTCTAAACAAACCTGAATGAGAAATGTGGTAATAGAGGAGTCGATATCTGCCTGTGTCTTATATGTGTGCATGTGGGACACGTTTCAAATGGAATTGTTTCAAGATCCTTCAAGGGGCAGCTGCAATGCTTGGCCAGAGTTGTTATCTCACATTCCAGCTCTGGCAGGGTCAGTTCTGGCATTTGAGAGGCCGCTGGCTGAGAGTTTATAGGGCCTCCGTTCCCTCATACACACCCCTGGGCACCAATACATGTCCTTAGAGCCAGCTTAATGCAGTAATCTGGAGAATCAAGGGGCGGCCAGTAATCTGGAGAATCGGATTTGATTCCCTGCTCTTCCACATGCAGCCAGCTGGGTGACCTTGGGCCAGTCCCAGTTTTCTCAGAGCTTTCTCAGCCTCACCTGCTTCATAGGGTGTCTGTTGTGGGGAGAGGAAGGGTAGGCAATCGGAAGCTGCTTTGAGACCCATGAGGACTGCAGAGTGCCCTTGGGACAGTCTCAGTTCTTTCAGAGCTCTCTCAGCCACACCCAACTTGCAAGGTGTCTGTTGTATGAAATGGAAGGATAGGCGATTGGAAGCTGCTTTGAGACTCTTGAGGCCTGCTGAATGACCTTGGGCTAGTCAGTTTTTTTCAGAGCTTTCTCAGCCTCTCCTACCTCACAGGGTATCTGTTGTGGGGAGAAGAATGGTAGGGGATTATAAGCCACTTTGGGTAATGGTGCAAAAACCATTTCTTCTTCTCCTGTCCACCAGCACTCCTCCTAGCGGCCTGTGTGTCTTTCCCCTGCCCCCTTGGGATCTCTCCCTCTGCCCAAGCCCCACACTGCCTACAGCCCTTTGCCCAGTGGTACTGGGCACGGCATGTCACTTGGAGTATGGAGAAGTGCTGGAAAAGAGATGGAGGGGGGGAGTGAACGGCAGTGGGATCTGTGGGAAGCACTGAGCCCTGGTCAGTGTGCCTCCTCAGTGCATGCTGACACAGGCCCGTAGCTCCAGCACTGGAGAAGTCCTGTAAACACACACAAAAAGTCTAGGACCAAAGCTTGTTCAGTAATGGGAACTGCATTTTAAATTTTATATTCTCTACATTATTGCATTGTATTTTAACTTTTGTGAGCCACTGTGAGCCTCCAGGGAAGGGTGGCATATAAATACAAAAATAAAGAGTGCAAAATGTGTCAGTGCAATCCACAAAAGTGGCCATTCGAGAAACCATGCAACGAAGTCTGGAACCAGTCAGAAATCTAACAGAGCAAAACTCAAGCACAGCACAAGTAATAAGACGACACTTTTAAGTGGTGCAAAAATTCCATAATAGGATCCTGCTTTCAATAAGCTGTACACAGCAGTACAGACCAGAATCCCTAATCAATATAACAAGTGCAGGATTGCAGAATTGAAAATAATGCAAGCCGAAAACTGTCTAAGGCAGCAAAACAGTAACTACAGGCAAAACCCCTCTGTCGAGGGCATCAAAGCAGTCTAAGACCTGACGAACCATAATGCAAAAAGTGTTACAAAGTGGAAGGCATTTCACTGCATGGAGAGTGGATGATACAGCCAATAACCACGGCAATAAATATTGCAATAGGCTACCGTAGTATTCTTTAAGGCTGCTTACACCCATCTTGGTTAATGAACTCTCAATGCACTTTATATATCGTTAGCAATTGGGCGTTCCTATTTCACGTATTTGCAAAGAACCACTAAAGTGCACTGGAAGCACGTTATCCAACCTGTGCGAAAGCTGTATAGTTCTAACGCACTTTATAAGGATGTCCTCCTGCCTATTTCTGTTTTGCACATTTAAGGAAACTATGGAAGCGTGGGGTGGGGAGCACCTCCTGGTAAGTTTCTAAGCATATTATTTGTATGCCGCTTGGAAATCTTTGGATGATGATGATGATGATGATAATGATGATGATGGGGAATAAATATTATGCAAACAAATGAAACTGTTTGTGGATGAGGCACCCCTTCTTATTTCCAGCCTGTCCTTAAATCCCGGCACTGAATTTCTACTCTTAATTCATGTATGGCAACTACAGGGTACCTCCCCATTCTGGCATCTAATCCTCTTCAAAAGGCTGTACAAAACTCTTTATTTAGTGGGAATGACAAGCCCAGACCTTGTTGTTTATGATGCCAGGCCCTTGACTGGGCTACCTGCTTCATCCCAGTGTTAAATAAACAGGGGTACCGTGTGGTGTGTCTCCATACCCATTTCTGGGGATTAGCACAAACGGAGCTGAGCCTTAAAGGCTTCCTTTGTTAGACGCATGTTATGGAATGATGTCCTCTCCTCAACGTGCTAGTTGATAGAGGGATTTGCAAAAAAGCAAAGATTACGTGTTCCGGCTAACGCTGTCAGCAAAACGTTTGCGTCACTGGGTCACACAGATAACGTTCATTGTCTGGAGTGTGAGCAACGCACAGCGGCTGTTTGCGTCTTGATAATAGGTGGATTTGTGAGTGGTTTCAGCAGAGAGCTGAATCTCCTTCCCCTCCCTTTAGAAAAACAGGTATCTGGTCCTCCTCTTCTATGCAGAAGTGTGGAACAAGTGCTGTTCGGGCTGCATTCCCCAAAGGGACATGGTTAGTTCTATGCGCATGTAAGACATATGACTCTTTCCCCCTATACCACCACCACCACCACCAATGAACACACAGAAATCTTATACCACACTGTGAACGACTTTTCTAACTCAGGAGTGGTTTCAAATTTAATTTTCTCTTTAGCACTGGATGAACTGCTGCTTGAGAAAACAAAGTCACTAGCCCTTCTTCGTGCGTAAAGTCTGTAGAGGGGAGGGCAGGGCAGGGGAGAGAATTGCTGCATCAAAGTTAACATCTGCTAAAGATGGTCATTGCAGTCCATGGGCATCTGAGCAAATGGCCAAATACTGTGCCCAGGACAAACCTGTGCTTTTGGAAATTTGCCCTAGGTAATTTTTGAAATGTTTTTTTATAGTTTTATATTGTTTTAAATGTTTGACATATGTACACTGTCAGTTGTGTGGGTTTTGTAGCTGTCTTGGAGCTGTAATTGAATAAAGCTAATCCATGGACATCTGGAGAGCCACAGTTTGGCCACCCCTGGTCTTAGACATTATTATTATTATTATTATTATTGTTGTTGTTGTTGTTGTTGTTGTTGTTGTTGTTGTTAAATCTGATTTCTTACCTGCCGCTCCCCATAAGGCTTGTGGTGGGTTACAAAAGTGCATAAAAACCCCAATAAAATTACCCCTAAAAACAGCAATACATGCACAAACAATCCAGTACAAAAATACAAAGCAGCAGAACAATAATACAACAAAGAAGAAGAAGAAGAAGAAGAGTTGGTTCTTATATGCCGCTTTTCCCTACCCGAAGGAGGCTCAAAGCGGCTTACAGTCGCCTTCCCATTCCTCTCCCCACAACAGACACCCTGTGGGGTGGGTGAGGCTGAGAGAGCCCTGATATCACTGCCCGGTCAGAACAGTTTTATCAGTGCCGTGGCGAGCCCAAGGTCACCCAGCTGGTTGCATGTGGGGGAGTGCAGAATCGAACCCGGCATGCCAGATTAGAAGTCCGCACTCCTAACCACTACACCAAACTGGCTCCAACAAACAAAGCCCCAATTCTAAAATTAGCCCTAGGGGAGAATAGGGGAAGCTGACATCTTACCCGCCATCAGGATAATCCGGGAAGAGGTGTCCAGCTCTTCCTTAGTGTGCCGGCCTCAACCATAGACCTGGCGGAGGGGCACGGCCTGATCGTTTCTGCTTGTAGAGCCACACACTGCTTTTGTTTAAGGTAAATACAGTTAGTATTGACTCCCTCCATTTTGGGACACTGTGGGCTGATTTCTTACAAAAAGGATCAGAAAAAGGCTATCCCTTTTCTTTATTTACCCGTTCCTTTAAAAACGTAATGGATTTATTTAAAACTGGGGAGGGAGGTGTAAACGTGTGACGTCACTGGCACCAGCCAGTCAGTGCTGGGCTGCTCACCAAGATGTCATTGTTTTCTAGGAGTGGATCTGTAAGACAAGACGGTATGACTGAATCAGATGCGCCAAATGTGTTTACACAGAAGGCTCATTGCTCGAATTATGAACATCTGGCTGCCCACTGCCCCTTGTTGGATTAAGGGCCTTGGATGTGACATTTGTCAAAGCTTCTCAGCCCCTGTGGCTTCGGAGTCAAACTAACAGCAGTCGCTGGGGATGGAGAAGCACAAGGTTTCCAGCCCAGAGTACCTGGCTCATTAAGCTAATCTCATTAGCTAGTCACCGAGTCATGGATTCGATGCCCTTACAAAATGACGGCTATTTGCAGAAAAATAGTCCTCCGATCTTAATGCTTTGCTTATAACAATCCCTCTTTTCTCCCTCTCAGTTTCTTTTCCACCTCTTCAGAACATGTTCTTTGGGAGATGCTGTTCCTTTCCTCCTTCCTCTTGCCTGAGTCCTTGAGCCCCATCCATCCCTACCAGAGAGCCCTGTGCCATGGCAACATTCTATATATCCAGAGGAGATTTTAAAAAAAAATCTTATTCTATCTATAAACAAAATAAATCAACAGATGACACCCCAGGGACCCATTTCTCTGCAGCCGTTTTCCTCCAGCTGCTTTCTGCTCCGTGCCATTGGTATTGCAAGCGCATAAAATAAGCCCGCCGTACCTGCTTGGGTGCGCGGAGCATCGGTTTCCTCGAGACAGTGCCAGTGCTGTCATAAACATTGTGGGTTTTACAATGTGGGTAATAATAAGATTACTAATAGAGCTGAGATGTTTGCTTATTTAATAGCCTGTCATTTAGCAGCGGAGAATGGTTTGCTGTCATATCGGCTGACACTATGCAGGGAATAGCCGTGGTTATGAAACGTTTTGTAAAAAGGGATTGTGGGGGTGGGATGGGAGGAGGTGCTTAAGGAAGGGAGTAGGGTTGCCAGCTCTGGGTTGGGGAATACCTGGAGACTTTGGGGGTGGAGCCAGGAGTGGGAGGGATTTGGGGTGGGGAGAGATTTCAGTGGAGTATAATGCGATGGAGTCCACTCTCCCAAGCAGCCCTTTTCTCCAGGGGAGCTGATCTCTGTGGTCTGGAGATGAACTATAATTCCAAGGACTCCCTGGGTTCCACACAGGGCCTGGCATCCCTAGAGGTGTATTTCTTCTGGAAAGGCAGGGAGGAGGAGAGAGAGCCGATCCCAAAGATAATTGATCAATTGGAGACCAAGACATATGAATAAAGGATGGAGGAGCTTGGTCTGTTTAGCCTAGAGAGGAGAAGTGGCATGCGTAGAATATGGTTAGGGAGCAGAGCTGTGTACATACCCATCTGGGGCCTCTAGCCTTCCCACCCACTCCAGGCCCATCATTGACATAACTACATATGGTTACATCAACTGATAAATGTTTAACCAATTTAAAAAAATATATTAAAATTAACTTTCACCCATTTGCGAAATCCTTCCAGGACTGTCAAGAAGCCCCAGGGCTTCACAAAACCCTGGTTGAAAAAGCCTGTAGTAGACCAATAGTCTGACTCCGGATAAGGCACTTCATGTGTTTATGTAGTATGTAGTATGTTGACGTCATAGTGTCCTATCCCTGACCCATGTAGCTGCTGGGAAAAGCTGAGGAAGTTGCTATGTAGTAGCTGACATGACATGATGGGAGGCAAGGACTTTTAGGTGGAGTACAGCTTAGTAACAAATAGGGTTACTCATTTCCATGTGGTGCTAGGCATTCTTCTGCTTGCAGTGCAGCCCTGCTGCTGCTTTCCTCTGGAAGCAAATGGGGGAGGCAGAAGCCAGCACTGTTTGTGCTATGACATCTCTTCCTATGAAAACCTGGAAGTGATATCACAGCTGTCAGTAACAATCTAGGAATTTCTCAACTTTTTATGGTTTACTACACCTTGGAGAGCCTCTTGTGGCCCAGAGTGGTAAGGGAGCAGACATGCAGACTGAAGCTCTGCCCATGAAGCTGGAAGTTCGATCCCAGCAGCTGGCTCAACATCTTCCCCACCCCTAATATTCGCACTAAGCCCACAAACTCCATGTCCGGAGCCATACATAAGCTAACCCTAACCCTAGCGAGAATTTAAGCTACAGTAAATCCTTAAGAGCCTCTTGTGGTGCAGAGTGGTAAGGCAGCCATCTGAAAACTTTGCCCATGAGGCTGGGAGTTCAATCCCAGCAGCCGGCTCAAGGTTAACTCAGCCTTCCATCCTTTTGAGGTCGGTAAAATGAGTACCCAGCTTGCTGGGGAGGTAAATGGTAATGACTGGGGAAGGCACTGTCAAACCACCCCGTGTTGAGTCTGCCATGAAAAGCATTATAGCAGAATGAGGAACTCCTGTGAGGATTTGATAGCACAGAAAAGGGGAGCGATACATCAAGCATGTAAATTTGAGGACATGGAAGAAAGGAAACTGTTGGAGTGAGCTAGAGGACATCACCCCAAGGGTCAGACATGACCCGGTGCTTGCGCAGGGGATACCTTTACCTTTACCTTTAGACCTTGGAAGTCCAGCTTGGCCCTGAAGGAAGGGTGCAGTGGTCAGGAGCAGGAGTTAAAAATACTTGGTGAACCTTTTTAGGGTTGCCAGCTCCAGGTTGGAAAATACTTGAAGATTTTTGGGGTGGAGTCTAGGGATGGGAGTGTTTTGGGAGACGAGGGACGGTGAACTGATCTCTGTTGCTTGAAGTTCTGTTGTCCCAACAGATCTCCAGCTTCCATCTGGAGGTTGGGAACTCTTACTGGAAAAGAAGACCTAGAGCCTCAGTTAAAGCAGGGAAAGGTGATGATTGGGAAACCTGACAGCTAATTGGCTGTTGTAAGTGATCTTAGTAATTGAAGTGAAGCCTGTTTTGGGTAGTAGAAAAGAGCAGGAATCTCATAGCACCCTAAAGACAAAGGAAGGAAGGAAGGAAGGAAGGAAGGAAGGAAGGAAGGAAGGAGTGCCAGGATATCGGTCACTGTTCACTTTTTCAGATACAGCTAGAATGTGAGTCCACTAGTCCTTATCACTTGGAGAGTTTCAGATACAAAATGACAATAGCAGGCATGATTGAATTTGTGATATGCAGAGATGTTGTAGGCATGGACAAACCAGCCTTGGTAACGAGACAAGAAACCTAGTTCCCCATTCAGTCCAGGAGGCTGCATTGTCTTGAGCTTCATTATCAGTTGCAATTAAGCAGTCTTTCTTTCTAAGCTCGCTTTGAAATTCCTTTGTAAGAGAAGTTCTCCTCTTTGATCAGCAGCTGAATGTCTTGGAAGGTTAAAATGTCCCCTCACTGTTTTTTGAATGTTGTGGTTTCCAATGTTAGACTTGTATCCATTTATTTTTTTATGTCCATTTATTAATTTGGGATGTGGGTTGTACTTGGCAATACTGGTAGGAGTTACCCCAGTGGAGCTGTAGTCCTTGATCCCTGGGACTGGTTACATATGTACCGAAAATATGTATGCTAGTTCTCAAAGTTTGGCAGTAAACTTCGGATAATGAAACCAATTTGCATTTATACTGTAGAAGTAGCTCTTGTAGGATCTGCGTTTGGCTTACTTTGAATGACAGCAAAGTGTTAGGAGAGCCGGAATAAACCAAACTATGATTTCTGAAAGGGGTCAGTGTTAGGTATTGAAACCTTTCTGTATCTGGCCTCAGAGAGGCATGCTAAACATTTTAAAACCTGACATTCAGGGAGATTTGTCACTAAGGCTTTACTGGTGTCAGATGATATGTCCACAGGATGAAGTCTTTATAAGAAAAATCCCACCATGGTTTAACTCCCTGAAAGACATTGCTGCTTGTGTGTTATTTTGGATCAGCGTGTTTAGACCAGAAATAAACATAACAGGGACTGTTTTATGTCTCCGTAGTTTTGAAATTTCTACTGACCCTGAACTTTTGGTGCCAAACACTTTTCCTTTTGTTTAACAATGTTGTTAATCACATCATATTAGTCTGAGAAGATGTAATTCAGCAGACTAGCTGCTTCCCAATAGAAGAAATTCCATCTCCTGGGAGTTCTTTTCAACCACTGCATACAAGCAAGAATCTTTTATTTCTTTTAACAAATCTTAATTATTACACTGGTTTAAAAAATCACCCGTATGTGATAGCTTTGACGTTTCTTTCATTCTGCTTCCACAAGGTTTGTGAAGGACAGAACATGCTTTAGGATGCTTTGGGCTGATCCTGCGTTGAGCAGGGGGTTGGACTAGATGGCCTGTATGGCCCCTTCCAACTCTATGATTCTATGACATAGATCATATTAGTGTAGTTCACTTTTGACTCTAAATATGTTTTTTTTAAATAAGAAAAATAATGATTTTCCTAGATGAGGTATTGCTCCACTACAAGTCTGTGAGAAAAGAGTCTTCAGATGTGAATCCAGCTGCCTTCACCCCATGTTCTGGAATTTAATGTGTTATGGCCATTGATCATACTATCCGTTGACGTAGCATGTGGGGAACAGCAGAAAAGTGGGACAGAAGTATCCTAAATAAAGCAAAGAAAAGATACACAGTGCTTTACAAAGCAACACCACTCTAAAGAATCAGGAAATGGCCTGAGAAAAGCATTGCAGCCAAGAGTCACTGAAGTTTTGAGGGGGATCTGCAGTTAGACACTTACTTTGTTTATTCCATTGTCAATCCTGTTGAATTCAGATCGCTTTGAACTCGGGTCTTCCTCTCTCTCCCCCTTCCCCATTGAAACAGGAAAGTCTTCTGCACGTGGTTAGGGTAGTTCAGAAGGGGGGGGGAGCCAAGCTTTCTTTCTTTTCTTGAGGGGGGGAGAGGAGTCAGGCAGGGAGCCTCTTTCTTTTCTTGAGGGGGGTGGAGAGGATTGAAAAAGGTAGAGGAGGGAGGAAAAATCCAGGACTGATAGAAGTTGAGAGAAATTAGGGGCTTCTCCTTTAAGGCAAGCATGTCACATGACCAGGTGTAGCCTATCAGAGGTTCTCTACCACAGAGCTTTCTTTCCCAATCTGGATATTGAGCATTAAAAACACTCCAAGATATCACACAATAAAGGTAGGGTCACTCCGGATCAATCCTTCTTGCTGCAGAAGGAAAATTAAAATCACCCAAAATCCAAACGGAAATCGCATTCTGTGTAGAGGGCAGGGACTGAATCGATCTGGGGTTGGAATGAAAGCTCCGTGCAGTTTACACCCTAGAGCCACAGAGGAAATGCAACACAAGAAAGCAGGCAGCTTGAGAATGGGAGTATTGGTGTGGACCATTCCAATAGCCACTTGCTGGGTAGAAGAGTGACTTGCCCGTCGCATCAAAGACACAAACACCAACTTGAGTTTGGTAAAAAGGCATTTATTGAATTACACACACAAGAGCAAAGGCAACCATACACTTGGGACGGATCCAATGGCACACTCTCTTCCCATATTGTAGCCCGTTGACTACTTTTTTATGGGAGGGGAAACCCCTCTGGCAAGCCCACCTATGGGGTCCCAGCGACACACCTGTCAAGCTCCACCTCTATATCAGGCCTGCTGAACCATGGGGAAGGTGAATTATAGGAGAAGCCCATGGGCATCAGCCTCTATTGGGGTCCTTCCCATGCACATGCAGCAGCCACCTCCCATCCCTAAAGATGCTGCTGCTCTGGCACACATACAGCCTCATAAGGAAGCTCCTGTGCCAAGGCGAAGCCCAGCCTGCCGGCACAGACTCAGACCCCAAAAATCCAGCCCTAAATTGTTAAAACCCGCCACTGTGACAAAACATAAAACACTGAAATGTTACGAGGGAAAGTGGGAGCAAGGATCCCGGCAGCAGGTGAGCGATAGAGGCAACCCACTGAGTGGGACTCCTCTTAAACCTGCTGTGCTGCTGGCCCTGCCCACAAGCACTGTGCTGACTCATGCGCCTGGTGGCTGTGCTGCCTCGTACTCTCCTGCCCATGTGCGCAGAGGCTGCTCTCTCCTTTTTGCTCCAGGATGCTCGCCCACCCAAGCAGCAACCATTGTGTGTCCAGGCAGGTGTGTGTGTGTGTGTGTGTGTGGGGTGTGATGGCACCTCTGGCTGTGAAAGTTGGATGATGAAAAAAATGGACAAGAGAAGAATTGATTCATTTGGACTCTGGTCTTGGAGAAGGCTTCTGCGGGTTCCATGGACAGCAAAAGCCACAGGCAAGGAAATGCAGTGCGTAAAGGCTGGAATCGGACTCGGCTGAATGGCTGACAACGAGAACTATGAAAAATGACATGGCAAGCATTATAGCAGAATGAGGAACTCCTGTGAGGATTTGATAGCACAGAAAAGGGGAGTGATACATCAAGCATGTGAATTTGAGGACATGGAAGAAAGGAAACTGTTGGAATGAGCTAGAACAGCCATTCTCAATCTTCCAGACAACAGAGGTCAGTCTGCTTGGGAAAAAATGGCTGTTTCAGGAGGTGACATTATATCCCTTTGAAGTCCCATCCACATATCCTGCCCTTCTCAGGATCTATCCCCAAATCTCCAGGAGCTGGCAACCCTACAAGTGGGAACAGAAACAGGTGTTTGCAGTCCTCTTGAGAGCCAGCTTGGTGTAGTGGTTAGGAGCACGTACTTCTAATCTGTCGAGTTGGGTTTGATCCCCCGCTCCCTGACATGCAGCCAGCTGGTTGACCTTGGGCTTACTACACCACTGAGAAAGCTGTTCTGATCCAATGGTAATATCAGCCTCACCTCCCTCACAGGGTGTCTGTTGGGGGGAAAGGGAAGGCAACTGTAAGTCACTTTGTGCCTCCATTGGGTAGAGAAAAGCGGCATATAAGAACCAACTCTTCTTCTTCTTCTTCTTCTTCTTCTTCTTCTTCTTCTTCTTCTTCTTCTTCTTCTTCTTGATCCCTTTCATCACTAGCAAGTCTGAGAGCTTGAAACCCAACAATTTAACTCCTGATGAAAGTCATTGTGGTTTCCAAAAACACCTGTGATGTTCACAGCTATAGAGTGTGTAGCAGAAAGATTCTTTCCCTGACATGGGAGGAATTGTGTCATACTCGTTCTATATGTTTTTACATTAAGTTGGCATCAATCTGTAGGGAAAGAACTATATATAAAGAGAAGATTGGTCTAAATTAAGATTGGCCGTGTTGTGCAGAGGCTGATCTTTTCACAGCATCATCCTTTAGAATTGCCTTAACTTCAAACATTTTCTAGTGAAGGTCTTGGATGGGAGTTTTTTGTCTTTCGGTGTATTCTTTAAACAACACCCATATTTTAGAAACCCAAAGATGACTGGGAGCAGAGCACAAAAAGAAAAAAAAATTATAATCCCTTCCTTCCTTCCTTCCTTGGATATGAAAAGCAGCTTTTTTATGAAATGTAAACAGTGAAAACAACTATAGCTAAGTTGCAATAGCGAACCAAGGGCAACAGAACACTGAAGGTCAAATAATAATAAAATGAAGGAGGGAAATCTCAGTCCGCCTCATTCCGTTTTGTCATCTGCTCCTGGGAGGCTGTGAAGGTTCTGTCCTTAAAAGAATTTGTCACAGGCGCATTGGTGCTCTGAGCTTCAGGAGAGCCAGGACTCTTGGCATATCCCTGGTGATACTGATACAACCATCTCTCTGAGCCCGTTTGCCCCACTTACAAAGAGGTTCTGTGTTGTTAAAAAACTTCACCAAATACTGATAAGTATACATTTGTGCCTGTAGAATGTGTGGGTAATCAGACCACAAGAATGGCCCATGGTCTGTTTGTAGAGTTGCCAATTCCACATGGGGAATTTCCTAGAGGTTTGGGGACAGAGCCTTGGGATGGCATAGTTTGGGTTGACGAGACCCTCAGCAGGGTAGGATGACGTTGAGTGTATCTGTCAACATTGCCATTTCTCAGGGGAGCTGCTTTCTGTAGTCTGGAGATTGTTCTTCTGGGAGATCTTCATGCCCCACCTGTAGGCTAACAACCCTTGACAGAGCAGGTGCCTCACCTGGAGTGAGGAGGCTTAATAAATGACAACATGATATATATTCTTGGGAAAATATTGATATGAGGTCACAACTCTCTAGGAATTGCTGGAAACTCTATGGAAACCTATCAGCCTAGAGTTTCTAGTGATTCCTAGAGAGCTGTGACATCACAGCTAGGCTTTTCCTCGAACAGATATCCTGCCATCAGGCAGACCATGATTTTTCCTTTTATTTTTTTCTCACTGCCACTCCTAGCAGCTCCAAAAAGAGCAGTTTGCCAGCATGGGGTCTCCCATTCTGACAAGCCTCCAAAGAGATAAAACCGGAATTGAAGGAAGACGTAGAAAATCAGACTTCTTTGGGTGTCTAGCCACATGGCTGTTTTATATAGTTAAAATTGGCACATGTACATTCAGTGAACCCACTGACTGGTTTTGTAGGATTGTTAACATTGGGTTGGGGAATTCCTGGAATGTTAGGTTTGGAGCCTGGGGCGGGGAGGCAGCTCAGCTGCTATGCCATAGACTCCACCCCCCCAGAGCTGCCATTTTCTCTAGGTGAAGTGATCTCTGTAGTCTAGAAACGAGGTGTAATTCTGGGATATCTCCAGGCCCATCTGGAGGCTGGCATCCCTTTGTGGGCAAAGGAGAAACAAACTCAATTGGATCTTCAGCTGCTGCTAGTCAACTAACTGAATCTTCCCCAAGACCTTTCCTGACTGCAGTGCTAACTTTAAAATCCACACATTACAAAATCCAGTGTGTTTCTTACCTTGTTGCCTGTAACCATACATTGCTTGTGATTGTTTCTGACCTCTGTCTAAAACATTCTGCGCATTTGTGAATTCATTTACATCCTCTTATCACTTTGAAGTTCAAAGCTTTGCAAAATGTTACCGCCTCCTTTTTGTGTGTGTGTTTGTGCATAATAATTGGATTGCACTCTTCACTGCTGCATCTGAAAGGGCATTTTATCTAGAAAGGTATGCCCTAGGTGCCAAACAAGTCAGACAGAATTGCCACTGTAGTTTTTCCTTATACAATGAATTACAAGCACAAGGCAAGTGCTGTGCATAAACTTTCCAATACTATGTATTTGGTTTAATGTTATAAACATATATTTCTGTTCAGTACTATTTGCTAAGCAATAGCATAAATTTCCACATTGCATTTTGAGACACAGGTACGACATCAAGTCAAGAAAGCAGTTGTCGCTATGTTTTGGAGTGATTCTTCATCAGCAATAGTAAATTTCCAAATGCAAGCTACAGAGCTCTTCACAGTCAACAAAAGCTCAAATGGCTCCAGGATTCATCTGTGCGACTGAACTCTTTATCATAGAGCATGCATGCTAGCAAGGTACAGGGCTGCATAGTCTTCCCAGCTACCTTGGATTTCAGTTCTGTTGCTTTGGCCCAGAAAGGACATGTGAGAGAACCCGAGCTTTGTGGAAGCTGGATCCTATACCTGTTTTAACCATCAAGAGAGGGAGGGGAGCGATTTTCATGGGCTACCTGGAATCATAGAATCATAGAGTTGGAAGGGGCCATACAGGCCATCTAGTCCAACCCCCTGCTCAACGCAGGATCAGCCCTAAGTATCCTAAAGCAATAGAGCTGTGCTCAAAGAAAGCCTCCTTTGTTATTTCTCATCAAAGAATGGCCAACTCAAACTTTGCCCCTCACTGCAAACCAGCCAATTTACATGGCTTCGGCTGGATTATGTTGTGGCGTGGACTGGGAAATGCCACTAATATCCTAGCTATTGAGCAGTTGTTGTCTGGTGGCGGAAACTGCCACGGAAAGTGCAATGAAGCCCCAACTGACTTATGGTCACCTTGTGGGATTTTGAAGGCAAGAGATGTTCAGAGGTGGTTTTCCATTGCCTCTCATGACCCTTGTATTTCATGGAGGTTTTCCATCCCGATACTACCCAGGGCTGCTTAGCTTTCAAGACTGAAACACCATAAAAACACATGGGTGGGAGTGCAGAGGGGGAGGGGTTGGAAGAAAAAGTCAACTCCAGAAGGGGGAATGCAAAGCCACCAGAGTCTCTTGACTAAGTGATGGAGTTGCATGGAGTGCCTTCATCACAGATCCATGGCTTGTTGCATGTGACACTGGGGTGGGCAGGGCAGGGCAGGGCAGAGCAGGCTGCCTCTGCTAGCATATTTTATGATGCCAGTAAAGGGGGACAACTCCTTGTCTCACTATGATCCAGAGTAGGAGAGGGCAACTTGAATGTTCTGCTTCTGTCACCCAAATATTGTGGGCCATCTCCAAGTAGAGGGAAAGGGGTCTCTGTTATATCTTACAGTAACAATTTTTAAAAAAAACATCTTTCTCCCCCTGCTGGTTCCCCCCTTATCTTCTGTTTAGCTTCTTTCTTTTTCTTTCTACTTGTACATTAATCACTGCACTGGCTCTGCTCTTTTGTTTATGTTAGTCTAGGCTCAGCAGTGCCAAGTTTCCCCTTTCCTTCCCTAAGCACCTCTGTTTTTCTGGGTTTGATATGATTTTGTTCCTGCATATTGCAATATTTTCGGTGCTTTATATAAATGACAGTGTCAATGGCAAAAAAGAAACTATTTATGTGTTAATACTTAGATGATTCCTGACAAGCAGTGCATCTCTACACAGAGTTACTCCAGAAAAGACCCCTGAAATCAACGAACGTAGACTGTTGTACTCTGTGTAGGTCTTTCCACTGTTTGTGCTGTGCTATTGTTTATTTTTATAGTTCCTACCCTGTTTTCTTAAAGCCAGAATTGTAAAGTAGCTCACAGGTATCAAAATCTAATACAAATAATAGTTCAACTTTAATATAAATTATCCCTTGCAGCCAGAGATTCTCTGCTGAGCTGTGTATTGTTTCCTCTTTTTAGTATTTGTATGCAATTGAGCCCTGACCTGGTTGGCCCAGGCTAATCAAACCTGGTCAGATCTCAGAAGCTAAGCAGGATAATTCCCGGTCAGTATTTGGATGGGAGACCCCCAAGGAAGTCCAGGGTCATAATCCAGAAACAGGCAATGGCCAACCAGCTCCGAATGTCTCTTACCTTGAAAACCCCATGGGGACACCACAAGTCTGCTGTGACTTGACAGCAAAATAAATAAATAAATAGCTACTTTAGTTGAACAAAGAATTCCTGGCATGGTGGTGAGCAAACTACTTCCATGGGATTGTTGTCTGTCAGAATTTTTTTTTAAATAGTGACCAGCGGAGAAGAGAATACTCTGAAGTATATAAGTACCACAGAATGGCTAGGCATGAATGAACTGCCCTGAGCCTCAGGGGAGGGTGGCATATAAATATAAATATAAAGGTAAAGGTAAAGGTAAAGGTATCCCCTGTGCAAGCACCGAGTCATGTCTGACCCTTGGGGTGACGCCCTCTTGCGTTGATATAGATATAGATATAGATATAGATATAGATATAGATATAGATATAGATATAGATATAGATATAGATATAGATATAGATATAGATATAAAAAGCTGGTCCATCCCAGTTGTGCCAACAAAGCAGGCCTCTTTTGAAATTCTGGGGGCTAGTATAGGGGGGAGCCACACCAGGAGTCCATGCCTTCTCATGTTCCTCAAACTGTGCAGGAAACAGCTGCTCTGGAGCAGCAATTACACCACAATGTTTACAGAAGGAAGAATCTCCCGGACAATAATTCTCTTGCCCAGTGTTCAGGTAGGTCTTGACAGTAGACCCAAAAGCATCTGAGACCTTTGGCATAGAGCTTGTTTAGAAGTGTCCAAGGCCATGGTCATGCTAGTAGGATTTTGCCCTTTTTCACTCTCTTTAAACAACATTGACATTGCAAACTGCTTTGGAAAGTCCCGTGTCCAAGACGGTCTGCCATGTGGTGGTTAGTAGTAGAAAAATATCCCCTTGGGTACTTGCATCATGGCTGTAATGAAGGGTGGAAAAAAGCATTCATTTATGTAGCAGATGTACATGCTCTCTAAAAAAAACCCACAGATAAATTAGCTAGTCTATTACTTATCAATTTTAGGCTGCCATTCTCTCTGGAATTCGAGTCTCCAAGATGGTAAGAAAGTACACCAGGTGGTACACCAGATAAGTGCACCAAGATTAACAGTCCAATAACCTAGAATTTAAAAAAATACCAAGCCAGAGTTTACGTATAGCATAAAGCATATACAACATGGAAAGTGCCTCATAAAAAGAGGCTAGAGTAGGGCAGTAAAACCATGTGAAAGACTAACTCCCAGGTAAAAGCCTAGGTGAAAAGGAACATGTTAGTCTATCAATTCAGTGAGAGCAGCAGCATCCAACACCACCTTCAGGAATCCATCCAGGTAAGAACAGACCCACCATGGTGCCCCCTGCCCCTAACCTTGCCAGTCTCTCTAGAACTGGCTTTCTGAACCAGAGTTTCGTGACAGCCCTGGAAGGGTTTCCTGAGTAGGTGGGAGTTAATTAATTTTTTTTATATATATATATATTAACAGCTGTTAAACATTTATCAGGTGATAGGACCATATGAGATCACGTCAACCCACCCAAATGGCCAATGGAGTGAGTGGGAAGGGGGGGGGGGTCCCCAGGTACATAGCCAACCATATTCTGCACAATCTTGCCACTTCTGGGGTTTCTTGAATCCCGAAGAATATTTCAGGGGTTTCTCAAAGGTAAAAAGGTTGAGAAAGGCTGCTCTAGAAAAATACCACAGTGGATGGTATCAAAAGCTTCTAAGAGGTCCAGGTCAGAGAATCAACTGGGAAGCCCTCTGCTTGGTGAAGATCACCAGAAACTGGCCAGAATCTGGATTCAAATGGGTCTAGATATTATTGATTTGAGGAGATTAATCTCTTGTATATTGCAATATTTTAGTTCTTCCAGAGATCTCTCAGCCTTTCCAGCTTCACAGGTGCTTGTTGTGGGGAGTGGGAGGGTAGATAAAAAGTGGGGTACAAAGAACCAGCTCTTCTTCCTCGATTCTGGAGCATGTGTTTTGTATCTTTGACTGTAGGGATACGAAGAAACAAACAACAATCCCCGTTTGACGGTAGAGTTCTGGGATAAGGCGATGACTTTTTCAATATACTCTCTGATGAATTCAGAACATCCTGTTTTTCTTCTAATGTGTTCAGTGATAAGGGGAGGGGGGGGAACATTCCGTGCCCCTTCAGTCAAACTGTTTTGAGGATGCAATGAAGCAAATTGCCTCTGAGTTCCTGTTAGGACAGACATGCTCAAGTGCATGCATGTTTACTCAGAAGTGAATCCCATTCAATGCAGCAGGATTTACTCTCAAGTAAGTTTTCATAGAATGGCCACAAGGCAGGGTCCGTTGTGGAAATTTATTTCATGGTTCCTGATTGAAATCAATGGGAACACAGAATGCTTATGAAGAAGGGAAAAGAAAAGTTGGTTTTTATACCCCACTTTTCTCTACCAGAAGGAATCTCAAAGCAGCTGACAATCGCCAGCTGTGAAAGCCTGTTCTAGACCTTTTGTTGATGAATTATAAAGGAAAATGTGCACTCTTTTATTTTTCTCCTCATAACTCCACAACAAATATGCTAGAAATTTAGAGGGATGTGCAAAACCCCTCCAGTCTATTGGACCCTCCAAATCCAGGATTCTCATAGACATTTTTTTCAAGGTATAATCTGTGAAGAAAAATAACATCTGGCTTGATTTCTCCTGTGACATGGTTATAACTGCACTGCAGGAGTAGCTGCCCCTAGGATCTGCACATGGCAGGGAGGTCTTTCCCCACCACATGCAGAACTGGCTGGGAGCTCTCAGCTTCCTACCCACCTGCCCCCCCCCCAAGCCAATCCTGGGCTGGCTCCTCTTATAGTTTGGTTTAAGCCTTGCTGCAGGTTTTAAGCTGGCCTCAGGATCTACGTGCAGTAGGGTGGTCTCCCCCTGATGCACACAGACCTGACTGAGAGCTCTAAGCTTCTACCACCTTGGCCAGTCCTGGGCTGGCTCCTGTTACAGCTAGGTTTAAACATAGTTGAATATACCTGAATAAAATCTGAGAAAGATGGCTTTATTTGGGTTCAGCTATAACAGTAGGCAGTCAGACTCTCTGATCTGTATTCTGTTTAAACAATAAGTAACATGTTATTTTGCAGCTATTTATTTGGCTTGGTTTATGCTGAATGCACACCTTTAGAAATAAAATTCCTTTCTATAAAATGACATTGGGAAACAGAGCATTATTACAACAGATAGCTATAACTTTATAACATATCCGTGATCTCAGGCAGGATAGATCTCAGTAGGTACTAGCCATAGTGAGGGACTAAAGGGAGCATCCATGTTCAGAGGCAGTAAACCTCTGAATGTTCATGCCTAGAGAGTCAACATTAAGAGAAGGTGTTGGCCTCTATACCCTCTTGTTTGACATTCAGAGGAACTGGTAAGACAGGATTCTAGATTCAAGGCAGATATATCTTTAGACCCAGGGATCCTCAGTTGGTTGGTATTACTTGACTAAAGTATTCTCTGGGGAAAGTATTCAGAAAGGTAGTTCCTCAGATATGCAGGGCCCAGAGCATGTAAGGCCTTAAAGGTTAATACAAAAACCTTGAACAAGATCCAGAACTTGACTGGAAACCAAAACAGCTGCCACAAAATAGGTCTTTATGCGCTCTCCATGGTGTTCATGTAAGAATCTGGGCAGCTGCGTTTTGGACCAGCTGCAGTTCTCAGAGCAGAGTCAATCGTAGGCCTGCGCAGAGTGAGTTACAGAAATCATTTGGAGGTGACCATTTCATGAGTCATGGTGGCTAGGTGTTCTGGATCCAGGTAGGGTGCTAGTAGCTTTGCTTGGCATAGATGGCAGAACACCAGCTGTGCTACCTTCATGACCTGAGCCTCCATCAATAAGGAAGAAGAAGAAGAGTTGGTTCTTAGATGCTGCTTTTCTCTACCCAAAGGAGTATCAAAGCGGCTTGCAATCGCCATCTCTTTCCTCTCCCCACAACAGACACCCCGTGAGGTGGGTGAAGCTGAGAGAGCCCTGATATCACTGCTCAGTCAAAACAGCTTTCTCAGTGCTTGGCGATCCCAAGCTGGTTGCATGTGGGAGAGTGCAGATTCAAACCTGGCTTGCCAGATCAGCCTGCTCTGATCTGCCCATACTCCTAACCAGTACACCAAGCTGGCTGTCATAATCAAAGATCACTCCAGGCTTCTGGCTGATTATGCAACTGTAAGCCTGTCCGTCCTGGGAAGGCGTGCTTCCTGATCTGGTCCTTTCTTCCCCAGCCTTCCCCAGCCACAGGACCTCTGTCTTTGAAGGGTTTAGTTTAAGGCATCTTGCTTTGAGACATTCCATCAGTGCCTCCAGATAATGGACTAATGCGTTCACACGGGCAACTGGATGACCATCCATCAGGAGATACAGTCAAGTGACATCATCGTACTGGTCACATTCAAGTCCAATGCTCTGGAATAACTGGGCAAGAGTACAGGATGAACCACTTACCCTTTCAGACCTTCCAGGAATGTCCCTGTATATAGGGACAGATTTATTATCTCCTGGAGAGATCCTCGTACATTCTTGCTGCTCAGTTTTAGGAGCCACGAGGGGCAGGGATTTAGAGGACAAGTGGTTGGCCTCATTGAAGCTCGCAGCCTGTCGACATCAGCCTGCACAAAACTTCTAAAACGGTCAGAATACTCCTTCAAAGGCAGCCAAGGGGACTGATATACAAATGAAACCAGAGACATTCCTCTTGGGATTAATGGGGAAAGAATTTGAAAAACAACAACACCGAACTTTGTTTTTGCACTTGATTACTGCAGCGAGACTTTTATATGCTCAGAAATAGAAAAGTTCATTATTACCCATGAAGAAAGAGTGGTAGAATTGGCAGAAATGGCCAAACTTACTGCTTTAATTAGAGAAAAGAAAATTACAGTTTTTGTAGCTAACTAGGAACCTTTATGGACTTCCTGCGTGATATGGACAAAAATGAAATAATGGTTTTAGGACTGGGGGGGGGGATATGAACGTACAGAAAAAAGAATGGTTTTAAATTACTTTATATACTGTAACAATTTGATATATATTCATAATAATCATAGATAAAATCATAGATAAAAGAATAATCATAAATTTAAAAAAATCTTTTCTTTTCCTTTTCTTATTTGGTATTCTGTATCTTTCTTCTCTCTCATCTATGTTACATTTTAAAATCTTGAATAAAGGTTTCATAGAAAAAGACGGTACAGGACTAGATGGACCACTGGTGTGATCCAGCAGGGATCTTCTTATGTTCTCAGGAATTGATTTTTTTTAAGTGGCACGTAGTGGAGAATAGCAGCCATAAAGGGCTGAGGCAAGGAAAGGCTGTGGGAATAGAGAGCTATATGGAGAATTAGGTCTATGCGGAGGCAATGCTGGCCTTTTAAAAACTGATCAGTAGATTTTTAAATGAGTCCATGTAACTAATGAGTCTTATAACACTTCTGCCTTTGTTAAAGGTTAACATTGATACCAAGAAAGTCAGTGTGATCTTTAAGTACTCTAAAAAGTCCTGAGTGAAAGGATGATTGCATGATCCAAAAACTGGATCTTGCCAGTGCGTGTACATTGGGAGACAAGAAGAAGTTTTGAAAGCCTTCTATAGTTTTATCCCTCACGGCAGTTTAAAATGCAAAATGTCTTAGAAGGGGAAAAGAATAAACCTTTCAAAATCAAAGAAAGGGCAGGTTCCTTTTAAGATGCCTGTATGATTTCAGTTGCAGATAAAAATGTTATGTAAATGCTTTCAAACAGCCTGCTCTGATCTGTCCAATCATACTGTACAGCTTTTGCTTTTGCTTCGAATGGGAATTTTTTAACTGTAATGTTGTGTTACCTAGCTTAAAGGAAAAGCCCTGCATGCATAAAACGTATCCATGGCCTGTTTTTTGATTCAGAGCATTCATAGATTCTCCTGTCTACTTAAGGCAGAGGAATATGGGGATCTAGTAAATTGCCAAACTTATTCCTGAATATGGTGTGGGGCAGAATCCCATATTCCTTATGTCTGATTTTGTTCTGATTCAGGTTCCACAGGAGGGGGAAATCATATGTGACCGTATATGTGACTGCATAATGCAGACCCTTTGTTCAGTCACATGTGATCGGATACACAATATTTTACAGAACTTTGTGTGCATAGAGAGGGGAAGCGATGAGCTTTTGCAGGCCTCTGTAGTAACCTCTGAGGACCCTTCATGAGCGAAGTGAAACTATCAATGGGTTTGAAACAACTGGTCAGTTTCATCCATCTTTTAGTGAATGTGTTTTAGTTTCGTCATTTTAGTGGATTCCAACCAGGATATTGTGCATTTTCTGCTCATAAGAAATAACCAAAGAAGCCCCGTCACTGTAGGGCAGGGGTAGTCAAACTGCGGTCCTCCAGATGTCCATGGACTACAATTCCCATGAGCCCCTGCCAGGGGCTCATGGGAATTGTAATCCATGGACATCTGGAGGGCCGTAATTTTACTACCCCTGCCATAGGGGGTGGACAAAGACTTTGTACCCCATGTTGGGCAGTTCCACCCATCCCCCCCCCCCCAGCATGACTACCAGTGCCTGTCCTTGTAAGGGGGGAAGCAAAAGGGAGGGTTTAAATGGCAGATGGCCATTTAAACTGAATAGTTGATCGGTGGGCTAGTCAGACTGTTCAGTTTATATGCCAGCTGGATCAGCTGACTCATCCAAATTGATTTGGGCCTTTCTGATTCAGTCCATTTAAACTAATGGGGATTGCGATTCGGTTCAAATATGCCTGCAAAACCCCCGAATCAGCATTGAGTCAAGTTTTTTGGGGTTATCCAAGCTGAATCACACATCCCTAGTTGCCAGTGAAACTTCCTTACATTGACGAATATTTGCTAGCTCCTACATGGCTGTCCTTCCCTGTCTGAATTTCCTTCTTATTTCTTGGGTACAGTCTCCATTTAGATTGGTGATGGAGCCAAGGAATAGAAAATCTTTAACAATTTAACAATTTCTTCCTTGTCAACTTTAAAGTCATGTAATTCCCCCGTAGTCTTTACTTTGTCTTCTTAATATTCAGCTGCAATGAGTTCCCCTGGGATAAATGAAGTATTTGTACAGGCGATTACCTCAGACTCTGAAGCGGTAACAGAATTTGAGAGAGGTGTTTTAACTTGTTTTAACTATTTGAATTAATGTTGTTATTTCTGCATTGTTACCTTTAATAATTATGTTTTATTGATCATATTGTTAACTGCCTTGAGCCGGCTTGCTGGGAGGGGTGGTCATAGAAATCCAAAAAAAATAAACATACAGGCAAACAAACAAATAAAGAAATTCTGCACTTTCTGTCTTAGCCTTCATGAGTTGTCGTTTCACAGAATACATGCTCATTTAGAGTATGTATAAGTAGAATTAACAAATAATTAATTAAGTAATAGAGCCTCTTGTGGCGCAGGGTGGTAATGCAGCAGAAATGCTGTCTGAAGCTGTCTGCCCATGAGGCTGGGAGTTCAATCCCAGCAGCCGGCTCAAGGTTGACTCAGGTCGGTAAAATGAATACCCAGCTTGCTGGGGGGTAAATGGTAATGACTGGGGAAGGCACTGGCAAACCACCCCGTATTGAGTCTGCCATGAAAGCGCTAGAGGGTGTCACCCCAAGGATCAGACATGACCCGGTGCTTGCACCTTTACCGTTACCGTTACCGTTACCGTTACCGTTACCGTTACCGTTACCGTTACCGTTACCTTTACCTTTACCTTTACCTTAAATAAGTAATAAATTTAGGGAATCCATTATGACAAAGTTGTGATGATACTATCTCACATTCATGTCTGCCATCACATTCCAACAGGCCTCTGGCCACCCCCACAAGGGGCTTCCAAAGCAAGTGAAAAGAGGAGGTGGCTTGCCACTGTCTTCTTCTATAGACTTCTCCTGGGTGGTCTCCCATCCAAGCACCGGCCCTGTTTAGCTTCCGAGATCTGACATGTTATGGGCAGAGTAAATCTCTTGACTTCTTCTGTACTGCCTTCAAAATACCCATCAAAGTTAAAGTTTTTGTTGAGTTTACATGAAAGCTTCTCTGCTTTCAATACGTTCAGCAGGCTATTTGCAAATTCAAGATGATGGATCATTACTTCTTTATAGCGTCCGTACTAAGTTTTGCTGTAGCTTTTCTTTGCCTGCATTTCCTTATCAGCCCCCTCCAGATCTGCACTTTGAATCCACTTTTTTCCTTTTTACAGGAAATAGTTCCATCAATATTTAAGTTTTGAACTTAGTTGAATTTATTGTGTGAGAGTTTTACCTCTCCCACCTTCTTTATTGGGAGAGGGGAAATGTATAGTTCCAGGGATAAAATCATAAATTTCTTAATCTCGGTTTCGTATTCTCCCACAATTTCCCTTCCCCCCCCCCTGGTAAGGCCAGATTCCTAGTTTTTATGCTCATAATATGAACTGACAGCTTGACTGATGGAATATACTTCCTGGGGATCCCAACCCCACATTTTCTTCCTAACACTAATGTTAACCCTTCGGTGCTCTCATTCAATTCCCAGCCCTCACCTAGTTCAAATTCTAATTTTAACCAGCCAGACTTTCAGACCAGGTGAGCCCAGTTATCATACAAATTGTTGTGGAGTGGTAGAAATCCTTTGTAAATGGCAGGAGAGAATCATGTGGTCCAGAAGGGGCTAAAAACCTCCTTCCTGTTAATGTCCGCACATGTGAGGTCAGGACCCTGTATGTCAACAAAATAGTTGGTTGGTTCCACCCTTAGTGCTCACATAATCAGATCACAGAAAACCCTTGTAAGTGGATCTTTTCTTGCTGAGATAGGACCCAAGGGCCCTTTTAAATAGGACGGTAAATAAGGCGACCAGGAAGAGCAATCGATCTGGCTTCCTGCTCCCACCACTTTGCCATCTTGTTTGCAATCAGCCTTCTGCATTTCCCCCAGTCAGTCCTCTTAGGAGACAATGGAGCGGCAAAGAGTTAGGCCGGATGGACTCTCATTCACGATGCCTGAAATGACTCAGAGTTATTCTCCATTGCTTGAGACGTTTCTGTCTTGGAAATCACAAGCCCTTTCATCCCTTGTGATCTTGTTCCTCTTCCTGTGCTCTAGGATGATGTTTGCATACGAGGAGGCAAAAACGTTAAGATGATAGGCCTCTTAAGGGATGCTAAAGGCCATATCTGATTAGAGGTAGTAACACTTTGATGGGTTCTTATGGGGGGAAAGGGGGTTCTTCACATAAATGAAATGTTTTACCTGTGAATCTGGTAAGCTGTTAGCAGCTGGCAATGTCTGAAAGAATAAGTGGAGGAGGTATTGCCCAAATGTTGATGTCCTGTTGAATATGTTGCTGCTTTGCTGCTCAATGGGATACTGCTAATTTGGAGAAACCCTTGACTCCAGCTGAGTATCAAGAGGCAAACCCTGATCTGGGCATGGAGTCTAAACTGACTGGGTTGTTTATACTGTAGAAGCAAGCAAAGATAAGTTATTCCACAGCCCTAGATGTTATGGTTGTAGAAAGGCTCTCTACACATGCTCAAAGGCATACTTAGGGCAATTCTGCACTGTTAAATGTAGAGAAATGCTTACCTTAGATATAGTCTGGTCGTTCTGCATGCACATCGCCAACATCCAGTGTCCAGGCAGCAAACTGCTTGCTACATCCTCCTAGCTAGTTGGGGAATCACATAAAGTGGATTCCCCATCCAAAAAAGCATGAGCTACAGGAGAGCAACCAGCAGACCACACGCTAAAGAAATGTATGGAAGCAAAGAAACACTTTCTCCGCCTCCAATGTCCCACCCTTGCACCCACCTCTCTCTCTCTTCTCCCGGGATGGGATTTTTTTTAAAGCAAATTACCTGGAGCAATGAATAGGAATACAAGTGTGCAGGCAAAGGCAAAATAATTTTTCCCCAAAGTTGTAACAGAAAGCATGCCTCTCTGAAGTCCCCCCCACAAAAAAATTAGGAATGAGATTTATTTTCAGTATCAAGGCTCATGATTCCATAAGGGGTGGCATTCAAACAGCGCTATGCATCTATGATTAGATGTGTAGGCATTTCAATTAAGAAGAATTGAATAAAAAGAAATAGCAGGCATCGTGGGCCCCTTATAACATTTAGGAAGGGGATTGGTTGCCAGGATTGATTGACAAGCAGAAGAGTCGCATGTAAAGCATGTTGCTCTCTTCTGTCATTTCCGGAAGGCAATGCGGAGTGTAAGAAGCATGAAAAAGCGGCAGAGAAAAGCAAGACAGAAAGAAGGTGAAGAATGGCCAGAGGTACAATAATATTTAGTGTTTTCCCATTACGCTGGCGTAATGCTATTTTTTCAATGTGCAGAAATGACCAAAGAGTGGGAAACCAGGAACTTCTTAAGCTTGCTACCTAAGCTCCTGCTTCAGAGGAACTACAAAGATTGTCAAAGTTGCTCCTGATGCGGCTGTCCCTTTGATCTCACTCCACCTGGACAGGACTTCTGAAGTGCTGACTCAAAGACAGCATTACCTCCTCCTGCAACTTGTATAACTGCTGGAACTTTCTGATGGGAGAAGCTGCACCTGGTGAGAATCCTCACCCACTCCAGTATGTTTTGGTTTTACAGCTGGGCAATTGGGATAATGGGATTTTGGCTAAGTTAGTGAAACTGTCACAGCTGCTCAGAAGCCTAAGGACATAAGGAAGGCTGAATTGGACCATTTAAAGTGTAGGGATGGGTGATTTGGCTTGGATTTGGCCCAAAAGTACCTGAATCAATACTAACTTTTCCCAACTGAATTGCCCATCCCTAGTCAAGAGTGGCAGACTCTAGTCTGGGGAAGCAGATTTAATTCCCTACTCCTCCACATGCAGCCAGCTGGGTAACCTTGGCCAGTCACAGTTCCTCTCAGAGCTCTCTCAGCCTTACCTATCTCCCAGGGTGTCTGTTTTGGGGAGAACAAGGGTAGGGGATTGTAAGCCACTCTGAGACTCGTTAGGTTAGAGAAAAACAGGGTACAAAAAAAAACAGGTCTTCTTTTTGAAACAGGACGCTGGAGTAGATGGAGATCCCACTTGGGGGTGGGGGAGTTCTTATATTCTTAGCACAGGCTTTTTGGATAGGCTTTGGGTAATTTGTTTGGTATGGCAGAGGATTGGCCTCTCTCACCCCTTGTTGTCCCTCCCTGTTATGTCAGTTGTGGTTTGTAATGGTTTGTTTGTGCAACAGTTCTTGCAGTGCAAGTTTCTTTCTTTCCGCCTGTGTGTTGTCAAAGCCAGCACAGCAATTACGTGCTGAAAACATCCAGAAATCTGCTCTGAGATCATTCAGTCTGCCGGCTTCTCTCTCTCTCTCTCTCTCTCTTTCTCTGTTACGTACAGTATGTGCATTGTGCCTTTTAATTTAGATGACATTTTAGCAAAAATATATTATTCTCTATTTAATTATCTGTTTCCAGTTATTTACCCCCTGTCCCCAAGGTTAACATCAAACATAGTTAAAAAAAGAAAAACAAAAAAACCTCCTTGAGCCTTTTTTTGTTTTTTCTAGTGGTCACTTTTCAAGGCATATCGGATGTGCTTGGAACACTGGACCCGTGCCATATTTATTACACATGTACTGTAATACACAGTGGCACCTGTGAGTTACATAAAAGGCCTCATTCATATGGAAGCCTTGTGTTTGTGCTCCTCGTGGAGGCCAAGAACAAGTTCATACTGTGTAGAGGAGAAAAATATTGAACCAGTGGCGAGAAAGAAGGCAGTTCTGAGCACCCTTAGGCGTTTCTTTCCAGAGTACAAAAGTCTGTAGCTTCCTTTCACATTCTTAGTGGATGTAAAATTCAGCCTTTCTTCTTCTTTTAGTCCTTGCTAGCTGATTTGTTCTATGCAGAGGAAAACACAGAAACTCTAGAACAGGGGTAGTCAAACTGCGGCCCTCCAGATGTCCATGGACTACAATTCCCAGGAGCCCCTGCCAGCGAATGCTGGCAGGGGCTTCTGGGGATTGTAGTCCATGGACATCTGGAGGGCCGCAGTTTGACTACCCCTGCTCTAGAAGATGGGGCGTGTTAGGAAATTAAGGATGTATGCAGTTCCCTCCTATTGAGCCTGGACTTTGGTAGATTGAGCTCAGTTTGAGCAGCTTTGACCAGAAGGAGCCACTTCCCAGGGTCTCAGGCAGAGAAGGACCCTGAGAACTTTCAGCCTCGCCATAAACAAGTTTAGCAGGCAATCATACTGTTTAACAGCTGCGATCGCTTGTGAGCTGAGCCTTGTATCTGCTTGTCTCGCTTTGCTATCCATTTGCCTGACTTATGCACGGAGCAGCTTTGTGGATGTGTAGTGGCTGTGGCCGTGAAGTAGCCTTTCTCAATTTTGTTTACCACTGAGAAACCCCTGAAACATTCTTCAGGCTTTGAGAAACCCCAGAGACACCTGTGCAGAATATGGTTGGGAAGCAAAGCTGTATATGTGCCCACGTGGGGCTCCTCCCCTTCCCACTTCCCCAGGCCCATCATTGGCCATTTTGAGAGGGGACGTGAGTTGACATGACCATATATGGTCGCATCACTCAATAAATGGCCTGGAGAGAAGAGAACTAAGAGGTGATAAGATAACCATCTTCAAGTACTTGAAAAGCTGTCATAGAAAGGATGAAGCAGAGTTGTTTACTTTTGCTTCAGAGGGTAGGTCCAGAACCAATGGAATGAAATTAATTCAAAAGACATTTCAGCAAAACATCCAGAAGAGGTTTTTGACAGAGCGGGTCCTCAGTGGAACAGGCTTCCTTGGGAGGTGGTGGGTTCTCCTTCCTTGGAAGTTAGCCACCTCACAGAAATGCTGATTCTGTGAATTTAGGCACATTGTAAGTGGGTGGACAGAAGGGATTGTGTCCATGCTTGGCTCTTGTGGCTCTTGCATGCCCAGGGAAATACCACTTTGGTATTTCCACCAGGTCAGACAGGCCTAGGATTCTGTGGTTTTTTTCTTGGGGGGGCATCATCTGGGCATGGAACTGGGTTCACTGTGGGTGGGCAGATAGTTGTGAATTTCCTGAATTCTGCAGGAGGTTGGGCTAGATGACCAACTATGTCAATGACTCTGTTATTCTATTAATGTTTAACAACATTTCAAAAATGTATAAAATTAATGAACTCCCACCTATTCAGGACAACATACCAAGCCCTTCAAGAAACCTCAGGGTTTCATGAAACCCTGGCTGAGAAAGCCTTCAGTAGAGGATTGTTCCCCCCTCCCTTCTGCCTTGTGGCTAGGCTACTTTTGCACCTGCGCAGTATGTGAAAATTAGTCCCCCCAACCCAGAGTAATAGTTGGGAAAGATAATTAAAGGAGGAGAGGGTATGGTAGAAAACGATGATGTTTGTGGGCCTGCTGCTACAAAGCTTGACAGATATTGATGTGTGGCTATTGAGATGAAACCCAACAATAAGGGGCTTTAAGAAATAAGATTCAAAAGATCATTGATATAGGACCATATTTTTTTCATTTAAGGAATTAGTAGTAAAATTACAACAGAGTTAGGGGAGGAGTTATTTGTGGACTGCAACCCAACAAACAGCCTAAGCTGCTTGCCCTCCAACCCACTCTTTGCTTGAGACAGGTGCACAGGCTTTGAGCCAAACTGGCAGGTGCTTGGGTATCACTGACCTGACCTGGATAGCCCAGGCAAGCCCGATCTCATCAGGACTTATTTGGCCCTGGCCACAGCTTGGTGGAATGCTCTGCCAACCGAGATCAGAGCCCTACAGGGCCTTAATCAGTTCTATAGGGCCTGTAAGACCGAGCTGTTCTGTCAGGCTTATGGTTGAGGCTGATAATGCAACACTCAACAACAACAATTAGCTGGCCTCCCTCCCTGATAGAACACAAAGCACAGATCCACCTACTCAACAAAAGAAACCGGCCCTAATGGCTACATCAGGCTTTCTCATCCAGGGTTTCATGAAACTGCAAGGTTTCTTGACTGCTCAAAAGGATTTCCTGAATGGGTGGGAGTTGATTAAGGTTTAATATATTTTTACTCAAACCTCATTATTCCAAGGATAACTTCAGTCTATCCACAAATATCCAAGAATTTCCCAAAAAAGAATTGGCAATTCTTCACAGAGAATAGAAGAAGAAGAAGAAGAAGAAGAAGAAGAAGAAGAAGAAGAAGAAGAAGAAGAAGAAGAAGAAGAGGAGGAGGAGGAGGAGGAGGAGGAGGAGGAGGAGGAAGAGGAGGAGTTATATGCCATTTCTCTACCCGAAGGAATCTCAAAGTGGCTTACATTCACCTTCTCTTCACCCTGTGAGGTGGGTGAGGCTGAGAGAGCCCTGATATCACCTTATCAGTGCTGTGGTGAGCCCAAGGTCACCCAGCTGGTTGCATGTGGGGGAGCGCGGAATGGAACCCGGCTTGCCAGATCAGAGGTCCACACTCCTAACCAGCACACCAAACTGGCTCTCCATCAGTGGCAGTGAACCTCTGATCACTTGTGGGTCAGAAAAAGGGCACTCTTCAGTGCCTTGGTTGGAAACCTGTCAAGGCAATTGGCTGACCACTGTGGGTCTCTTGATGGCTCTGGAAGGGCTTCCTAAATGGGTGGGAGTTAGTTAATGTTTATATATTTTTCAAAAATTGTTAAACATTTATTGAGTAATATGACCATATATGGTCATGTTGATCTACCTACCCCTCCCAAAATCACCAATGATGGGCCTGGAGGGGGCGGGGAGGGGAGGGGAGGGGAGGGGCCAGGCCCTGGGTAGGCATTAACATAACTATGGTTCCCAACCATGATTGCACCACTTCTGGGGTTTCTCGAAGTCTGTAGAATGTTTCAGGGGTTTCCCAGTAGTAAAGAGGTTATCTTTCCCAACTATGACACTGGGGGGGGGGGGGAGAACTTACTTTCACATACTGTGCAGGTGCAAATTAGTCTGGCCATAAGGCAGAAGGTGGATGGGGGACAACACAGCTACTGCTGTGATATTCGAATCATAGAATTGGAAGAGGGATGGGGACAACTGTAAAGGGCTTTTAATTTAACATGGGTTTTAATGTTATCATGTATTTTATCAAAGGAGAATTGGCAGAGGATGATGATAAGTCGGAAGCTAAGCAGGCTAGCACTTTGAAGGGCAGCCTCCATGGAATTTGCTCCCACCAAAAATGGTTGAGGCCGGGGCTGATAATAGATCTATGCCTCCCCCGGGGACTCGGGTTCTGGACCCGAAGCAAAACATCATCAGGACCTCCTCTCCACCCGCTAGTAGTGGGAGGGAGGGGGGGAGTTGAGCTGCCATTCTTGCCATGCCGGCAATATTGGCAATGTTATTATTGTTTTATGGGGTTTTAATGGGGAATTGCGATATTGTTACCTGCCACGAGCCGCAAGGGAGTGGCGGGCTATAAATCTATTAATAATAATAATAATAATAATAATAATAATAATAATAATAATAATAATAATAATAATAATAATAATAATAACCTCAGGGTCTTGACATGGGGCAGGCAATGCAAACCACCTCTTAATGTCATTTGCCTGGCAGCCAGCCAAGCTTAGGGAATCTTGTCTGTATTACACACGCACTGTGCGATGAATGAATGAATGAATGAATGAATGAATGAATGAATGAATACTGGGAGATGCTGGGGAACAAGACTGGGACTTCCTGCATGCTACACAGATACCCTGCCCCTGAGCTAGGGATACATCTGAATTGTTAGGGCTGGACAGGGCTGGTTTATCCACATAGCACATGTAGCACATGCTACGGGCCTTGAAGTTCCAGGGCCCCTGCACAATGTCTTCACCCCCATGGATCTGGGCCATAGCTCCTCCCTCATTTTCTCTCTTAAAAGACACTGGGAGTGACACCCCTTTCAGCTGTGGGGGATCCCTCTGCCCCCAGTCTAGCTGCTCCCACCAAAATTCACAACAATCCTGCAAGGTAGGCCAGGCATAGACAAATGAGGATCTGAACCCGAAACTCACCAATCCTGCTTTAATCCTTGCCTGGCACCCCAAAAAGGCTGGGGGCTCATAGCAGACATAAATACCCCAGACCAAACTGCAAATTCCATAGTATTTTCTCCTTCTTTTGTGATCCATGATGTGCAGGCTATCATTACTTTAAATTTCTCCCCAGTTCAAGACCAGCACAATGTTCTGATCTGTGGGTAATTTTAAGGCAAGCCTGAGACACGGCACGGTGCAGTCCACTCCGCAAACAGAAGTGCTCGGATAATTACATAGAGGCCAGGCTTCAAGTGATCTGCGTCATACGACCAGCATACTTAACTATTAATCTGACCCTGGAACCGAACACTGAGGAATTTCTGTTCATTATTCAAGATTGCAAGGATTGTGGTGAAAGGAAAATTACACAAAGGGCACTGGGACAGCTTAGAAGTAATTCAAATGTACGTGGTATTTAACCTGGAGGGGAAAAATGGATATTGTCTCTGGGAGACAAGAATGGAAAATGGGAACAGGGGAAAGAAATTATCACTTGGGTGCCGACCAAGGGAGCTCTATGGTGCACCTGTAGTATTCATTGGGTGGGGGTGGGGGTGGGGAGGAAGACTCAACTGATCAACAGTAGAGGGAAAGGTAACTTTAATCTGACCATGAAAAAGGGAACTAAGCACAGCATAAACAGGCCCTTCTTTTCATGCCACCCTGTAGATTTATTTTATTTTTTGCTCTGCTGATTTGTTAGGCCTGAAAAGTTTTATGCATGAACCTGAGGTAAGCTGAGCAAGTCTGTTCTGAAAATGAGCAGCAACTGGCTGCAACTGTTTCTATCTGCGGGGTGAAAATTTCAGCTGCATTTCAGCTGCACAGATATATGCTGAATGCTGTGTTACAGTCCATCAAGTCTTCATTGGTGTTCCTAGAGAAGTTTAAGAATACCTCTTAGTCATTAATGCGGCCATGCAAATTACCACAATCATTTAACTAATACCTTGGAGTTAATCATTTGCTGCATATCTATCAACTGCTTACAAAGAGAAAGATTTAAAAGTCATTGCCATTGCTTTTTCTGCTGAGTTGTCCAGGAATTTTTCTTGTTTATTATATGGGAGCAGACAAGTTACTGCCTATAAATGTGCATTAACACCAACAGAAAACCATAGTATTAAAGTGTTCTGCTTTGGAACGATGGGCATTTTGGGAGAGATATCATCTGTGCCTTAAAACAACTTCAAATATGGTTAATGAAAAACATCTCCCTATAATTTTGGAAGATCCGGGGCTATGTAGTTCTTAGACTGGGATCTGGGAACCCCTGGTTTTAATCAGCCTCTAGGGGACCCAGTCTAGGACCGTTTATGCACTGGGAACTTCACTGTCCCAGCTCCCATGCAGGAGCACAAATCAGGGGTGGATGAGGTGCACCAGGCCAAATGCTCCCCCATATGGGTGCAAGAAGAGATGGGGCAACCTGCTCCAGCCTGCAGCCCAGCATGAAACCTCCAGTGTATAAACGGTCTAGACTAGACCAGGGTATCCCCTGGAATTACAGTTTATTTCCAGAATACAGAGATCAGTTCTCCTGGCAACAGAGCTGGCTCTCCTCTCGTTCACCCTGAAAGGACCAGACAGGGAAACAATAGTGAGGTAGTTATTTCTGGAGCTTTGATTTCACACTTCCATAAAGGAACAGTGTGGTGTGAGAAAGGGCCAGAGACCTCTGCAGCTTCTTGTCCAGTTTCCCCAAATGAATGGACGAAAACAGCCTCCCAATCCTGATTATGGAGGCAAGCCTTCCCTGGCTCTTTTATTGTTTGCAGTGCCAGAAGGCGCGCGGGGGGGGGCATTGTGCTGCTGTGCCAGGCAAGGCAGAGTGCCAGGGGGAACGTCCGGCAGCACGAGAGGGCTCAGATCCTCCACAGCGTAGTCAACAGCATAACAGCTGTAGCAGTAAAAGCCAGCACAGCAACCCCAATAGATCTGCCTAGCTGGTTCCTGAACGTGTCGCTACCACTCATCAATGAGCAGGAAGTGCACCAATTTCTCCCACCGTGTTCCTTATGTCCTATGCCTATATTGACGTCCTTAAGGCAAGGGGTGATAATGGTAGCTGTGTTTAGAAGAAGAAGAGTTGGTTCATATATGCTGCTTTTCTCTATCAGGAGAAGTCTCAAAGCACCTTACAATCACCTTCTCTTTCCTCTCCCCACAACAGGCATCCTGTGAGGTGGGTGGGGCTGAGAGAGCCCTGATATTACTGCTTGGTCAGAACAGTTTTATCAGTGCCGTGGCAAGCCCAATCCAGCTGGCTGAATGTGGAGGAGGAGCGGGGAATCAAACCCAGCTCGCCAGATTAGAAGTCAGCACTCCTAACCACTACACTACGTAGAAGGTAGACATGTTGAAAAGTCGTACAACTTATTTACTGCAGCTGTAGAGACAAGGAGCAATGGATTCAAAGTATGGAAAAGAAGGTTCCGCTTAAATATTGGAAAGAGGGCAGTTTGTAGGTGGGATACGCTGCCTCGGAGGGTGATGGAGTCTCCTTTGTTGGAAGTTTTTAGGAGGACACAGGATGAGCACCTGTCAGGAGTGTGTGATTTTTGAGTCCTCAAGAAGGGGGGGGGGGCTGGACTGGATGCCTCCCTGTGGCTTCTTCCAATTCTGAGTGATTCTGATACTGTAATGCCGTCCAGGAAATATCCACCCACACAATCCCCCCCTCCCAACTCTAGAAAAGAGATCACATCACCTTCCACTGACAAAATCTTAGTGGACCTCTGCATGGTAAATCACAAAAAGAGCCTGAGCCCAATGATGGGCATAAAGGTGTTTGCCACACAGAAGATTCCCATAACTCTCACAGTCTTCATTCTCTCCTTCAAAACAGCTGGCAGATATCAGTTCACCTGTAGAAAATGACCATTATGGATGAGGACTATGATGTGATACCACATCCATCCCCTCCTCAAACCCTACCTTCTTCAAGCTTCATCATACCCCAATCTCCAGGAATTTCTGAACCTGCAGCCGGTAACCCTACTTTTAACTCAAATGTGTCATCACAGGCTGGGATTTTCATAAGGTTGCCAACCCTGGGTTGGGACTGTCCTGGAGTTTGGGGGATAGAGCCTGGGAAAGGCAGGGTTTGGAGTTGGGGGGTACCTTGTCAGAATATTATGCCACGGAATCCACCCTCTAAAGCAGCCATTTTCTCCAGGGAAACTGATCTTGGTGGTCTGGAGAACTGTTTGAATTCCAGATTTCCAGGCCCCTCCTGGAGGCTGCAAACCAAAAAAAAGGAAAAACAAGATGCATTTTTTAAACACGCATACCGTATTTGCCTGCGTATAAGACGACTGGGCGTATAAGACGACCCCCCAACATTTCCACTCAAAATATAGAGTTTGTTACATTACAGTACAGTACTATGGGCCACTATGGGCTGCTATGTCTATCCCAACTGAAGTGCACCCGGCGTATAGGACGACCCCCCCACTTGGAGGCATGTTTTTCAGGGGGGAAAACTAGTCTTACATGCCAGCAAATACTGTACGTTTCTTAAGTCAGTTTCTTTGTAGATACAAACTTCATGGAGCCAAGCTAAAACGGGGTCGGGATTCACTCTCATTTTCAATATTTGCTTGTTTGCTTGCTTGCTTGTTTGTTTGTTTCTATACCACCCTCTCTTTCAGCTCATGGTGGTTTACATTGTAACTTTGTAAAGCAATACAGTACAATAAACATCCTGACTCAAATGCAAACATATTTAACAGTGATCTTGTATTGAACAGTTTATAGTTTAACGATCAGTACTCAACAATCAACAATTCAGTTTTTCTGCACTGTGGTTCCATTTTGTGTGCCACTTTCATCAGTAGCTTGACCCTGAATACAAATACAAGGAATTAATTCCATATAGAGCAGGCTTGGTGGGAAAGCCAGCTTGGTGTAGTGGTTAGGAGTGCGGACTTCTAATCTGGCAAACAGGGTTTGATTTCCCGTTCCTCCCCCACATGCAGCCAGTGGGGTGACCTTGAGTTTGCCACAGCACAAATAAAACTGTTATGAGCAAGCAATAATATCAGGGCTCTCTCAGCCTCACCTACCTCACAGGGTGTCTGTTGTGGGGAGAGGAAAGGGAAGGAGATTGTAAGCCACTTTGAGACTTCTTCAGGTAGAGAAAAGCAGCATATAAGAACCTACTTCTATAACATAAAATTCACACCGTTTCAAAATACAAATGTAACATAAAACCAAAGAATTCCACCTTCAGCATACCTTTATACAATAATATTCACTAAGAATGCTTGTAAATTGTACAGTCTGATACTCAGACACCTAAAGTGTTCAGTTTTATATGTGCACATGATATAATAAATAAAAAATACAGTATTATTAATTTGATATATAGTGTACAGATATAAAATTGAAAACGGTAGGTGTCTGAATATCAGACTGTACAATTTGCAAGCATTCTTAGTGGATGAGTATGCTCTATTAACCACATGAAACCAGATGCATTTCATCCTCTACAGCCTTCCTCAGTGGTCAAAAATACATTACTGTTGTTGTTTTTAGGTGCGAAGTTGTGTCCGACCCCTCGCGACCCCATTACTATACAGAACACTCATTCAGAGGGTATTATATATTTTTTCACACTCTGGTATTGTTGTCTCCTATGCTGTGTGGTTAGGCAAAGAATTTCTTATAAATAAGGCCATTGGCCCCTCGTGATGCTTGTCCTCACACAATTTCAATCTGGTTTGAACTTCCAATAGCTCTAGATGTGAGTAACATCAATCAGTAGGCAGAGTTGAGTCGTCAGGGTCAGGAACAGGAACAGGAACAAGTCTCCAAACTATGAAGTGGGGCCTGGGATGATAGATATCTCAGCAAGGCCCAGAGACTGTTGGGAAGGAAACCAAAATAGCCCCGTTTCAAAATTCTGTAACTGACTGCCTGGAAGTCTGCTTGGAGGCCCTTGGAAGGAGGCTGAGATACCAATGTAAAAAACAGGTGATGACCAGGTTGGATATCTCGACATTTCCATTGCCTGTGCCTCCCCAATTCAGTGGCCTGTCCAGGTATCCTTACGCTGGCCAGATAATCTGACCAAGTTAAACCCAGTTGTTCCTTGTACTGGTTTATCAACAGCTGCAGCTTGCTGACACAACAACGGGAGCAAACAGCAACTTCAGATGGCCAGGAAGTAGAAATGTGTGTTTCATAAGGGCCGCTGAGTCATCTCTCCTGTTTGTTCTGTTGCATAGACCTGCGGGTGCGAGTAAATGAGAGACGGCTCAGCCTGGCTCTTGCCAAGCGCCAGCAGCTATAACTGAAAGAGAAGACCTCTTTATTCCTGGTGATCTCGCCCACCCCACCCCGCCTCACCCCACCCCTTAAATGCTGTTTTCCATCCTGACAGGGGCAGCATTTACCATATTCCCTTGGACAGCAAGAGTCAAAGCAAGGGTGCTCTGCCCACCTGCTCATCCAGCAGCACGCCTGCTCTGTCTCATGCAGGGGATGTCCTATGAATATAAGAAGTACCTGCACACAATCAAGATAGTTTCAGAAGAAGAAGAAGAAGAAGAGTTGGTTCTTGTATGCCACTTTTCCCTACCCAAAGGAGGCTCAAAGCGGCTTACAGACACCTTCCCATTCCTCTCCCCACAACAGACACCCTGTGAGGTGGGTGAGGCTGAGAGAGCCCTGATATCACTGCCCGGTCAGAACAGTTTTATCAGTGCCGTGGCGAGCCCAAGTTCACTCAGCTGGCTGCATGTGGGGGAGCGCAGAATCGAACCTGGCATGCCAGATTAGAAGTCCACACTCCTAACCACTACACCAAACTGGCTCAACAGAAGGCAGCCATATTTGTCTACGGCCCTTAGAGTAGCCAGCTGGATTTATACACTACAGGCTGAATAGAGCCTAAAGTGGGGCAATAGTTTTTTGGCCTCAAGAAATCAAACAGCCCTGGGATGCCACTGAGATCTGGTAGCGCCTCAGGTCAAAGCCCTGTCAAACAAGGATGTGAAGCACATGCAAACTGCAATGTGGAGATAGCTGCCCTCCACACACACACACACACACACACACACACACACACACACACACACACACACACACTCACGTTGGTGGAAAATGTTATAAATAAAATAAAAGGAAATGAAGGCAGTGAGGACAATAATTATTCTGTCTTCTGTGGTAGTTTTTTTAAAAAATTGGTTCTTCAGTTCACTACAGCACCATTCAGGACTACGTTTTTTTTTTTTAATCTATATATTATTTGTTCATTTATAGTGTGCTGGAAATACACAAGGTGCTAAATAATGTCAATTCCAAAAATAGGTTTTCGCACATCCTCCAGTCCTTGACAGCAGAAAATAGGTACTTGTATATTAAAGAACACAGGACTCTTGCAGTAAACAGCATAGCCATGAGGAAACCAAATAAACTCGCCCCACCAAAGAATTTTTGAATGATGAATGTCAAATTACATATTTTTCCCCACAGTGATAAAATTATGTTTGTATTTCTTCTAAACATCTGTATGTGTTTATTAAAATGGAACTTATTCTCTAAATATTAAAAAAATCAGGAATGTTGAAATGTTGTACACATTAGCAAAGCTGGACATATCTCAAGAATGACGTGTAGACCTGGGCCAGCCAAAGCGCTAGTGTTTATTAGAGAGTTTTGCCTATATCTGGAACAGCTTGCGCTGTTAATATTTGAGCAGGGGGCAGGTAGGGGGGACTGGGCGGGGACTGTCTGAACTTCATTTCTGGACAGCAGGAGTGTCCCGTTTGGCCTGGACCCACTGGCACCTGCCCCCAACAGCCCATCCAGGGGCAATCTGAAGCAATCACATCCAGTTTGGCCCTGGCCACAGTCCGGAGAGGACGTAAGTGGGGCTCCCGAGGGGAGGGGGAGGGGGAGGGAGGGCATCCTGCACTCCCCCCTGGGCCCACAGAAGAGTGCTTCCTGGGGGAGGGAGGGAGATGGATAGTAAAGGAGAGCTAAGGGGAAACACATTCCTGCAGCCACCCCACCCGGCCCAGTATGGCCCCGCTGAAGCTTGGAGTAGCCGTGGTGGGGCTTTGTGGGGCTATGGGGTGTGGTAGTGGCAGGGCTGGGGGGGAACTTCCTGCAGCCACACTACCCGGCTCAGCACAGCCCCACCAAGGCTTGGAGGCGGTGAAGCTTTGCAGGGCTGTGCACAGAGGTAGCGGGAGGACTGAGGGAGAGAAACATCCCATAGCCACCTTGCCCGGCCTAACATGGCCCTGCCAAGGCTCGAAGGAGCCATGGCGGGGCTCTGCAGGGCCATGCAGGGTGGTTGCAGGAGGACTGGAGGGGGGAAAACTTCCTGTATGCACTCTCCCGTCCCCACCCCTGCTAGCGCCCATTGCATTGACTCATGTAACAGGCTTTTAATCTAGTTAGATACAAATGTGGTGCGATAGTTAGATACAAATGTGGTGTGGTAAGAGTGACAGCTTCCAATCTGGTGAACTGGGTTTGATTCCATGCTCCTTCACATGCAACCAGCTGGGTGACCTTTGGCACATCACAGTTCTGATAGTGCTGTTCTCAAAGAGCAGTCTTGTCAGAATTCTCTCAGCCCGACCCCTACGTCAAAGAGTGCCTGTGGTGAGGAGAGGAAGGGGGTTGGAGGGGAGTCTTGGAGAGGTTGAGTTTCAGATGACTCTGCCTTAACCATCCAGGTACTGCTTCCAAACAACTGGTGAATATATCTGGGGGAAAATCCGGACAGTCGTCAATCAGGAGATAGAACTGGTGTCATCCACATATTGGTGACACCCTAGCCCGTAACTCTTAACCAGTTCGGCCAGAGAGCACATTTAGATGTTGAAAAGTATGGGAGAGAGCTCCGCCCCTTGAGGTACTCCACGCAGGAGTACAAAGGGAAAGAGTTCAGCCATCTTTAGTCATGCAGATTCTTGTGCTATCGTGGCAGCTGCTGCTAAAACAACTTCTTAGAAATCTGTGCAGCCAATCAAATCTTCCATGGCCAATCGGAAGTGCTGATAGTCAAATGCTCCATCTGGCTCCACTTGGTGGGTGCCAGGAAAGATGTCTGGGGCCATGATGGCACCCATGGGCACTATTTTGAAGATAAGTTGAGGGACTTGGGAATGTTCAGCCTGGAGAAAAGGAGGTTGAGAGGGGACATGATAGCCCTCTTTAAGTATTTGAAAGGTTGTCACTTGGAGGAGGGCAGGATGCTGTTTCTGTTGGCTGCAGAGGAGAGGACACGCAGTAATGTGTTTAAACTTCAAGTACAACGATATAGGCTAGATATCAGGAAAAAAATTTTCACAGTCAGAGTAGTTCAACAGTAGAATAGGCTGCCTAAGGAGGTGGTGAGCTCCCCCTCACTGGCAGTCTTCAAGCAAAGGTTGGATACACACTTTTCTTGGATGCTTTAGGATGCTTAGGGCTGATCCTGCGTTGAGCAGGGGGGTTGGACTAGATGGCCTGTATGGCCCCTTCCAACTCTATGATTCTATGATTCTATGATTCTATTTTGGGGAACCAAACACAGTGGGAGTAACAGCCAATGAAGGTGGGCTGTGCATGTGGTAGAGTAGCGCACAACATAATAGTGGTTACTTAGCTGTAAAGTGGAAGAAGGGGAAAGATTCATGGAATGGCAGCAGCTCCATTTCTTTCATAATGTCAATGTTGTTTGTAATAGGAAGGTTTTATACATATCATGTTTGACAGAAATTTGTGACAGAAACAGCAGTGTAATCTGTATTGTCCAGTACCTAAAAGATAAAAAGAACTTTTCCATCAGGCTTCCGTATGGTACAGTTTCCCCCTTTGTTATATTTCTGGATAATATGTTATTCTCTCCTTTTTTTTGTTGTGGATGTCCATCTTTTGGTAAGGAGTGGGTGAAATTTATTATGTACCGAGATTTTTAAAAAAAGTTTAAAATGTAATTTCACTAAGCAGTATAAAATTTCATAACATTTTTTTCATCATGTAATTACATGCCTTAATTATGTAATTCGACATCTTAATTGCATAATTAAAAGGACATGATGTTTCAGCTTAATTAGACAGCCTAATTATTATGCCAGTTCATATCCTAGCACTGTGATCCCTTTAGCAAAGGCAGAACAAGTGCTCCTGTGATGTGTCTTCAGCCATTCCTACATGTCTATAGGAATGAATAAATGAATTCTTATTTGAGTACATAAAGATTTGTGTAGAAACAGGAGGAAGCTCCTGACCAGCCCTGTTGTCTGAAGCTGCAATTACAATGACCATACTGAGCATGTGCTCTTCTGTTCTCCATAAATAGCAGAACTGTCGATTGAAGCAGAGAGATTCCAACAGTGGAACCTCCATATGGATATGGAACTGGTTTGCGGTGGAAGCCCCTTATGTAAATATAAAACTGATCTGGGAGCAATGTCAAAATTGAATTTCTTACTCTCTCTCTCTCTCTCTCTCTCTCTCTCTCTCTCTCTCTCTCTCTCTCTCTCTCTCTCTCTCTCTCTCTCTCTCTCTCTCTCTCTCTCTCTCACACACACACACACACACACACACACTCACACACAGAGTTCTTAAAGATTGTTCCTGCTTGATGCTTACTTTGTCACACACTCCCAAGTTGGCCGTAGACAACATCCCCTACTGGGGAGTATTTGGATGGTGTGGACAATTGGGGGGGGATTTATTTGGGAAAAGGCCCAGACCTCATCAGCAGGATCACACAAAGTGATATCAGCATGCTGTGATGTCTACGTGATGTTCTGGAATTTGGGCAAAACCTCTATGGTAAAACGATAGAGTTTTAGCCCAAATAACAAAGCACCATCTGGATGTCACTGGTGTGATGATGTTACTTCCTGTGTGACATCACCCATGAGGCCTGGGCCTTATCTTTTTTCAGATAAGTTCCCTTGCCGGCTGGCTGATTCATGGCTAAGGGACAGGGGCTGGTGATGGGGAAAGGGAGGGAGGTCTGGCAGCCCTACCCTTGCTGTTCTGTTGAGTGGCAGTGGAGAATAGGAGAATAGGTAAGAAGGTCTCCTCCTATACACCTAGCCTCCCTATCACAAACAGGCGTATTCATTCCAGATTGGCCCAAGTATGAACAGCAGGGCCATCATGGCCATCAGTGGGATGGGTCCTCTCAGGCCACTTCTAGTAACACTTTAAAGAAGTAGATCTTATCACAAAATGGAAGATGTAGAGGAGGAACACTAGATTGGTTAAACAGTCTTATCGCTGTAAGCTCAGTAGGTTTCAGGTATTCTGCACTCTTGTGCTGTCTCAGATTGTTATCCGTATCAGTTGTGGCTGTGTTTCAAATCTATACCTGACTAGGGAGTATCATTTGCAAGAATACTTGTTAAAATATTTTCTGGTATTAGGTAGAACAGTGTTTCTGTTATAACATTCATCATTCTGAACTCTTCAGAGTCATTATCTTTTATATTAAAAACTATATGTTATTGATGGATTGTAGGTAAAAATGTTTTTTTAAGGTTTAGTTTCCAAAACCCTGCCTTGAAAATGTTAGTCAGAGGAATCCAGAGAAGCAAAGTGCTCGTGTTACTTTCTTGCCCTTCAATGATGAGCAATGGCCAGTGTTGCCTTCTTCCAGGGCAGTGCCATCCTTCTCTCCTTCAAGCACTAATCGACCTTCCATCACTGGCTGAAACAGCCTACAGAACTGAATCTGGAGCCGGACTGCAAGGATGTGATCAAACGGCTGATGAGGGTTTGAAGTAGGGGTGGCCTAATTTTGGTCCCCAGATGTTCATAATGACCATGAGCCCCTGCTGTAGTCCAAGGACATCTGGAGAGCCATAATTAAGCCACCTCTGGTTTAAAGGAACCAACTGATTTAGCTCACAGGCATGTAGTTCTCTGTAGCATCCCCATGAGACACTGCCTGAGCCTCTGACTGAGGAGGAACTGTTCATGAGGGGACTTTTATGGAACTTTGACCCATGTGGACAGTCAGGGAGCAACACTGCTGCCTGCTGTATATTTTGCTGAATAGTAAAGGCTGGTACAGACATCCATGTATCTGTATGCAATATTTGATGAAAATTTCCTTTCTCTTGGCAGGATGATACCAATGACCAAATGTCCTCTCAGCAAACACTACCCTGCTTATCTGTATGAGGTTATCTTCTTTGAGTAGGATGTGTGTGTGTACAGAAATGTCAAGATGTGACTGGATAGTCTAAAGAATCACTTTGCATTTTTCAAGGGTAGATCAAAAAATAAGTTGACCTCTAAACTATGAGGCATTCTGCACCCGAGAAATAAAGTGAAAGGCTTACCTTTTGCAGACGCTTTTTTTTTTTTGGCGTTTGGAATGAAAACCTGGAAGTGACATCATGTTATTTCTTTCCAGAAGTGACTTTAGTCTTCTCTAGGAATCTCTCTAGGTTTTACCCACAGGGTGATTCCTAGAAAGGTGTGGCCACACTTTGAGGGTTTCCTCTGATGTGATATAATATCACACCACTGGCCTGACACCCATCTTAAGAAAGAAGAAGTTTTCTCCTGCTGCTGTTCAGAAGGTTGACAGGAAAGAGGAGCTGGAGGCTGGGGATGGCATGCCCCAACTGGCAGACTGGCAACGCTCTCCAGTTGATATTTGATGGAATGCAGCCTATCGCATAAAGCCACCTGTTTGAACCATGTAGCAAGATACGCCTTTCTTTCAGATTCTGTTGAAATATGGAAGGACACTCTTGGATAATACATGTGATTTATAATCCGCCTCTCTCACTGATACTCAAAGCAGATGACACAATCAAAAGCAATTCCATAAGAGATAGAGATAATAGAGATAATAGAGATAATAGACAAGGATGAGCAACTTATATCAAAGGCTTATAAAATGCTATTAGAGTGGGACACTGAAATGGAAAGTGTTAAATTAGTCATGGTTAAGTGGGCCAAGAATCTAGGCTATCCCATAGATATGGAGACTTGGGAACATTTATGGAAGAAACAAATTAAGTTCTCAGATAGTTATGATTTGAGGGAAAATTTTTATAAAATGTACTTTAGGTCAGTGGTCTCCAACCTTTCTGAGGCTGGGGACCAGCAGGGCATCGGGACGCGCCCGCGTGGACCACGCCCGCTCATCGAGCTGCGCCCCCGCAGGCCACGCCCACACATCGGGCCGCGCCCGTACGCCACGGCCGCGCATCGGGCCGCGCCCGCTCGGGCCACGGCTGCGCATTGGGATGCGCCTGCACATCGGGACACGCCTGCGGGCCGCACCCGCACGGCCGCGCGGCCCGGCCCTGATTCCCTCTGCCCGCCCTCCCGCAGTAAGAAGCTTCCCAGGCCGCAAGCTTGCGGCCTGGGAAGTTTTTTACTGCAGGGGGGGGCGGGGAGAGGGAGCCGCGGCCCGGCGCCATGGCCCGCAGGTTGGGGACCACTGCTTTAGGTGGTACTTAACTCCGTCAAAATTGGCAAAATGGTCTCAGGATACTGACAAGAGATGTTGGAAATGTAAGATAAATGAAGGCCACTTTTTCCATATGTGGTGGAGCTGCCCAGGGATGGTTAAATTTTGGAATAAAATATATGTAGAACATAAGAAAATGCTGGGTGTTAACTTCAAAAAGAAACCAGAATTATTTCTATTAGGTATAACAAGAGATGCAATACCTAAAGAACTGAATATATTGTTATTGTATGCCTTAACAACAGCCAGAATGGTGGTAGCAAAAGTTTGGAAAACAAAGGAGACCCCATCGCTGGAGGATTGGAAAATGAAATTATTGGATTTTTCAAAAATGGCTAGACTCACAGAATTGTTTAAGGAAACAAACCTAGAAAAGTATAAAAATCAATGGAGACCATTTTGGAATTATATGGGGAAAACATATATAAATTTGGAGTGGGAATCCTCAGTTGAGATTTAAATAGGAGGTTCAGAATTTGTTTATTTGCATTTGTCTCAGTGTACAAAAATTATACAATATGTTGTATAAAGTGTTACTGGAAGTTTAACCATGTTTTATTGGAAGACTACAAGATTTATGTTATTATGGAAATGTATTATTAATAAAGTTACTAATAAAGTAAAAAAAAAAGCAATTCCATAAGAGGAGTCACAATGCATGCAAGTCACTTACTCCGATTTCCTCTTTTTCTAATGTGTTTTCACATGCAGTTGAGCTCCTTAACTTCAACTCAGCAGGAGCAGAATGCTTTGCCGATGCTTCTCAAAGAATAACACGATCACCTTGATGTCTGTCATTCTGTCCATGAATTCACATCTCCCATTCCTTTTGAAACCTGAATGCAGAAGGATGCATCTGCCTGTCTGGCCTTATCCCTGCATGATTTGCAATGGTCCCTTGTAACCAGGGTCAAGTCCTTGGTATCTGCCCTATGGGGTTGTCCTTCTGATAGGTATGGAGCCATCACTGCTAGAAGGAGTTCAAGTCCACAGCAATGATGGCTAGCAACTTTAATAGAATTACCAGAGTACCAAGCTGCAGCAGTGTGCCTTTAGATTGAAATCAAGATAGCAAAAGATCTGAAGTGAAACTGCAAGATGTATAAATTATGTGATAACAGGTTGAAACCTCTTATCCAGTGAGTTTTCTGGCAGAAGCCTAAAATGTATAATTAATCAGTCAGATCATATCTTATCCAATCTCTCTCCTGTCTTGGTACACTGAGGAAGCACAGATGTCTTAGGTTTTCTAGCTTCAGTTCTGCCGTACGATAAAACAGTTTGCAAGTGGGAATTCTCCTTTAAACAATATTTTTCACAACACTAAATCTATGCATGACCATAGCAGAAAGGTCATTGTTTTGGAGGGATTTTTAGCCCACTGCTTAAATAGCTGAACTGCAAACGGTCAATGTTTGTTAAAGGCTTGCAGTTTGTGTAGCTCCCCCCCCCCCCCTCCGTTTTTGGAGATTTTAAATCAGATATTGCAAGTCTTACCGTTGTTTTTGAAATGGATTTGACATCTTATGTTGACAAATTGTAAATTGTTTTGTTCTTGGGCATTGGTACCAGTTTCCCTACAGAGCGATATGTCTATATCCTTTAAAAAAATTCTGAAGAATGTTACAAAAGTGCAACCAGATGCAATTGTGTCTGAGCTTATTCCTTTTTGGGATCTAAATACAGAACGGCAATGCAGAGCTTTCCTGTCCTGCTCCTGATACCCACCTTTCTGGTTAGTCAATGCTGCTGAATATGAGTTAAACCTGTTCTGCATATACAGCCAGAACCATCGCCAAATTAGAGTTCCGTTTATTTACATACTTAACATCACCTATCTCGCTGAGGGACTCAAGATGGATCATACCATTAAAAACAATGCAATATAGCTAGTGCATAATGCATACAACTAGGGAATCAATAATGCATCTAGTTTTTTAAAGTAGGCTGCTGGATCAGACCAGTGGTTTATCGCAGCCTTTCTCAACTTTTTCCCCCCTCATTGAGAAACCCCTGAAACATTTTTCAGGCTTCAAGTAACCCCAGAAGTGGTGTGATCATGCAGAATAGGGTTGGGAAGCAGAGCTGTGTACATGTCCTCCTGGGCCCCTGCTCCTTTCCTCCTCTCTAGGCCCATCGTTGGCCATTGGGGGTCAGGTCGACATGACCATATATGGTCATATTGCCCAATAAATGTTTAAATATCAAAAAAATGAATTAACTCCCACCCATTCGGGAAGCCCTTCCAGAACCATCAAGAGACCCATAGTGGTCAGCCAGGTGCCTTGACAGGTTTCTGGCCAAGGCACAAAAGTTGAAGAGTGCCTCTTTTCTTACCCACAAGTAATCACTGCCACTGATGGATCTGTGGATGTGTTCAAGCCTCTCAAAGTAGAATTGCCAATTCTTGTTTGGGAAATTCCTGGATGTTGGTGGGTATAGTGAGGCAATCCTGGGAATAGTGAGGTTTGGGGAGGTGAAGAATCGCTCGCTGTATGACTCCATGGAGTTCACTAGGGTTACTGATGGGTGGGTTGTGGACAGAGATATGGGAGGATGTGATGCCAACTGTGATACTATGTCACTTCCTGTTTAAAAAGGGAGTAAAGGAATCACCAGAAACTATGGTAAAACTATAGAGTTTCCAGCTATTCCTAGAGTTCACTATGACACTTGCAGGTTTTTTACAGGAAGTGCAATGGGCGGGGGTGTTCAATTCTCCCACCACAAACTGGAGCACAGTTCACTGTCTAAAGCAGCCGTTTTCTCCAGGAGGTGATCTTAATAACCTGGAGATCAGTTGTAATTGTGGGAGATGTTCAGGTCCCCTCTGGAAGCCGGTAGCTCTGCTTTCAAGCCATTTGAGCTATCCTGTGGTGGCGAGCGCCAGGTATGTGTGATGAGGAGCCTTTCTTTTGTAATAACATTTTATTATGTTTTATATCGTGTGTTAATACCTTACTGGAAGTTGCCCTGGGAGCTTTTTCAAGCTGCATGATGCAGACAGAAATTAATAATTTTCATCTGTTGGCATCTGCAGACTTTATTGCCAGTCGCTGAAAGTGTGAATATATTAAAGCTGATGTGCGCATGGATGGCATATTTATAAACTACAGGTTTCGGGGGCTTATGGAGATGGCGTGTTTTCTCTTTCGCTTATGGGGCTTGCTTAAGGGCTCCCTCATACTGTCACTTCTCTCTTGAGAGATCTTTTGTTGTGGGCAGGAAGACAGACCAGTTTTGCCCAGATGTCATGATTGGCAGGGCCTGTTTTAATGTATTTATTATGTATTAATTTTATTTACGTTTCTATTTATATACCACCACTCACGACTGGTCGTCTCGTGGCGGCTCACAAACAAGCATTAAAATTGCAGTATAATTTATGAGAGTTTTATTCCGCCTTGTCTTCGAAAACTCAGGGTTGATTAAATTTTGTACCGTTCATTAAATCCCTAAATAAAATTCAAGATTAGGAACAATAAAAGCATGTACATTAAATTCTGATGTATTAAAATAATACATCTAACCAACCCCCCTCCCCCGAAGATTTCAGATCCTTTCTGGAAGAACAGAAGGCAATCCGATACCAGGATTTCTGATGTGCTTTCCTCTATCAGTGGATGAGCGATTGGGATGTGAGTGTCCTGCACAGTGCAGGGAGTTGGACTAGATGACCCATGAAGTCCCTTCCAACTCTATGATTCTATGATTCTATTCTATGATTCTATGATTCAATACGCTGATTGGTTTTAGAGATTTTTGTTTACATGCCGCTTTTAACTGAATGGATTGTATTATTAACTGTTTAAACTCATGTACACCTCCCTGAACCAGCTCTTTGGGAGGATGGTATATAAATTAAATAAATAATAAGTTAGGTATTTATTCAAATTGACTGAACGTTTTCTCTTATCAGAATGGGGATGGGGGGAGACCTTCAGAAGCTGGAATATGGGTTCTTAGCCTGGCAGGGTTGGGCAGAGATGCCAATATTGTTACATGTTACTTCTGGCCTCAACTGTAGTCTTCTTGCTGCCAGTATATTTATTTGGCAAGGGATGAGCCTCATGTCTTGGCAAATCAGTTGGGAACTAAAGGAGTGTAGACATACTCCTTTAAAATACCATACAAAAGGTTCCAAATGGAATTCAGCAGAGACATGACCAAAGTTATCTCCTGTCTTGTTCATCAGCAGCATCCAATACAATGGTTAAATCGGCAAACTTTTAGATTTTGGCTTTTAATTCTCCCAAGTTGTATCTTGTAATAATTTGCTGTCTAGTTCCTGACTAATCATTTAGTCAGAACATCTGGCATAGTGGGGACATTTCTGCAGTGTGTAATGACAGTATTTTGGCACCTGTAATTGCTGAAACCTCTAAGAGCTGTTACTGTAGCAGATCCAGGTTGGTAACAATGGGAGAACAAGAGAACAGGGGGAAATAAAAGCAATTTCTTGTAAAAAGAAATGCCTTCCCAATCATAATTGTGTTGCTGCACATCAGTATAACATAATGCTATAACCGAAAGGGCCCTTGTGGTTATGACAAAGGGGTCTAGACGAGAGGTTCTCTTCTGGTGGCGATGAGTATCACCAAAATGATGCATGGGATCTCATGCTTTTCACAACATAATGTGATGACATCATACCCACTAGTGTCACCAGATTACATTGTATTGATATTGAGCCCTTCTCAACTTTATTACCATAGAGAAACCCCTGAAACATTCTTCAGGTTTTGAGAAACCCTGGAAGTGGCACAATCGTGCAGAAAATGCAGCCAGGACTTACAGTGGCTGCTACGGAAGCGGCAGAGGGCTGGGCGGGAGATAAAACCCAGCCTGGGGATCAACACTTGGTGTAGGCTTCTTATGGATCTTCCCAGTTCTATCTCACATACTTCTAAGGCAGCTTCTTGAGGGCTCTGGAAGGGTTTCCTGCACTGCTGGGAGCTAATTAATTCTTACTCTATTTTTTAAATTTGTAAAACATTGATTGGGTGATATGACCATATGTGGTCATGTTGCCCCCTCAATGGCCAATGATGGGGCCCTGGGTGGGCATGTACACAGCTATGCTTCCCAACCATATTCTGCACGATTGCACCACTTCTGGAGTTTCCCAAATCCTGAAGAATGTTTCAGGGGTCTCTCAATGGTCAAAAACTTGAGAAGAGCTGTTCTAAGAGAAGGAGATACCACACTGTCACTATGCTACTTGTTCCAGTGCTCCAGTTCTCTTAGTCCCAGTAATTTTAATCCCTTTATTATTAAAAGTTCAGTTGTAGCATGGGACAAAGCTTGTTTTTCTTTACCTTCCAGGTACTCGACATCTGCCTTTTCCAAGCTACAGAAGGTGGGCATTCGCCATCCTCCGCCTCTGCCCTTCATTGGAAATCTGCTATTCTTTCGTGAGGTAAGACGAGTTGTGAATAGGGTCTGTCCACATATGCTGTATTTAAAAACTCGATTCATACCTGTGACAGAAACCTAAAACAGACGACAGCCCAAGAGTACATCTCATTATCTGGGAGCTGAAACCCCTGGAAGTTCCATTAGACAGAATGATCCATTCATTTCCATTCTGGCAGACTTAACCTATTTGGATTAGATTACCTATTTGTCACGAAAGATCCAAGCCACGGCAAGGTGCTCTTGGACTCTATTTTATATGCTCTGATTGGTAACAGTCGCCTCAGACATCAGAGAGGGAGCTGTGCACGGGCTTCGATTAAGCAGCTCATCCGTCTTAGAAAGGAAACTGGTGTGGGCCCCACTCCATTTGGCAGAGATCTCTGGAAATTTTGGATTTTCACTTGTCTCCATCTTTTAGTCCTCAGCAGACAATGGGTCCACAGGACATTGGTTAGAAGTTAATGAGCCCTTCAACCGTTTGTTACCACAAGGCACATGCTCTGAGGAACCTGCTATGGCTTAGATAATGGGAAGAAAAGAGTGAGAGTTCAGCAGTGCCTTAAAGACTAACAAAAGTTATGGCAGGGTAGGAGCTTTCGTGAGTTACTGCTCACTTCCTCAGAAACGTCATTTCTTAGATCAGTGGTTCTCAACCGCCCTACTGCCACGACCCCTACAGCAGGGACACTCGCCATGGTGCTGGCCTCCTCCACGCAGCCTCGCTGATCTCCGTGGCTTCCATGAGCTCTGAGGCAGCGTGGAGGAAGCCAGCACCATGCTGCTGCCAAGCTGTCTTGGCAACCCCTGGGAAAGGACGTTTGCTGGCAGGGGCTCATGGGATTGTAGTTCATGAACATCTGGAGGACCACAGGTTGACTACCCCTGATCTAGAGGTCAGTTGTATTTCTGGGAAATATCCAGGCACTTCCTGGAGTTTGGCAGCCCTAGTGAAGTGGTGAGGAGGTATTAAACCCTTTCTGAAAGGTACTATCCCTAATCTGTGTCTACTCCAGCAGGAGAGAAAAACAATGTGTGTTCATAACTTTTCTCCAGGTTGGGGCAGACTGAGCCCGAGGGTGTCAATTTTTAGTGGGAAAACAATGGAAGGGAATATCTGCGGGAACCTCAGTTTAATCCCAGTTTGGAATTCCAGAGCCTGTGGTGCAAACAAAGTAAAATTTACTAAGGCATCTGCACTTGGCTGTCATGGGGACTTGAAGCTTGGTCCTACCAGGTGGATAATTGAGTTCTCTTTCTGCATTAGAGAAGGAAGGAGGTAGGCCGAGGAAAGGGCGTACGCGAGCACAACGACAAACATTGTTCATGCCTGATTGGTGTTTAATTGCAACTTCTTGTGATGTCTGAATGCAGCCCAGGACAGGGGAGACCTGCTTAAGGGCCAGAATATCCATTTGTAAAATGAAAAAAGGGCTCCCTCATGGGACTGTTGAGAGAATCAATCTGATAAGGGTTGTGGAGCACTTTGCAGCAACTAAATTGCTATGGTAATGATGAAACCATTACTATTACACATTGGGTGGTATGAAATATATTAGTAATCTTGTCTCCTTCCCTCAAAGAGAATTTTTTTAAGTGCCTTGGTCATCCTTTGGAAGGATGTTTGTGTTACACACTTCATTAACTTCCTGATGGGCACTGCTGCTGGGAGAATTTGGCCAGGACAAAAATCAGAGGGGAAGTAAAATTGTTTTTCAATTAAAACTGACAGAAATGGTTGAGCGATTATTCTCTCAGAAAGGGCTCGAGGAACAGAGGGAACACATGATATGGTTTTAGACTATCCAGCTGAGAATTAAAGAGCCTGAATGGTTCTTTTAAAAATCTTTATGTCCAGAACTATTTATTTATTTTAAATATATATATGTGTGCCTTCTTCAGAGACGTGCTGTAAGAGAACTTCTCTGGATGAGTCTAACTAGACAGTACATAGAATGTAAATGCGGTTAAGTAGTTAAATTTCACCTCATGAAAGCAGATTTCTTATAAAAATTATTCTTGGTGAGTATTCCAACAGTCTGCTAGTTGTAGCTGATATTCCTTCCCAAAACATTTTCTAAGCTGGGATTTTTTTTTTAAAGTATGAAACATCCCCTCCTCAATTTTCAATGAATGAAATATTTGTATCTCCTGAAAGAATTTATGTTGAATGTGAGCAGTCCCAATGTTAAATTTAATATTTTTATACCGTATTTGCCTGCGTATAAGACGACTGGGCATATGAGATGACCCCCAACATTTCCACTCAAAATATAGAGTTTGTTACATTACATTACAGCTATGGGCAGCTATGTCTATCCCAACTGAAGTGCACCCGGTGTATAGGACGACCCCCCCCCCCACTTGGAGGCATGTTTGTCAGGGGGGGAAAGTAGTCTTATACGCCAGCAAATACTGTAATCATATTTATAGACCACCACTCTCGGTCAGCCATCTTGTGACAGTTTTCATAAAAAACATGAAAACAGCATAAAAATCCCAATACAATCAATGGCGAAAACAGTGTATAGTCTAATAAAATAAGAGTCCAGTATCACCTTTAAGACCAACAAAGATTTATTCAAGGCGTGAGGGCTTGCACTCAAAAGCTCACGCCCTGAATAAATCTTTGTTGGTCTTAAAGGTGCTACTGGACTCTGATTTTATTGTGCTACTTCACGGCTACTCATTTGAATGTATAGTCTACTTCCCCATGTGAAGTTCACCTTCAACTCTTCTGAGCTGCAGTCTCTGTTGTGCTAATAGATGATCACAGGCGATGTTTAGCCTGGAGGGGGTGAACACATTTCAAAAAACAGCATTCAAAATAATAAGAATTGAGATTTCGCCCCTATTTATAAAGATAGATTAAGTATAATTATTGAAACAATGGCCTTCCAGTCAAGGTAGTCAAAAGTGTGATTAGAATGTAGGTACATCCTCCTCGCTGATATATAAAATTAGAAGCAGTAATTTGGATCTGATTAAATATGACAATTCCACAAAAGCGAATTGTCTAATATGTGGGGGGAAACTAACTCTTTCTTTCTTTCTTTCTTTCTTTCTTTCTTTCTTTCTTTCTTTCTTTCTTTCTTTCTTTCTTTCTTTCTTTCTTTGCCAGTGCAGTCCTTTAGCATACATCTTTATCCAAATAGCATGAAATGAGAACTTTTAAATGATGAAGCCACATTTTCCCTGTCTTTTTTCCAGTTAATGTGAAAATATCAGGCTATTGACAAAGAAGCATGTCACTCATTCCACAGGATCTTGGTTGCCTCCGCAAAGACAACACAAAACGGCATGCAGTCATTTTATCGTCTCTGCAAGCTGTGATTAAAACTGGGGCTGCTGCTTCCCTCATGCCTCTCCAGTTTGCTTCTGGAAACCTGTTCTGCTGCATCAAGTGTTTCTAAACACCCAGATTCTACAGCTTCTGTTCCTGAATGCCAACACAGTTGCCTTCTAGTTCCAAAATTACATTGGGACTGATTTGATTTCATCCTTGAAAAGTTTGAATTTTGCTTGCCTTTACTTGCTTATCAAAGGGTGTTTTTGGCAGATGTGGAGCGAAGAACAATTAGCATTTTTACTCTCTCTCTCTCTCTCTCTCTCTCTCTCTCTCTCTCTCTCTCTCTCTCTCTCTCTCTCTCTCTCTCTCTCTTCCCTGCCTCTGCCTGTAGCCCCTTCAGTCCTCCCCACAGCTATAAAACTGTTCAGCGCAGCCAGACCAAAGACTGAGTGAGACAAAGCTTCTCCCACCCCTCTCACATACAACCCCCCATTTCCCATTCAGCAGAAGTGGGCCACTCAGGAGAAGCCCAGGAGCTACAAGTAGGCCAGACGGGGAAAAAAAAACAGAGCAGACAAAGAATATCCTGTCCACTCTGAGAAAGGATAAAGGAAGAGTGATGTCTCTATTAAAATTCAAGGCAGGGAAGCGGCATGCAGCCTCTCAGCAGCCTGGCTAATAAAAAAGACAGAGGGAGAAGATGTGAGGAACGGTTTACTATGGAAAATGAAGGGAAACATAAGATAATGAGAAGAGGTAAAGCACAGGAAGTAGCTTCATACCAAGTTAGGCTGTCAGTCCCTTACTCTGATTGGCAGTGGCTTTTCTGGGTCTCGGGTCTTTCCTAGCACTGGTACCTGATAGCCACAAACTAGAGATACTTCAAATTGGACTTGGGACTTTCTGCATGCAAAGTGTGTGCTTCTCCCACTGAGCTATGGTCCTTCCACCGTTCTGTATGGTTAGACCCATCATCAGCTCAACAATTGCAAATTCACACAGCATGAGCCTTTTTGAAATCACTGCCCATGTTGGCTACTTGCCAGTGATGAGGTCGTCATGCACAGGGGCCACCAGGCACTCTTCTCCACCGCAGCCAGTCCATCCTTGGGGGTTTGTTTTCAGGCAACCGGTACTGGTCATAGCTGTTTGGGGCAGATATTTTGTAGAGTGTGGCTTAGTTTGGTAAATGTCTGGGGGAAGTAATTTAAAAAGTACACGGAGTGACCCAACTACATTACTTTTCTGGCACTTCCTAGGAACTTGTAGGTATCATGAACCAGGCAAGAGACACCTCTGTAAAGTCACTGGAACCATCACTTCCTCGAGACCACAATTGTAGTGAAATCCAAAAGGAATATTTAGAGCCTCTTGTGGCGCAGAGTGGTAAGGCAGCAGACATGCCGTCTGAATGCTCTGCCCATGAGGCTGGGAGTTCAATCCCAACAGCTGGCTCTAGGCTGACTCAGCCTTCCATCCTTCCGAGGTCGGTAAAATGAGTACCCAGCTTGCTGGGGGGTAAACGGTAATGACCGGGGAAGGCACTGGCAAACCACCTCGTATTGAGTCTGTCATCACCCCAAGGGTCAGGCATGACCCAGTGCTTGCACAGGGGATACCTTTACCTTTTCTAGAACATATAGGCATCAATAGCAACAGTTCGATGAGTAAACTCCTTGGCAGAGACAAAGGATCAATCTCCCCCTTGGGGGTTTTATACCTGAGGATGGGTAGGAGGAAGGGGGATAAGGGGTTCACTAGGTGGGAAAATGCAACAGTTCTCAAGAGACCAATTGGGAACATACTTCAATCTAAAAGTTGCAAATGTTGAGACTTTGCAGAGCCTGGCAAGGTCAGGAAGCGATAAGGGTGAGCTGGCGGAGAGACGCTTCAGAATGCAAAGGGAGGCAAGAAGCCAACAGGGGAGATTTATGAGTTTATGGCTCCCAAGGGATCAAGGGAACCAATCACCCAGGAACCACCGGGAGAATACCTGTGAAACTCAGGTCAGGAACCGGGGTTCATGACACTAGGTCTTTCCCCTCTCATGGTCTTGAGCCGGTTAGGCTTCTCCCTCCCCAAATACCTGCTGTTGACCTTGATTTACTCCTGCGAGAAAAGTGCTTTTTTGTGGCAACTTCTCAGCTTTGAATCACACTGGGTGGCAAATGTATGCGAGAACAGTACAGACATAAACCTGGTCATGGGGCAAGGAAGTCTGAAAGTCTGAATTGATTTAAATTATTATTGTTCAATAATTAATCAGTTGTTGATTTTAAAATCCGGGGCTCAATTAGAACAGTCACTTATGAAGGGTTACTTATTGCTGACGGCACTGTGGGGAACAATTTGTGTATGCCTCCTTAATGAGGCGCCGCCAACATTTAAAAAGGTAATAATGTGTTTAATCAACAAACTGTTACCTCATGTTATAATTGTTAGGCATCTATGTGATGCCTTTTTGATGTGAGATGTTTTACCAGTTGTTTTCATCGACCCATGCCACAATCTTGTGAAGCAAGGAGACTGCAGTTCTTACATTACTAACCAGGAACTGTGAGGCTGTATATTATTTATTTGTTTAAAAGAAGAAGCAACATTGTTTTTTATACCCCGCTTTGTTCTACCAGAAGGAGTCACAAAGTGGCTTACAATTGCTTTCCCTTTCCTCTCCCCACAACAGACACCCTGTGAGGGAGGTGGGACTGAGAGAGCTCTGATATTACTGCTTGGTCAGAACAGTTCTATCAGGTCCCCCAGCTGGCTACATGTGGAGGAGGAGTGGGGAATCAAACCTGGCACACCAGTTTAGAAGCCGTCACTCTTAACAACTACACCAAGCTGGCTAGTACACCAAAATAAATTCTTTATTTATATTACACAACTCTCCCCCACGGAATACATCATTCTCCTTTCTTCCATAACAAAGGCTGAACCCATATCTCCATGTACCAGGGATGGCCAAACTATAACTATGATTAGCCCATGGACATCTGGAGAGCCACACTTTGCCCAGCCCTGCCATATATAAAGCTAAAGCTAACAGTGTCAATGGCAGACTTTGTCTTCTACTTGAAGGGTTGTCATCTTTAGTTGTTTAGTTACTTATCTCTATATGAAAGAGAAGGCAGGCATCTGATCCACAGGCTTGTTAGCCTTCCAGCTAAAATAGTGTTTTTAAAAATGTGGACTGTCAATCAAATCTACAAAGGCCCATCAGAAGGCTTGCTGGGCAGAAACCCCAGCTGGTCTAGCCCATGTTCTTAAGATACATGGTGGGCACTAGGAGTGGGGACCCCTGCCATGGTACATGGGGAGAGGATAGGTACATCATGTATTCCCAGAATGCTTCTTAACATCACAGGAAGGCCTTGGTTCATGCAGTTCACATGGGCAGTCAATAGGGCTGCCAGGCCTCCTGCTATGGTGGAGACCTGCTCACAGCCCTTGTTGTCTGCTGCTGCTTGGGGAACTAGCAGGCGAAAAGTAAAGAAACCACTGAGACATTGGCAACACCACTACATCACTTGAAAGGAAACCCAGAAGTGATGTAGGGTAACGCTAGGAATTGTCAGAAACTCTCCAACCAGTTGCCCGTACACAACTGTGCCAGTACATTTTGTCGCTTCAAGTAGAAACCAGAAGTGACATGGCAGAAACTTTAGCATTTTGGGGGCCTTTTCGCACAGGGATCTTTGTTGCAAATTGTTTGCGGAATGAAAAATCGCCATTTAAAATAGTGTAATTCGTCGTTATGCATACCTGCCTTTGTAGTGGAATCAGTTGCGTTTTTTAGCGTTTCCCACAGGCTTCCGGTCTCGGCAGAAATCGCTAGAAAGGAAGCGCTATTGCCAAGCTCGTCCCACCCCTGGCCGTCAAGCAGCCAATGGGCAGCCGTTAGCATGCTCCCAAACAGCCCCTTTCCCTTTAAGAAAGGTTTTTTTTAAAAAAAAAAACGACCCATAGCAACGAATCTAGGTAGATTCGTTGCTACGGAGAGACCCATCCAGCTGCCTAATGTGAGCTGTCGTTTGATTGTATGATCGTTTGCACGCTGCCTCGAGTGATAAAAAAAAAATCCCCCCCCCCTCTCACGGGCTCGATTTTCGGCTGAATTTATTTGTAAAAAATAAAGGGACTTTATTTCAGCAAACGGGCTTTTCAGTGGTTTGTGCTTAGTGACTAAAATTGAAGGACTGAAGCCAGGGAAGCCTCTAAACAGAAAGAGGCTCACCGGTGCGTTTATCCCCGCTCGCTCGGAGAAAAAAAAAAATGGCGATCGCTTCGCCGGAAGTTTGGAGGAGAGAGCCAGGGGGAGGGACTTTGAAGAACCAGCAACAATGGTAACGCACAGGTCTTTAGCGCTACTGTTGCAGATTGGTTGCAGGAGTGTATCGCTATCCGGAGGGTGAATCCACTTTTCTGGATTCCCCTGAAAGCGCCACAACGAAGCGCTTTTTGCTGATTGGTTTCAGGATTGTTGCAGATTGTCTACGACGTCGTGGGTTATGGCAAATTAGTAGCGTTTCCAAATAGCAACCATTCTGCTACTTTGAAGCCGTGCGAAATGGCCCTTAGTATTTGCCATGTAAATTATGTTTTTCACTGGAAGCAGTATAACAACATTGGTGTAACACCAGTGCCCATTCCTTCCCTGCCTCCTTGATTTCCCCCCACCACAATAAAATGGGAAACTGGGAAACTCCCAGCCTGGTATCTCAAATATCTTTGTGGAATCTGCAACAGGAATTTGTTCTACTGCAGGTTATGGCAGCTGGGGATATGGAGAACATCTGGAATTACAATTGATCTCCAGAACACAGAGATTAGTTCCCTTTGGGGTTTCCAGACCCTTGAGTGGGGGTGAGGATCCCTCACTGCTAAGACCCACCTCTTCTGCATCAATCAGCTGGCTGGGGGGGGGGACTTACATGCAAAAAAGGGAGGAACACCCAACATTTTAGTGATAAGCCTACATGATTTCGCCATGGAAGTGATGTAGGCATGTTGGGGACATTGAGACAATGCTCTGGTTTAGGGGTTAAAACTCTATGGTAGAATTAATGTCTACCATGGATCTTTGGTCCAAAACCCAGAGCGTCTCCCCAATGTGCCTACATCACTTTTAGGTCACATGGGCACATCACTGAAATGTCAGATGAGACTCCTTGCCTCTGGTAAGCCTGTCCTGCATACCCTGTCAGCTGTCAGAATAAACTTGGCAACCCTGGTTCCTCTGGAGAAAATGGCTGCTTTAGAGGGTGGGTTGTTTGACATAATACCCTGCTGAGATCTCTCTCCTTCCCTAAGTCTTAGTTTCTCCAGGCCCCAACTAAAAATCTGCAGAAATTTCCATACGTGGAGCTGGCTACCTGGTATATCTAGCAAGATCTCATGCATAAATTTGTCAGCTAATCTTAAAAGTATGGAACTCCCTTCCCCAGGATCTTTGCCCTGTGTGCCTCTCATTACAGGCAATCTTTAAAGACACATTCACTCTGGGTTTTTGGAATAGAATTTTGTGTTATCTTTGGTTTACTTTAAGCTTGAGTGCTCTGAGGATTTTATTGCACTATATGTGCATTAAGTTTTGTAGTCTGCCTTTACAAAAGGAGTGTTCTATTCTCGGAAAGGCAGCATCAGATAAATAAATACTTAAAATTGAAAATGAAGGTTTCTTCGAGGCCTGTGTGATAGCAGAGAGCCCTACTAGTGACTCCTTAGGTGGGAATATGAATAGCAATGGAGCATAAAGAGAAATGAAGTAGAAATTGAACATATATGCTAATTGAAAAAATTGCAGCCGAACAAATTCTAATCATAACGAGACTGTCATATACAGACTCTGCAGGAACATGTGCCTATTGTTCCTTCCCAGGAGAGAGCTGTTCTCATGGCTCTGTTTGGTCTCCCAAGTTTTTAAGCTGTCCATCTTAATATGAACTGTCCAGGGGCGTGGTTTGAGGTGTTATCAGTTTGCTCTTTCTTAAATTAGGTCTTGATGAAGTCCTCTTATGGTTACTTGGAATCAGTCATGAATTGGATGAATTGGATAAATTTAAGACTAATGTAAATAAAGCAGAGATTGCCAGAGGTTGAGGACTCATCCAGATTGGCTGGCCAGTGTAATGCCTAATCTGCATAAACTTGTATTCTCTCAATAGTGTCAGATTTATAGCTTGAGATATATGTGCCTGTTAAGTGGTAGTGCTGGTCTGCTCTTGGAATCCCAAACCGTGACTGTGTTCAGGGTACCTTCTCCAGGTTTGGTTAATGCTCTCCAGCCACACTCATTTTTGGGACATAATAACAGACATTCAAACTGTGCTAGTATAATGAGATCTATCTTGGCAAAGTTTACATGTGCAAAGAGAAGGGTGTAGCATCAGTAGCTTAAAAGAACGACATGGTTTTATTCAGAAGAGAAACAACTTTGTGAAGAGAAAGGAGAGAGGAGAGTCCTGTCTAACTGTTCTGTGGTCTTTATTCAGTCTATTGTGGAGGCAAGCAGGAAGAATTGTGCTCAGCAGAGCAGGAAGTCTCCAAATGAACCAGTGAGATTAATCAAGGAGATTATTTGAAAAACATCAGGAAGATCCTATTCTAAATACACATCTCCTCTGATGCCCCCTGTAGGATATTCTTCAGATCCTTTTGAATCATGTACACCAGTGGTCCCCAACCTGCGGGCTGCGGCCCGGTGCTGGGCCGTGAAGGCCATGGCGCCGGGCCGCGGCTCCCTCTCCCCGCCCCCCCACAGTAAAAAACTTCCCAGGTCGCAAGCTTGCGGCCCGGGAAGCTTCTTACTGCGGGAGGGCGGGGAGAGGGAATCAGGGCTGGGCCGCGCATTCGCGCATGCGCAATGCGGGGGGTGCAGCCGATGTGTGGGTGTGGCTGCGGGTGCAGCCTGATGCGCGGGCGTGGCCCGATGCCCTGCCGGTCCCCAGCCTCAGAAAGGTTGGGGACCACTGATGTACACTACAGACTTTGCATATTCCAACCATCTATTTGAGGCTGCCTGTGAAAGATGGTCTGGAAATTTTGTTGTTAGAAACTGATGGGAACTTATTGCATCTAATGTTAGAACTTCTGTGGCTACCAGTCCATTTGTGGGCACAATTCAAGGTACTGGTGTTGACCTTTTAGAGCAATAATGGTCAGTATCTCTGTGAGCATATTGCCTTACGTGATCCTTTCCCATTGTGTTTCAGAGCTCCCAGTGAAACTGTGCCCCAGGTATCATCTTGTGTAGATATGGTGATGGTATCCATTGGAAGTTCTTGCCCCTCTGCTGTGGAATGGCTTCTCTTAGGAGATACATCTGGCCCCTTGCTTCTGATAGAACAAACGTTTTTATTCTGTCCAAGGAGCACACCTGTTTGTTAGTTTGGAATATGCTGTTTGATTGGCTTGTTTTATTGATCATTGGGGGCTAGGTTGGTTTTATCAATTTGAAGATTTGTTTTAACAAGTCATCATTTGTATCCCTTTCATGTTGTATGTGTCTTTGAAAACCGATACTAAACTAGGTAGATAAATTATTGTGACTTTGAACAAAACTCTATTCACTACACCACCTCTCAGGATATTCTAAAAGCTGCTCCTGAGTCCCAGTTTGTGGGGAAAGCGGGATATAAACACATCAATGCAAATCAGTTCTCCTTGATGAGTTCACAGGGTTGGTATAAAGGTGTCCTCTGTTTTCTTGCCGTTTTGTCCACCCTGCTAGAGTTGGTGTCAAAAAAATGAGATTTCATATTCATGAAATTGTGTAGAGATGGGCCAGGGAATGTAAGAAATGGAAATAGCCCAAATATGATGCTCTGTGTCCAACGTAATTCATTTTGTTTCTTGATAGAAAGGTCAATGCCTGTGGTCTTTTCCACTCCATTAACTACAGAGTGCCTGCCTCATTTGTTGTGAAGATTTTCTTTCTGTTCAGGTTTGCTGTCTCATCTACACACAAATATACACTCTGGACCAAGTATCCGTAATCCAAGAAACAATTACAAAGCCGCAAAGAAAAGAAGAAAAACTGAATACCTGTAACAAGTATCCTGCATCAGTGTTTGGAGACCAAGTGTGTCAATATTGTTCACCTGCTTTCAATAGGGTAAATATAGCACATTGGAAGCGGATGGAAGGAGGAACTCCTGAATAAAAGGGGAAACCTCTCAAATGAACAGAGCCAAAGATGTGTTTTATAAAACCCCCTCCAAACCAAAAGAAAGGGCTTTCTGATTTCTCATTCATATTGACTCAAGAAGTCCAGCTGAGTTCAATAGCACTTGCTCCCATGTATATTGTACATGGGACTGCAGCCTCAAAGAGACGGGCTGGTCATTAACTTTTTAGCCGTCGTCACATCTGTTGCAAAGGCTTAGTCATGTTAAACAAACAAAATGTCATCTTGCAAGCACAGCATCATTTTATGATGTATAAGGATCATCTGTGCTTTTGTTGGTTCCCAAAGGGAATTAATTATGCTGTGTGTCTTTAAGGGTGTTTTTTTTAATGACCCATTCTTCAAGTTACCTAGGTAAATGAGGAGAGAAACGAAACAGATGACATTCTCCTTTTGTTTTGTACAGATGGCCATAATGCAACCCACAAGTAGAAAGAACTGACTGACTCAAGCACAACGTGGAAACTTGGAGTGGTCACTTAGAGCCCCATCACACAGTAAAACTCGTGTTGTTAGCACAGCAATATTATTTGAGTTGTGAACCAGGAAGCCTCTTGTTTACATTTTTCTTAGCCATGAACTCATTAGGATGGGGTGGGGAGGTGGAGCTGAAGAAAGCTCCCATCCTTTAACCTCTACTTCTACCCTTCTTTGGCAATATAAGAATTATGTGCTAATCTACCTTACAGAGTTGTTAAGGATTGGTGCTAGAAAGTATGTGAACTACGGAACACAATGTGCTATATCAGTGCTCCCCATCATGATGCCCAAAGGCACCATAGTATATTTCTTGGCACCAACTTGCTTTCTCCCTAAGGTTGGAGTTTTTCTTGAATTACAGCTGATCTACAGACCTCCAAGGTCCATATCCCAGAAGGAAATGGCTGTTTCAGAGGGTAGACTATGATCCCCTCACCAAGCTTCTCCTTTCCAGGGGACCTCCCTCTCCAAATCTCCAGGAATTTCCCAAGCTGCAGTTGACCACTATAATTCATCCCCAAAACACCCCCAGCCCCTAGTCCTAGCTTTCCATGGGAGCATAAAGTGCTTGAGAAAGAGTCTAGGAGGCATTATTGTTGTTTCTGTGGGAAACACTCACTCAGAAATAGCTTCCACCATTGAGGGAAGACATTTAGCAAGCAACAAGTCAATGTTTTGTAAGTGCTGCTTTCCACGGCAGCCATTTTGTGGTGGTGCACACTGCCTTTTCTCAACGTCAGGGTCCTCACTAGAACACCATGGAGGACCCCTATTCAGCTGGTGCTCTGACATCTGCACTGGTTGCCAGTCTGCTTCTGGGTCAAGTTCAAGGTATTGGTAATGACTTTTAAGGCTATACGTGGTCTGGGTCCCACTTACCTGTGAGACTGTTTGGTTGCTTATGCTCCCCACAGGGCTCTCCACTCTGTGGGTATGAATCTACTGGTTGTTCCAGGTGCCTGGGGTGTCCGCCTGGGCTTGACCTGGGCCAGGGCCTTTCTGGCTCAACCTGGTGGAACAAGCTCCCCGAAGAGCTGAGGGCTGTGCCAGAGTTGTCAGCTTTCTGCAGGGCCTGCAAGATGGAGCTCTTCTGCCAAGTGTACAATTGAGGCCAGGGTGGAGTCCCGGTGTTTCCATCTGAGGATCCCCCAAGGTATAATTAGATCTAGCACCTTGCTTCCAGTGGAAGAAAACTTGGCCTCCAGCTGAATGGGGAGGGAGGGCATTGGGAAATTAGAGTTGTTTAATATGTGATCACCAACCGCATATTATTATTGTTGTATTGTTGTCCATGGGGTCGCGATGGGTTGGACACAACTTCGCACCTAACAACAACAACAAATTGTTGTAAGGGATGATTTTATGGCTTTTATTGTATTTTAGTGTTTTATTGTTGTGAACTGCCATGAGATCATTGGAAGAGCGGTGGTATAAAAACCAAACAATCAATCAGTGTTCCAAAGTGCTCATAGACTCATCGAGATTAGAGACTCTCATGCTATGCACATTCTGCCTAATGATCTGGTTTGTGTGAACTGGCTCACAGTGTCGTTTTGCCCTCACTACACAACATGGCCTCGGCCCATGCACATGTTTCCATCACATACATGCAATCTCATAAATCATGAGTTTTCCCCCCTAGTTTTAATGTCATAAATAGAACATATCATAGTAGAAACATAGAGCTGGAAGGGACCTCAAGGGTCATCTAGTCCGACCACTGCACAGTACAGGAAATCCACATCTCTCCTCTCCCCACTCCCTTAGTGCCCCCTGCTGTATGCCCAGAATAAGGCAAAATCCCTCCAAAATCCCAGAGCCAATCTGGCTTGAAGATTCTGTCCTGACCCCAAAGTAGCAACAGGCATATAAGAAATGGTCACAAAAGCCAAATACTAGTAATAGGCTTGGAGCCAGGTGTAGGGCCAAGTAAGCCATACTGAATCTTTTCTACCCCACACTCAGGCTTGTACAGTTGCAGTTTCAAGTGGTTGTCACTCGCCTGCCCTGTTATTTGTGAGAAGCAGCACTAAAACATCTGGCTCTGCAACACCAGCTTGGTGACAGAATCTTTGGTGGAACTAGGACTAGCCCCTCTTGCAATAAAGCACTAATGAAAACAAATTGATATGTACTTACCCATATGCTGAAGAGCATATGGTTAATGTGTTTAGACACCACTAATGAAGTTAAGCCTCAGCTAAATTTGTTGGCTTATGGATAAAGACTGTTATCCACAACAAACCAAGGTTGACAGTAATTTGAGCTCTCCCAACTGTTACAGTTAGTTCTGCAGGAGTTGACTTTCTTTTTAAAAGCTCATCCTAATAAAAAATAATGTTTTAGGACCTACTAAGTTTCAGAGTTACAGCCAGAACAACTTGATGTCATACTTGGGTGTGATGCTCAGAATCCTGTGGATCAAATAGTAGTTACTTGTTCCTTTGATCACAAAAATCTGCTGATTGAGATTAATCCGATGATGATGATGATGATGATGATGATGATGATTGATTGATATCCGTTCAGTCGTGTCCGACCCTTGGCGATTCTATAGGAAAGTTTCCGCCATGCGCCTCTATCAATGACTGCTTATTTTAGTTGGTTCATGGTCATCCCTGTATTGGCTTTGATTGTGTTGAGCCAATGGATTCTTTGGCGACCATGTTTCCTTTTGCCGCTGACCATGGTGAGCATTAATGATTTTTCTAACGAGTTTGATTGCATGATGTGTCCAAAGTAAGTGAGCTTTAGCCATAATATCTTGCCTTCTAATGACATAGTTGGTTTGCTCCTCTCTAAAAATTAAATTAAACTTAATTCTATGCATTTCTACAACCATTCAGAATTCCTGACCTGAGAAGTCTGGGGATATCTGAGGGCTAATCGTTCCTGTCTTAGTTATGCAGCAGTCTTCCATTCATGGCTGCCAAGAACCACCATGGGACCTGGACAAAGATTTCATCTCCCCCACCCCATATAACCCTGATCGAAACCAAATGCTGTAACAAATTAACAAATCATTAGCTTTAAGGGCCCTCCAACTGACTTGGGCCTCCCAAATTTTGTCATCTCAGTCCCCTTCTGTTGGTAGCCCTGCTTCCATTTTGGGGAAGATCATAGAGTTTACCACTTTAGCTGTCTATGCAGGAGTGGTTTAAGGATTCATGGGGCCCATAGCACCAGAGCCAATTTAAGGATTTGCAGAGCCCTTGCAGAATACAATTGCGGTGGGAGCAGCTAGACTAGGGGCAGAGGGGCCCCCCATGGTGGAAAGGGGTGTCACTCCGAGTGTCCTTAAAGAGGGAAAAGTGGGGAGGAGAGAAGCTGCAGCCCTGATCTATGGAGGGAAGGGGCCATGTGGGGCCCCTGGAAGTGTGGGGCCTGTAGCATGTCCTACATGGGTAAATTGGCCCTGTGTCTATGCTGATGACTGTTCAGCCTGTTCCTTGCTGCCTTCCTCTGAAGGACAGCAAAAGAAGCTACATCCAAAGATGAAGCTGAGGTAAATTTGGGGCACAAATCAGTAAATTTTGGGTATGAAATAGTTATAAAGGTGTTTGGAAAATGGTTGTGCTTGCAGGAAACATTCTGTTCAGCATATTTATGTTACACACGTCCTGTTTTTCTCTTCAATGATCCATAACTGCCTACAGTATTATTCCATTCTCCATTTCAATCTCACAACAACAACCTTGCAGGGCAAAGAGAGGGGGGCAGAGGCTCAGTGTCACCCAAATCCATGGCAGAGTGAAGATTTGAATCTGGGCCTTCTGGGTCCTAGTTCAACACTCTAACCACTAACCACTGGCTGCTGAAAAATATAGTGAGATACAAGATACCTACTTTATAGGGATGGCTATGAACTGGCTAACAGACAAACATTTGTAACAAATGTTGGCCTTTCATGGTTCACGAAGTCAACTGGCATGAAATTTCAAGCTGTTCGTTGAGGTTCGTGCTGGTTGATGAGCGGAGACATTTCCAGACAGACTGTCTCTGCTCAATCAAAATATTTACATCAAAGCAGCAACTTGAAGGGCATGCATAGCAGCATCCAGGGGAGGTTTCTCTACAGTGGTCACTTTGACATTTTACAGCTCTCCCAAATAAAGTGCTCCCAGGAAAGTGTTTTCTGGGGAAATGACAGGTGGTAATTTCCTCAGAAAGCACTTGATTGGAAGCATCTTCTTTGGGCGCCATAACTTGGATTCTGTCTCTACCTGATATGCAGGTAGAGGAGAGTCAGTTGGAGATCCCCTATGAGCTTGGCATCTCCAGCACTCTGGGGTGTATGTATTATACTGCCTCACAAACCTCATGAACCAAACCAATTTGTGAAATGGCTAAAGGTTTGTGACAGTCCATGAGTCCCAAACAGGGCATGCCACCCATCAAACTAAATCTAATTTTTCTGGCTCATGCTCATCCCTAGGCCTTAGCACATGGAATGGGAGGGAGGGGGGCATACATGCCTTAATTATTCTGTTTGGATGTGAGCTTATGAATGAGATTGGTTCATTGCCTGTATTAGTTTGCTTGGTTTGTAATTGAGTTCTGAAAACCCAAGCTCTTGAATACACTATGCTAAAGGTCTCTCTCAAATGCTATCAACCTTAGCATGTTTCCACCAGTTCAAAGGACAGTAATGCAACCAGATCTTGTCTCAGAACTAGTGGAGTCCCAAGTTTAAAGCATGCAGCCTTGGGGGGAGGGGGGGGCATGACCTCCAAATAGCTCCGCTCCGGAACCTTCATTGTTTTGGTAGGAAGAGCAGCTGATCTCTCAAGTTAATGTGATTTGTATGAAATCAGGCTCATTACCGGAAGCAACTAACCATTGCTTTGGACAGAAGGCTGAAAAAAACTTACTCTCACAAGTCTGTAATCAAAATGGATGTGGGAGGAATGGCAGCCGCCCGCGATGACAGCTTCATAAAACCTCTCATGGGGAAGCTGCCACATGTATCTCTCTGAAATGAATGGTAATGATAAAACCATTTCAGTATATTGAATGCCAGCTCCTCGGAGTCAGCCCGTTCCCTCATTAATACATATGTTCCAACTGGCCCTGTTTACCAGGGGCTGTCCTGATTTTCCGGTACTGTCCTTGGTAAATTTATTTCGTGCTGCTTGACTTGTCAGTCCTCTGGAATTCAGCTTTCTCTATGAGTTTAAAACAGCAGAATGGAACCCATCAATCTTCTCTATGGTGTCAGCACATACGCAGGAGCTCGATATCGCTGTGCAATGCACAGCCTGTTGCGTTGCACTGTGCAGCTGCTGACGTAGAGTTCAGGCTCTTTACAATGTGTTGTAGACCCATTATGTTGTTCCTAGTTTATCTTTAACCAAACTAACAAACTCCCTCCTGGCTTTTAAGGCTCTCAAAAGAAGGTGGAGTACAGTGAGAAGAAGAAGAAGAAGAAGAAGAAGAGTTGGTTCTTATATGCCGCTTTTCCCTACCCGAAGGAGGCTCAAAGCGGCTTACAGTCGCCTTCCCATTCCTCTCCCCACAACAGACACCCTGTGAGGTGGGTGAGGCTGAGAGAGCCCTGATATCACTGCCCGGTCAGAACAGTTTTATCAGTGCCGTGGCGAGCCCAAGGTCACCCAGCTGGTTGCATGTGGAGGAGTGCAGAATCAAACCTGGCATGCCAGATTAGAAGTCCACACTCCTAACCACTACACTGTAGTCCTTTTCAGGAATTACATGTTCTGGGAGCTCATCAGTGGGGACACATGTCACCCAGAAGTCTCTCAATATGCCCAGCTGCCTTTTTGCTTGAGTAGGGCACTGTAAAGATTTTCTGTATGCTTACAACTTAAGTACATACATCACAAAACCCTATTAAGATTCAACACGCCTAGCAAAGCTGTTATAATAACAACAATGTGCCATCAAGCTACAGCTGACTCTGCTCCTGGGGTTTTCAAGGCAATAGATGACCAGAAGTGGTTTGCTACTACCTTCTTCCTCATAGGAATAATAATTATATTTAATCCCACACTTCTGTATCACTCAGTGTGGGTAGCATCATTAAAAACAACATACAAAATTAAAGTTAAAAACATTTACGGGTACTGATGCGCCCAGTTAAAAAATCCCAGACAGGTTTGCTTGTTTTTATAAATAAAGGAGCTAATCTATGGTAACTCAGCACATTGGCCAACAGATCATGTTGATGGTCGGTACTGGCATGCTTCAGTGCCGGGTCCCAGGACAGAGCCACTGAGCACCATGGTCCGCCTTCCCTCAACCTCAGACAGAAAGAGGTGAATGTTGAGCACAACTTTATCCTACTTCCTCTTCCCTAGCTATGCTCCCTTTTGAGCTGGGTGCCAAGCAAGTCTGGCATCCTTGGACTTTTCCCTCAAGCCCACTGGCCCTCCTGTATCCAGAGAGCCCTATGGGGCCTAACGAAACCCATGAGAAATAGGGTTGGAAAATATCTGGACATTTTGAGGGTGGAGCCTTAGGAAGGTGGGCTTTGGAAGGGAGGTACTTCAGTGGCGTAAAATGCCATAGAGTCCAACTTCCAAAGGAGCCATTTTCCTGGGAGATTTCCAGGCATCACTTGGAGGTTTGCAACCCTAGGGGTCAATAGCACCTTCTGAGCAGTCTGTCTGTCTGTCTGTCTGTCTGTCTGTCTGTCTGTCTTGTTGCTCCCCTTCCCTATTCCTGGGGTAGAGCTTCCAGATAGCTGATGGGCAGACAGCTAGCTGGTGGGTGGATCATTGCAAGGAGTGACTATAGCCCCCGTGGGACTGAGGAATACTGGGCTTGACCCCATAGAGTGTAAAGAAGGAGGGGTGATGGCATTCTTTTTTCCCCCCAGCATACAAAGTATTTTTTATTCACACACATTTAATGTTGTTGTTTTTTTAAATGCTTATATTCTGTTCATGCATGGACTTCTCAGAGGTCTCCTGTCTAGCTGATGAGGTTCATCCTTGCTTAGCTTCAGTGGTACTGTAGCTTTAGGCAGTCATTGACCCACATAAGAGAAAATATTCCAGGATCAAACCAGAGGTTAGTTAAAAATGATCAATGATAGGTTTAAATGTATGTTGACTGGCATATGATGATCTGAAGTGTTGTACAGTTCACAGATCTTTGGATGGGTTTGCTATTGTCTAAAATTGCTGGTTCACCAAACAGGCCATGTATGAGGAATCCCATCACCCATTGCATCTCCTGAGATTTCAGCCTAGAGGACCAGTTCATGTGAATTCAAAAAGTAACTGGTAGATTAAATGAGCTCAAATGGACCATATTACTTGCCTTATGATGCTAACTGTAAGTACCCTATAGCAGCGGTCCGCAAGCTTCCACTTGCTGCGGACCGCTGCGGCGTAGTGGGCAGAGAGGGCGGCCCGGGGGCTCGCGCACGTGTGGCAGCCCCAGCACAAACGCGCATGCGTGGACTGCCGTGGCCGATTAGCTTCTCTTCTCTTCCCTCCCCTCTCGAAGCGAGAAGCTTGGCGGGCCACAAGCTTGCTCATGGCCTGGCGAGCTTCTCGCTTCGGGGGGGGAGGGAAGAAGGAGCCGCGGCCCGGCACCGAGGCCTTCACGGCCCGGCGCCAGGCCTCGGCCCGCGGGTTGGGGACCACTGTTCTATAGTTCCTTGATGCATAGCACATGATATTTATCAATTAACATCTACTTGTGAATATGTGAATATGTGTATTTGAGGTCTGTGTTTGAAAGGCCTAGGATAAGAAGAGAAGAAGAGCTGTTTTTGTACCCCATTTTTTATTACCTGAAGGAGTCTCAAAACGTATTTCAGTTGCCTACCCTTCCTCTCCCTACAACAGACACCCTGTGAGGGAAGTGAAGCTTAGAGTGCTCTGAGAACTTTGACTGGCCCAAAGTCACCCAGCTGGCTGCATGTGGAGTGGGGGGGGGGATCAAATCCAGTTCTCTAGATTAGGGTCCCTGCTGTCAACAACTAGGATGGAAGTAGGCTAAGAATGTGGCCATCTTATTGGTGTACCATTCACACACTGCACCTCCGGATGCCCTGTTGGGCTTGCTGGAAGAGGCAGCTGCCTGGGCATTACAGTTCCCTAGACTTATGATTCTGGGGAACTTCAATGTCCACATGGATTTGCTGTCCCTGGGACCTGGTTTGGACCTGGTGTTGGCCATGGTGACACTAGGGTTCTCACAATTTGTTGCTGGCCCCACTCATAAGGCTGGCCATAACCTTGATTTTAACTTTGGTGCTGGGGTAGAGGCAGATCTGGTGGTGAGTAATCTAGTCCCATGGTCAGACCACTGTGCCCTGAAGGCCAGACTGAGGATACCATCCCCTCCCCGTTTGTGTGATGGGAGTATTATAGCCCGCCCATAGAGACTTATGGAATCTGAGGGATTCCTGAATGCTCTACAGGAACTTATGCCCTCCGGCACCTCATTGGCAGCCTTGGTGGAGGTACCGCCTTATGGCCACTATCAACAAGATCATATGTAGGTGCCCTCTCCACCTTCACCTCAAGCAGGCTTCATGGTATTTCCAGAAGCTTCATGGAAAGAAGAGGGAGGTGAGATGGCTAGAGCAAGTGCGGCAGAAAACTTGTGATGAGGTGGCTAGAACATCATCATATGCTTATGAGGGCGTATGAGATGGCGGTGAAGGTGGCGAAGCGTAAATTCTTTGCTGTTGAAATCGCATCCGCTAACTCTCACCTGGCATAAGTATTTAGTGTAGTTCAGTCATTTACCGCCCTCAAGGAAGGGCGCCAAAATAGTAAATTGGATCTGAGCTGTAAGGTATTAGCGAGCGTCTTTTTGTTGCTCTGCCAGGATCTTTCAGCCACAATTGATACAGAATGTGAACCGGGAGCTCCATGGCCATCGTGGGGATAATGTTTGATGGCTTCAGATGACTCTCTCTAACCGAAGGAGACAAACTGTTGGGTTTGGTGAGGGCGACCACTTGCCACTTGGATCCCTGTCCATCATGGCTGCTGAAATTAGGAGACCAACGAATAGGAGGCCTTCTGAGGGAGATTGTTAACCATTCCCTAATATCAGGTGAATTCCCTGAAGGGTTAAAGGGGCAGTGGTTCACCCTTTCCTGAAAAAAACATTCCTAGATTCACAGGACCCTGTCAGCTACTGCCCGATTTTGCATCTTGTGTTCCTGGGAAATGTTGTTGAGAGGGCCGCTGTGGACCAGCTCCAGGCATTTTTTTTTAGGAAACGTCACCCTTGGAAGATGCAGCTCGTCTGCCAGGCATTTGGTTGAGGCTGGGGTAGTAAGATCGCGTCCCTCCTCCTACAGCTCTGTAGCCGCCTAGGCCAGACATCACCTGTGAACATCTTCCAGGGCAACAGTGACTGCTATTGGAGGGTTGAGGAGATGGCATGGAGGATAATGTATATTGTGGATTTTCTGCCCCCAATATTGGTTCACGTACTGGAGTTTTTATCTGGTATTTATGTTTGTATATAAACCACCATGAGCCGGCCAGGCTGAGAGTAGTGGTCAATAAATACAATAATAAATAAAAAATTAAAAACTATGCCATGTTGGCTTTCCTTCCTAGTCACAAAATTCACCAGATGGCTTTTGGCCAGTCACTCTTGAATTCTGACCTACCTCACAAAGTTATTATGAGCTTTCTGGAACTCTCTTCTGCTTTGAATCTTCTATAAAAATGAAGTGTGTGTTGGGAGGAATGCAGTGTGTGTTTTTGGTTACTTGTAAAAAAAAATCCCCAAACCCTTAATGCCTTGTAAAGATCAGATCCTGGAAATAATTTTGATTTCTTTTTCTTATAATGGCATAATTTAAGGTAAAAACCATAGAAATAATTGCTAGTTTGCAGACATTGGCCCTTTAATGTTATCCCAAAATAGCCTGCCATGTTGTTTTGTTGAAAGCAAAATTATCCATAAATGCATGCGCGTGCACACACAGTAATTTTGATTATTAGAGTCAAGGAGCCAGTGTTATTACATTATACGGCTGTGGAAAGACCATGGCACTGTAGTAAGTCCAAGAGGTTTTCCAGGAGGCACAGCTATTTAAGCAAACATTATTTCAATATTGATTGTTTCTCTGGAAATGATAGAATCAATACACATTTATTGCATTGAAGTTGGGAAAATATATTACTAACACATTCCAGTACACAGCAAGATTTATCAAGTACGTTAACCGATTTTAGTTGACACAAGGTGAAAATCTTGAGGTATTGGATCACAATCCATCTCGTCTGTTTTTTATTGTGTCAGGAGTTTGCATGTTAAAATGTTTGCTGCCCAAGCAACTTTTCATGGAATGGAATAATTAAAAATGGCTCTGAGTTGGAGCAGAGGGACAAATTCTCTTAATTGTTTGAACCTGCTCTTTTCTGATTTTTGGATTTCAGAAAAGCAGATTGTTGCCAGGTGAAGAGTCTGATTCACTGGTTCTTTTATGAAAGACTTTTAGCAGACATTTGGGGCTTAAGCTGAGATTGATTTGTTCACTACAACATTAACATTCTGCCTTTCGTCTTGGTTCAAGACCCTAGAACTTGTTTTTCAGTAGGGTTGAGCGCTTATGTAAAATGATAAATAGAAATGTATCTCTGAGCATGTACAGAATGCATGACTTCTACCCTTCAATCGCCAAGTTGGGTTGCCAGATCTAGGCTAGAAAATCCCTGCAGATTTTTTGGGTGGGGTGAGTTTGGGGAGGGGAAGGACAACAGCACCATATAATACCAAAGCACCCATCTTCTCCAGAGAAATGGAACTTAGTTACCAAGAGATCAGTTATAATTCCAGGAATCTTCAGCCACCACATGGAGGTTGGCAATTCAAAGGCACAGCCTGTATAAAAGAACGTCTATAGTGAAGCAACAGCTGTGAGCACTTAAGCCCACTCCCCCCCCCCCTGAAGCTATTTATCACATCTCTTAAAATTCTCCTTCCTTCAAGATGTTTAGGGAGGTGTCCAGCTGGGGATTCCCACTGTGGGCCATCACCAAAATCACCCAAAGAGGTATCAAAATAGAGGGAAAACCCAACAAGCCATCCTCTAAAGAACAGGCCAGAGTGAGTCATGTGGTCTCCTCGACTTCTGTAAAAAATGCCTAGAGGAGGCTTGCTCAGTGCCTGACTAATAAGGATGCTATGCTGCCATTTCTTTTGAATCCGAGCCTCCGCCTCCAACCTGACAGGAACTAGGCCTGACAGGCAGATTTCCTGAATGAGAAATAGTTATTAAGTGTTCTGGTTCAAGCTTTGTGTAAACATAGCTGAACAAGGTTCAACTGTTGGCTTCTACGCCTAAAGGATTTCAGATATTGGTGCTGAGAAATCTTTTTGAAATCCTAGAGAAATGAGTTAGGCTGTAGACCAGATCAGGCTGGGCCACTATCGGTTTGACAACATTAGACACCATTCTTTTATACATCTTCCATGAAGAAGAGTTGGAGTCTCAAAGCAGCTTACAGTCGCCTTCCCTCCCTCTCCCCACAACAGACACCCGGTGAGGTTGATGGGGATGAGAGAGCCCTGACAGGACTGCTCTGTGAAAATAGCATTATGCGGACTGTGACTAACCCAAGGTCACCCAGCTGGCTGCGGGTAGAGGAGCAGGGAAGCAAACCCAGCTCACCAGATTAGAAGCTGCGATTCTTAACCACTACACCAAACTGGTTTGCTCTTCTTGAAATCAACCACTGTGGTTTCCTCTTGCCAAATGTAATCAAGACTTCTTGTGTGACTTCGTAGTTAGGAGATACATTAATAACTATTTAACGATGCTTAAACCTGTAAACCCTGACTGCTCCTTAGAAGGCCAGATCCTGAAGATGAAACTGAAATAGTTTGGCCACCTCATGAGAAGGAAGGACTCCCTGGAGAAGAGCCTAATGCTGGGAGCGATCGAGGGCAAAAGAAGAAGGGGACGACAGAGAAAGAGGTGGCTGAATGGAGTCACTGAAGCAGTGGGTGTGAACTTAAATGGACTCCGGGGAATGCTTTACTAATTTGCAATCCATAGATTCAGGGCATCACCTAGCATGACTGAAACGCTGCCACATTTTGGCAGTAAGATGGGCATGGGGGCCTACTCTAGGAACTGCTAATATCACTGAGCTCCAGCAGTAGTATTTAGGATGTGAGGCAGCATTGCTAATTCTGGGTTGGGAAATGCCTGGAGATTTTTTGCGGGGTGGGGGTTACGTCTGGGGAGGGACCTCAGCAGGATACAATCCCATAGATTCCAGACTCCAAGTGGTCATTTTCTTCATGGGAACAGCTCTTTGCAGCCTGGGAATAAATTATAATCCCAGGAGAGATCTTCAGGTCCCATCTGGAAGTTGGTAACCCTAAGAAGGCGGGGGTGGTGTTAGGGGCAGAAGGGAAGGCAACAAACAATATGACTCTCTTTAGACCCAATTTTCCATGCTGCTCTAATGAGCATTTAGAGAAGTGTGCGTACGGATGCTTGGAGAATTAAATTCTTTTAGTCCTTGAAAGTTCTATGAGAATCTATATTAAAAGCCTGAGACACCTCTTTTCAGCAAAGTAATTTGCATTCACCCTCCAGACTGCTGAGACAGCATTTCTGCCAGGCTCCTCATATATTAACCTATCTCAACCACTGCTTCCCAAATGCTGCGCGCCCACTCTTGCTGCTTTCATTCACCACCTATGAATACTCCATTGTTAGGACAGCAATCTGCCTCCATTTCTCCAACCATCTTTCTCTGCAGCACGAAACCACTCTGTGCCATAGGGGTGGTACTGGAAATTGTGTTTTTTCCTGGATTTAGCAATTTAGCAATCTTTTATCTTTCTTATCCTTTTTTCTGTCCACTGTTCCCTGTTTTGAGGTGTTGGTGGTATTGGTGGTGGTTGCCCTCTTTTACCTCTCTATTCCACTTCTGTAAACAGACATCTGTCAAGGATATCACATACATACCTAAGGTTGCCAGCTTAGGAAATACCTGCAGATTTTGAGGGTGGAGCCTGAGGATGGGGAAAGAGCTCAGTAGGACACAATGCCATAAAGTCCGGCTTCCAAAGTGGCCATTTTCTCCTGGGGAACTGGTCTCTGTCACTTAGTGATTAGCTGTACTTGTAGGAGATACCCTGCTGCCACCCAATATTCAACATGCTTTTATTTATTTAGAGAGAATTTAATTTATAAAACTATACTGAAGGTCTTCAGTTCTAGCCCAGTTAACATCAGAGTATGTGATATTTGTGTGTAATTAAGGGAGACCGAAAAGTTGGTAAACATTCCTCAGTTTATGGGCAGTATCCTAACCATGAAATTGTCCACTGTTGTTTCGGAGTCGGGCGATCCTATTAGAATTATGCACCATGGCATATTTCGAATGTCTCCCTTTTATCTGAGTAGCCTGGGAAGGTGATGTTCTCTGAACATCTAGCAAAGGGAGGGGGGAGTGACACAAACAAATATTAAGTCTTCATAAAGCTTGTAGAAGGACCAATTCATAAACTGTGTCGTCGGCTGAGAGAGAATGATAGGTTATATCCAGTTGCCTGCGAGAAAGTTTGTTCCTGTTTACATCAGTTCGGCACTTCAAAGTAGAACACTCCTGCAACTATTGAAAATCATATGTAGAATTCTGAACCCAGCCCCTGTGTGGATCAAAAAACCAGAGAATGGGTCCAGATACAGATGGGGGGGGGAATTAGGGGAGCTAGTAGAAAAATCCCCCCAAAGAAAGACAAACAAACAATTTAACGTGGTTTTGAGAGGGGAGGCAATCAGCATTTACAACACTCTGTAGAGACATCTCAACAGCCATTTTGAGGAAGGGAAGGGAAGATGGAGGAGTGGGAATGCAGTCATGTGACCCAGGCAGTCAGAAGTTGCACTGTTGCAGGCTGCCGGTTGGGAGAGGGGGGCAATTGCTGCCCCCACTTCCTCAAAAGATAGCAGGCAAAGGTGATGGGGGGTCCTTCTTTATTGTCTTTATTGTCTTCACATCTTCTCAGTTGTATCTTCCCCATTGTTTCCCCTGCCGTGTTGATTACATCTTCTTTTTAAAATAACTGCTTGAGATATATCCTGTATATTCTCACCCTTATTTCATAAGACTTTGAATTTGAGGTTGTATAGGGATGTTTTATGAAAGCCCTTGTGCAAGAGCAAGGCTGCTGCTTCATACAGATCGCTGGTTCTTTAAAATATTTCGTTTTCTTTGTTACTCTTCCCCACAATGGCATTAGTCAATTAATTCCACCTTGCCTTAGAAAGAGCATTCAGATGTTACCTGGCACCTCCGTAATAGAAGGGAAATAAGGAATATTCGGGGTACAGATCAGAAGGAGGTAGTCCAGCAGTTAAAATTCACACATGGGATACTGTATGCTTAGTTTTGTTATCTTTATTGAGGTTGAGGTTGGTTTGGAAGAACAACAGATGGTTAGTGATACAGCAGATCTTACAGTTGAGGCAAGATTGCTACCACCAAGGTGATCCATGGCCTGGGACATTGCTTTAACTAAGATATTTGAGAGAGATTGTACAGGGACTAGGAAAACTAATCGATTGTTTTCCCCTTCAAGAAAAGCCTCCATGCTTTCCAGATATTGATCTTTGAGAAATCATTAGCTGTCACACTACAGAATGTGCATTGAGACTCAAAAATTCCTTATATCCAAATAGTATTTTTTTTTCACCGTATAAAAGAACAACCTGTAATTTTCTCTTGATATTATTCTATAGGCAAATTCTTGTGGACAGTGTTACCCTGAGTCCAAGGATAATTAGTTTTTGTACATTTATTTTATTTTTTAATATCTGAGACATATCTAGGCATATTTTTGCTTAGATATGTCATGACGATGAGGGACAATATTAACCATTACATATATGAGAAGAAGAGGCAATAAGAAAAACAGTACCCAGAGACAAAAAAAGAAATGTAGTGTAGTGTTGCATTGGCCTGTGTACTAACTTAGAGTACTGTAGTGTCCCAAGAGACTTTTAAAGGCCTGGTAATTTTATGATTAATTGCATTTCTAGTTATACATATTAAGATAAGAGTAATTGAATTGCTCAGTGAACATATGGCTGAGTGAAAATTCCTCCCCCTGCACAGACCTTGTGAGGGTCAATATCTTTTTCCTGTGCTCCTTTCCACTTAATGTTTCCATGAAACAGACAATTCTTGAAGAATAGTAAACACGAGAATCTTTTTATGAGCCAGCCATGTACAGAAAGGTTTCTCGTTATGCTACAGGAAGAAAAGTCAAATGAGAAATCCAGACACTTATTTCCTTAGGGCTGTGACCTAAATGGCAAGAAGGGCACATTGTAGTAGCCAGATTAAAAAAAAACACATGATTCCCCTTCCAATTTGTCCAAGTTACCATAATTTTTTAAGCCACTCAGCAATGCCATTTTTACTTAGGGTAAAGTAAAAATGAGCTGAATAGGCAACATGCATGCACTAAGGCAGGGGTAGTCAACCTGTGGTCCTCCAGATGTTCATGGACTACAATTCCCATGAGCCTCTGCCAGCGTTTCTTGGCAGGGGCTCATGGGAATCGTAGTCCATGGATATCTGGAGGACCGCAGGTTGACTACCCCTGCACTAAGGCACCAGTCTGTTGAGAACAGTGGTTACACGTGCAGTCTCAAAGGAAGTTTGAGAGGTTCCTCTGCATCTGTAAAGGGCAAAAATGGACAACACTTGGGACAGCAGGCTACAGCTGATGGGGCTTCACAGTAGGGCAAACAGGGTCCCTCCCAAATAACCATTTAGGTTGGGGAAATGGCATTGGAGGAGAGGATGAAGCCCCTCCTCCCTCCTCCATGTTCCTCAGCCACATCAGGCCCAGAGCAGTTGGGAGTAGGGATGCCAGTCCTCAGGTGGGACCTGGGGATCCCCTGGAATTATAGCTTCCAAGGGTGGACTCCATTGCATTAAACTCCACTGAGGTCCCTCCCTGCTCCAAATCCTGTCCTATCCTGACTTTACCCCCAAATTTTCCAGTATTTCCCAACCTAGAGCTGGCAAGCCTCGTTGGGAACAGTGTCACATTTGACTATTGATATTGGGATTCCCTGATCTGTGGCAATCAGACATATACTGTAGCTTGGCCCTGAGTTGAGAGAAACTGGCAGAACAACATGGGAATAATGCATCAGCTATCACAGAATTTTGACTCACACGTTCTCCTTGGGAAAGGTATGTCCTGTGACAGGCCTTGTCCAAGTAATAGATCACAAGCAAGCAGATTTGTCATTCCCACCTGTAAGATTCTTTTTTTTTAAAGTACAAAATAATTTACAGTTTGCTTGGTTTTAATCAGGTTGCTGATTGTGGGGAGGGAGCATATCTGTGGATGCTTCCTATGTGCATAACCACTGCACAGGTCATGAGCTAGTGATTGTGCAGAGGCAGGGGGAGGGGCCAATTTACTTGTACCCATTCTTCCATCCTGCACATTTCATCAATGTATAGTGGAGGGGCTTGTACACTAGTTTAAGAGAGCTGAGTTTGATTCCCCGCTCCTTCATGTGCAGCCAACTGGGTGACCTAGGGCTAGTCACAGTCCTGTTAGAGCTGTTCTCACATAACAGTTCTCTCAGAGCCCTCTTAGCCCTACCTACTTCACAGGGTGCCTGTTGTGCGGAAAGGAAGGGAAGGTGTTTATAAGTTCTTTGAGACTCCTTTGGGTATTGAAAAGCGGGGCATAAAAACCAACACTCCTCCTTCTACAGTGATGATGTCAATGGTCATTGTGTTTGAAGAGCCAACAGATCAGACATGTGATAATTGTGGACTGAGTCAGGCCTGTGAGAGGACCCACACCAGCATGCTTGAACTTGCTCTGAACACCGGACAGGTGGCTACACGTAACATTGCCTAATACTGAATCAGACCATACTTGTCCCTGTGGCCTAACTCAGACTGGCAACTGTTCTCCAGGGTCTCAGGCAGAGGTCTGTCCCATCACCTACTGCCTGGTCCTTTTAACTAGAGATGCCAGGGATTGAACCTGGGCCTCTTCTGCATGATGAATGAAAACTCACTAAATACATTGTTGTTTTTCTGATCTCTGCACAGAAGAGTGAATTTACTCTGCAAAACTGATTTTGCTCTGCATGGTGAACTGCCTCTTCAGTGCATTAAGCAGCTTTTAAGCGTTGTTCTGGTGCTTTTCACCAATTCATTCCTCTGCTTGCCTGAGATGATCTATTAGTCATGCAGAGAAGCTCCTTAGTTATGCAGATTAGTGACTGCATTAGATAACAAAGTGGAGTTGGCAAAACTACAGGGGGCAGGGCTATGAATTGTTTCATGCAGAGAGCATTGCAACGTAGTTTTTCAACAGACTATATTCAATGCAAAACAACGACTGTAATATAATAAAGCCGTCTAAACTGGTTGTTTTTTAAACTGTTTTATTTGGCTCTGTGCAGAATACCTCCTGAAATCTTCTGCATGCAAAACAGTTGCTCTGCCAGTGAGCCACCACATCTTTTCCTCCTTTGAGAGCTGGCACATTCACCTTGAAGGCAGAAGGTCTCTGATGACATGCCTCTTCAGGTGGGCAGGGACGAGCATCAAATCATCTGCCTTGTCACACTTCTTCACCCGTTCCTCCTTATTGCTTGGCAAGATGGTACAGAAACCCAATCTCTACTGGGGCGAGAGAATTTATCTGTGGGGCATTTTGTCACCTGTATGAGCCCTCTGACACGGTGTTGCATGTGAGGAACCTGGATCCTCTTAATCAGTGTCCCTGCTCACTGTATACACACTGGAAAGAATGCTTGCATCAATGAATTCTGGATCTAGGGAAGATGGAGGCAAGTGGGGCAGGACCCAGAGAGACTTGCTGGCTCAGCCTCAGCCCATTCCCATGCATGCTATAGTCTTCATTCCACACGACTTTTGTCCATGCAGTTCTCAAGGCTTCAGCATGGTATTCATGGTCAAAGAGAACCCCTTTCCTCCAAGTGTGGTGTAGTGGTTAAGAGCAGCAGCTTCTAATCTGGAGAGGCAGGTTTGATTCCCTGCTCCTCCACATGCAGCCGGCTGGGTGACCTTGGGCTAGTCACAGTGCTGTTCTGACCAAGCAATCCTGTCAGAGCTCTCTCATCCTCATCTACCTTACAAGGTGTCTGTGTGGGGAGAGGAAGAGAAGGTGACAGTAAGCCTCGTTCGGGCCATGGAAAGCAGGGTATAAAACCTCCTTCTTTTCCCCCCAGGAAAACCCAGTTTGTATTATGGTATAGTGGCCCAGATCTGAAACCAAGATGCTAAACCATCTGGGGCAAACTTTTTGTACCCTGCTTTATATTACCAGAAGGAGTCTCTAAGTGGCTTACAATTTCCTACTCTTCCTCTCCCCACAACAGATAACCTGTGAGGTAGGTGAGGCTGAGAGTGCTCTGAGAGAACTATGGACTGGCCCAAAGGTCATGTAGCTGGCTGCATGTGGAGGAGTGGGGAATCAAAGCATCTAGCTTAGAGGCTGCCGCTCTTAACTATCACACCAAACTGACTTCATTGTAAGATTTTTTGGTTAAGCCTCCATTCTAGCCAGTTCGCTATTTAAAATTTGCATACATTAAAAAGGAATTGATGTAGGCAATAGCCATTTATTGCACCGTCAGCTAATCAGATGAAGCAAGTGCTAATCAAGTGCAGAGCGTAATGTAGCACCAGAAGTATTCACATTTTACTTAGTGTAAGTTTTTTTTTTTTTAAAGGTACAAAATAATTTACAGTTTGCTTGGTTTCACTCAGGGTAATTTTTAAAAATTGTCTAATGAGAACACATTGTGCTAATTTTCATATGCAGATTCAATTAGCATTTAGTTAATTATCCTTTACAAATGAGGATTAACTTAATTACATAACACTAACCTCTCAATAACTCTAAAGGGTAGGAAGGCTCCTTTTATTAAATTCGTAAGGCTCGTATGTGTTTGTTAAAATCTGAAATGGCACTCACATAAATTAAGCGATATTACCCACAGAGGACAACCATTAGAGATGACGATCAAAGGAAACACACTATGTACATGGCTTTTTAAGACAGCTTGGATACAGACTCACACGTTCAGCTGTCTGCTGACATCCAGAGCAATTTCGGGTTTATGATAGGTGTACTTAATTAAAGGACTAAAAGTTCAGGTTTAGTTATGGACTAGATGTTTATGTGCTTATATGTGCAATGTGAATCATCTACAACAGCCATTATATGTTTACAAGATGGGGCTCGTCAGAAACCTTGGGGGTGAGAGAATGAATGAATGAATGAATGAATGAATTAATTAATGAATGAATGATTGGGAAATCTTTTCAACAGCACCATTCTCCTCCTTCAGGACACTATACTCTATTGTGGGTTTCGTAATACATTTTTGTTTTGCATACAGTGTGGAGTCTCTGACTATACAGAAATCCCTGTCTGTGGTTGGCATCCTATTTCACTGTCTACTGTGGTGTGATACGCAGAAATCCCTGTTTGTGGGTGGGTCCTATTTCACTGCCTAGCGCCTGGATTTTGGCAATGAAAGGAAGAAGTTAGAGATCCATGGAGACAGATGTGGCCACAGATGTGGACTTCAAAACCTGGATTGGGAGGGTATCATTGATGGTGACATGAGCATGGTGTGAGATTTAGGACTATATTAAACCTTGGTGCAAATATAGTTATTTTGTGCTGGGAGGATTTTTTTTTCTCCTTAATCGGGAGGGAGAGAGCATTCAGAACTGCAGGGTACCCCCCTGATTTACAGCTCTGTTCCAAACTGAATAGTCTGGTTAAAGAGAGCCTGAAGGCAGGTCCGTGGGGAATACAGATAGTGCTGACTACAACTGGGGAAATACCTGGAGATTTGGGAGCAGACCCTGGGGAGAGTGGAGTCTGGTGGGAAGAGGGAGCTTGGCAGGTGTTTATTTCTGTCCTCTGAAGCTGCCATTTTCCCCAGGAGAATTGATTTCTGTAGTCAGGAGATCAGTTGTAATTCCGGGAGATCTCTAGGGTCCACCTGGAAACTGGCATCCCTAGTTGCAGATAAAGCAAGGGCCCCCTGGAGCGTTTCCTCATATGGTGTGCAGATGCATGGGATCCAAGAGTTGTGCATCACCAATGCAAGGGATCCCAGGAGACATCTCCCAAATCATGTATTGGATAGCAAGATGTCTCGGGAAGACCCTGCTTGGCTTGGTCATTCCACATTTGAAGAGAAAAAAAAAAACAAATAGTGCAATAGGAAAAGAATTTTGAATGGTAGAATAGCCTGTTGGGTCTGGAGACCTGTTGAGGACCAAGCTTGAGTTCTGAGGCAGGATCTTAATCCTGCGCTGCAATTAGCCAATGTGCAGCTGGATCCCAACAGCTGGATCCAGTCAGTGAAATTGACCAATAGTGCGCTCTGGCAGGAAGATCTTTTGTTCTATATGTGTATATATGTCGGGGCTTGGGGTGGGTTCTTTGGTTCAGTCTTGGTTCAGTTTTTGCCTCTTGTACCATCTAGCTGGGGTCACCGTAAGGAGCTGAAACGCATTCCCAGGGTCAGGTCTCTGAACTCATGGATTTAACCTAACCCCTACACATTTGCATTCAGCTGGGTGGAGGAGGGGGCTTTACTTAAGAGGAATGGGAAGGCAACTGTAAGGCGCTTTGAGCCTCCTTCGGGTAGGGAAAAGTGGCATATAAGAACCAACTCTTCTTCTTCTTCTTCTTCTTCTTCTTCTTCTTCTTCTTCTTCTTCTTCTTAATGTTTCAGTGAAACCGATAATTCTTGAAGAAGAGAAAACATGAGGATCTTTTTACGAGCCAGCTGTGTACAGAAAGGTTTGTCCTTACGCTACAGGATGAAAGGGCTAATGAGAAAACCTGACACTTCCTTCCTTAGGGGCTGTGAACTTAATAGGAAAGGAGGGAAGGTGGCTAGTTGCCAGTTTTTAAAAATGACCCCCCCTCACATACACACACACACACACACACACACACACACACACACACACACACAAATTTGTCCTGGTTGCCAGAAGTTTTTTAAGCCCCTCTGCAATGCCATTTTTATTCAGGGTGCCTGTTGAGTTGAATAGCACCAGTTTGGTGCAGTGGTTAGGAGTGTGGACTTCTAATATGGCACGTGAGTTCGATTCTGCACTCCCCCACATGCAGCCAGCTGGGTGACCTTGGGCTCACCATGGTGCTGATAAAGCTGTTCTGAGCAGTAATATCAGGGCTCTCTCAGCCTCGCCTCCCTCACAGGGTGTCTGTTGTGGGGAGAGGAAAGGGAAGGCAAATGTAAGCCACTTTGAGACACCTTCGGGTAGAGAAAAGCAGCATATAAGAACCAACTCTTCTTCTTCTTCTTCTTCTTCTTCTTCTTCTTCTTCTTTTTCTTCTTCTTCTTCTTTCCTTTCATTCTCTTTGTTTTGCCTTGGGGTAGCCTCCTTTTCTCCATACAGCTTTTGGCTACATGGGTATGCAACCCTTGGCAAGTGTACTGACAGAGATACATCAGACTGTGGCACTCCCAGATTTTTGCCCAGGGATCCAGGGAACTGGCCGCTCAGCTGGAGTAAGCCGTGCGGATGGCAGCAGGCATGGCTGATGCCGGCCGTTGCCTTTCTGTCATGCACAGCCGGCAGCAAAGTCCATGGCAAATCCCTGAGATGCTGGAAGTGCTGCTGAGGCTCAGCATGCTCCAAGTATGTCTGGCCAAGTATGACCCTCACAGCATTGAATTTGCCAGAGCACCTACATCTTCATGGGTAAACACTGCATTGCGTACATACACACACAGCAGTTGGGCCTGCCTCTAAGTTATGGGTACAGTTCCATGCTTTGCTTTCCAGTAGAAGGACAAAGTTGGTTTCTGAATGATGGTGAGTCAAACAAAGACAGCCACACTCTCTGACTATCTTGGCCCATAGCATGGGTCTCCAGCATGGTTCCTGCAGGCATCCAAACACTAATACCTTCCCTGGTACCTACTAAGTGTTTCAGAAAGTGTGTAGAGCCAGGTAGACCCACACAGAACTGATTCTAATTCTGTGCTCTCTCTCTATGTTCATACAGGGCTTTTGGGAAAACCACAACAAACTGATAAATGAGTATGGACCTGCCTGTGGGTAAGATATACTTGTTTAATTGACTTATAGTGTCATTGCTTCTCTTGATTTTCTAGTTGGCTCAGTCTGAGTGGATTTAGTAGTGAATTCCAGGCTTGTTTCCAGCCTTGTCTAAGGTTTGGAAGAAGATGATATGGTACCAGTATCAGGATTGTTAAGCAATATCTGAATTTTAATATTTCTTTGAGCAGATGGGAGTGCTGGCCACATCGACGCAAATTCAGTGTCACTCATTTACTCATGCTTAGTTAGCTACCCTTATGGTAGAGTTGTAGCTAGTAAAAGGCATGTGAAATTTTGAAGGAATGAGGGGAGGGAGAATCACTGAAATTTTGAACATCGGTTGAACTCTGATCCAAACTAATTTGGAGCTGGAGTCTTGCAAAATACAGCTTCTGTGGGTGAACTTGAGCAGCTGAAGTTTTGTAAAGACCTGAGGGTGAGGGCATAATATGGCCCTTAGCCATGTGATCAGCGTGGCTTCTTTCTGAATTCACAGCTGAAATCAAATGTGCATATACTGACAAGTCCAAAGTTGACTCTTGTCCCTCCCCATCAGAAACTGACCAGGCTAAAAACAAAGGCTAGAATAGTAATAGTAATAGTAATAGTAATAGTAATAGTAATAGTAATAGTAATAGTAATAGTAATAGTAATAGTAATAGTAATAGTAATAGTAATAGTAATAGTAATAGTAATAGTAATACGAGTTGGTTCTTATATGTCACTTTTCTCTACCCGAAGGTGTCTCAAAGCGGCTTACAGTCGCCTTCCCTTTCCTCTCCCCACAACAGACACCCTGTGAGGTGGGTGAGGCTGAAAGAGCCCTGATATCACTGCTTGGTCAGAACAGTTTTCTCAGTGCCGTGGCTGCATGTGGGGGAGTACAGAATCAAACCCAGCTCACCAGATTAGAAGTCCACACTCCTAACTACTGCACCAAACTGGCTCTCAAAAGAGCCAGGAAGGGGTAAAGTTTCCAGTTATAATGTTGGCCGTGATTCCTGCTGACACCTTGTACACAAGAAAATATTTTTTAACAAAACTGTTCATTTTAAAAGGCACCAGGCAAAGCTTCTGCCTGAAATGCTGAAGAGTAACTATTGAAGTTATGTGTAACCTCACTCCCTGGCATTTGGTACTTCTCTTCCTCTGACAGCCGTATTGTGGTCAGTTGGCTCCACCTTCTGTGGTGGCCATTTTGTTGTTGCACCCACTACCCTGTGTCAGAATTCCAAAGAGGCTCAAAAAGGCTGGGGATCCCTGGCCTATTGCTTAAGAAGCCCTGATCTGGATAGCCAAGAATAACCTGATCTCATCAGAAGCTAAACAGGGTCTCAGAAGCTAAGCAGGTCATCCCTGGTCAGTATTTAGATGAGTGTCAGATTCCCCCTTTGTTCCCATGATCACACTTGGCATAAATAAGCAATTTATTGAAGAAACAATACAAGACTCAGGATTATTCTAGCTGAAACTGATTTGATAGGGAACACATTGATTATTATAACCCCAGGTTCCCAACACTTACTGCCATAAACACGCCCCAGTTAAAGAAGGTGGAACTTCCCTTTTTCTCAAGGAAAAAGCAGGTTCCACTGGTCACACAGAAAGCACATGGAACTCCTTGCACCCTGGTGTACTTTACATCATTTGCCCCCAGCCAACCAAGGCCCTTTGATAATTCTACCTTCCCCTCTCCCATGAACTCATCCTGTGGGAAAGAATTTACTAATTAGACTACACAAAAACACAAAAAGAAGAAAAGTGGTTGCAAGCAGTTACATATTCAGCTATGACTTGAAAGCAAAACAAAAAAAAAGTCTAAGGATGAAGAGCTAGAAATTCTGGGTATCAAATAAGTTCATGGGAGAGCAAATGATCAAAGGTTGAACTTTACCTGAGCAAATTCTTATTCATATATTTATTCGGGTGGTTAGAATGTGCACATGGATCCAACTGAAATGTAAGTTTTGAATGAAATATTTTGGTTCTGAGCACATTTTTTATTGTAAGGGTAGATTTCAGTATTTAAGGAACCCGTATCAGTGCTGGATGGCAGAAATGAGTTTTAGCAAAAAAAAAAATTTTAAACCAACCAAAAAAACTTTTAAATGTCATATTTCTGTGAAATACCAAATATTCCCAAGAGCTACATTTGTAATCATTTTAAGCCCTTCTTTCTGACGAGGAAGAGAGACATGCTAATTATTTTAAGTGCAATTTTCCAGGTACTGCAATATTTTAATTAGTGCTGAAATGTTGGAAAAGAAATTCTCACTCCATTTATTGAGCTCCTTTCCCCCCTGTTATTTCAGTGTATTATTCTGTCATTCTTGGGGATAAAAGCAGCTCCAGTTCCTCCTGATACTGTTTTCCTCAGGGAGACTCAAAGAAGAAAATGAGTAGTCTCTCTTTAGCCACTGCCTTGCCAGTACTTCATAACAGCTTCCTTTTCACCCCTTGTTATGTTACAGTTTTATGTAAATGTACATATGTCCATAGGGTTGCCAGCTCTGGGTTAGGAAATTGCTGGAGATTTGGAGGGTGGGGCCTGGGAAATGTGGTTTTTGAGGAGGTGAGAGAGGGCAGTCTTCAAGCAAAGGTTGGATACACACTTTTCTTGGATGCTTTAGGATGCTTAGGGCTGATCCTGCGTTGAGCAGGGGGTTGAACTAGATGGCCTGTATGGCCCTTTCCAACTCTATGTGATTCTATGATTCTACGGACTTTAGCAAGGTATAATGCAATACTCTCAACCTCCCAGAGCAATAATTTTCTCCAGGGGAACTGATCTTGTTGCTTGGACATCATTTGTAATTCCAGGAGATATCCAGCTACTGCCTAGAGGTTGGCCACCCTATTTGTTCAAATTCTTAGGTACTTGTCATTTGCATGTCATTATTTCACCCAATTTCACTCTTGAGTTCGGGTGGGAGTAACTCCATTCCTGACATAAAAGTAAAGCTCTTTCTCTGTTCTCTCCTCTCTGCTTTTTGAAGAATGGGTAGACGACTCTCCTATAGTTTGTGAACAATTTTTCACTCTCTCTACTCCTTTACTACTGAATTTTTATTCATCGTGCTATTTTTAACACAGTGATGTCACAGCTTTCCATTTGATCATCTTTCCATTTGATCATTTGATCATACATTGAAAAGATTCAAGTTCTCTTCACCTATGCTTTTTAAAAATTTGTACAATTAAAATTTTCAGTATGCAGTTTTAAAATGTACTATGAATGCAAGAAACATGCACTGCAAGTCTGGGTATCCTACAGGTACACTAGAAAGTATTGGCTTATTTAGGAACATAATAGACCTTATGGGGATACGTGCAGGTCCTGCCATCCTGTCTCTGCCCATGTCTCCTAGGTAGGTCACTTTTTTAAAAAGCTAGATGTGACATAATCATGATAGTTTGCCCCTGGGACTCCCAGACCTTACTAGAGCTATGCCATATTTTTTTAGTTGTGTTTTTTTGTTTTGTTTGAATCTATTGGATTTTCCAACATTTTGAGATTTCTGAAAATCCTGGATCCTAATACTAGTAAAATATTTGGACATAACATTTTCCAGAAATCTCAAAATTTTGGTCCAATAGACCCAAAAAGAAACATACTTAACAAAAAAAGCCAAGGCAAAGCTGAGCTGGTGGGAGACAATCTTCAGGAGAAGGCAGCCCTAAGAGGTGCAGCACAAGAGATCCTGGCGGAACATTGGTTTTTTTAACATCGGTTGAACTCTGATCCAAACTAATTTGGAGCTGGAGTCTTGCAAAATACAGCTTCTGTGGCTGAACTTGAGCAGCTGAAGTTTTGTAAAGACCTGCAGGTGAGGATAGATCTAATATCAGAAGAGAGAGCATAGTATGGCCCTTAGCCATGTGGTGAGCCTGGCTTCTTTCTGAATTCACAGCTGAAATCTCACTTTTCAGAGTCCAGGGCTGAATCTGCACAGAGCTTTTTTTCCTGCTTTCGATCCTACTGAATTCAAATTGATTTGAACCCGAGTCTTTGTGCCCCCCCCCCCCCCGACTTGAAACAGAAACTCATCTACACAAGGCTGTGAGCGGGCGAGTGAGGCAGCAAGCGGGGGTCGGGGGGCTCCTTCGGGTTAATATATATATTAAAGATACTCTGAGACCATCACCTCTATATAGCAGAATTCATAGGAATTCTTTGAGCAGCGATACAACCTAAAGTTCCTCTTCTGTAAGGATCATTCCTGTGTCTGCCATTCCTTCTCTTTCTCTTCTTAGCTTCCCAGTTTTCTTTTCTCACTATTTTGCAGTAGTTGTTTTTGGGGCTTGGGGCTGGGAGTATTTTACCCATTCCTAGCTTGCTTACTCGCCTCTTTATTAAATTAAATGGCAGGGCCAGAGGGATAGTTAAAGACTGCCTTGCTGTTTGCTTGCTTAAAAACCCACAGAAATCAATAAAATAATATCATAAAAACCTTATATAAATTTGTTGCAACTCCACGTAGAATAGTTAAGAGGTGCATATTTTTTTAAATATTCAATGTTGCTCTTTCAATCGTGGTAATTTGACAGCAGGTGCCAAAACTGGATGTGTGTGTGTCTGTGTGTGTGTGTGTGTCTGTGTGTGTGTGAATGTGTGTGATGCACAGAACAGCACATATCTAAGTACATATAGTGAAAAAAGATTTCAGAATTAAAAGACTTCATAAATATTTTTAAAGGTAACAATATTGATGTATTTGCATCCTCCACTGGCTAGAACACTGAATATAAGGAATAGGTTTATTATTATTTTTCTAAAGGAGCCTTTTTGGGTTTCCTGTCACAGTTTGGCCTGACCCCCTCTGGCAGGATTGTCAAGTGCTCCCTGGCCAGCTTGAGGATCAAGCCTGGAGGGGGGGGCAGGGGGTGACAGGGATCAGAGAGTCTACCCTCCAAAGCATCCACTTTCTCCAGGGGAGCTGACCTCTGCCATCTTGAAATGAGATGTAATTCCGGGAGTGCCTGAGAAGCCTTAATAGGTGGCTGAGAGGGACCAGGGAAGGACCAGCACTGCAGAAGTGCTTACATCTCTGCCAGTATTGTAAGATCAGCACCAGAGGCCATTCTGCCGGAGCCTGCAAACCTTGCCACCAGTTCCTGAAATAGCTACCTGGTCTCTGCCAGGCAGGACTTGAACCCAGGACCCTCTCCCACTCCTCAGGAATGGCAGTGGCAGAAGGTCTGGACTGAATGGCACAGATAAGATGAGGTGTCAGATGGGCTACACACAACCCCACTGTGGGACTAGACCAGGGGTAGTCAACCTGTGGTCCTCCAGATGTCCATGGACTACAATTCCCATGAGTCCCTGCCATCTGCAGGACCACAGGTTGACTACCCCTGGACTAGAGCACAGGATGTTGAAGGTAGTAATTCCTTGCAGGATCCTGGCCAATGCACATTGCAGCCAAAGGAACTCCAGCACCTGCCAGCTGTCCTGATGGGATATGTTACCTCCTGTCCCGCTTAAGCTGAGCTTAGAGGAAAGAAAGCCCTGCTGGATCCACAAGCCTTGTATTACCAGTTTCAGGCTTCTAGCCTGGCCATCCCCGAGGCTTGGTGTCGTCTTTAGCAGGAAAGGGGGCTCCAGAGGAAATTGTTATTATAGTGCCCCTTCATCCTGACTTGCCCCTTTAAATTGTAGTCCTTGCTGCTGAACACTGTTTTGGTTAGGAAAAATCTTCAGGGAACATCATCATGAAACTGTATGTGATACTTAGTTACTCCTAGAGTTGCCAACCTCAAAGCAGAGTTGGCAATTCTCTGGAATGACAATGGATCTCCAGGTCTCTGCTGGTGACCAGTGGGGATAAGAAACATTCCTAGGCCTTGTCGCCAGCATCATACAGGAAGTGATGTCATCATGCCAGCCACAGCCAGGTGTGCTCTAGTATTTAGGCAAAAACTCTGTGGTAAAGCTGGCATCCAGAGTGACACATGGCGCTGTTGTGATGATGTCACTTCCTGTGTGGATGCTGGCAACAAGACTTAGATCGTAGAGAAAATGGCTGCTTTGCAGAGAGGATTCTATAGCATTATATCCTGCCAAGGGCTCAGCTCTCACCAGGCTGTACCCCCAAATCTCCTGGAATTTCCCAACCTGAACGTTGCAACCCTAGGAGGCTTTGTGGAACTGTTTAGTGGTCCTGAGCTTCTTCAGGAATGGATTGAGCCTTTTGCTGTATGCTAGGAGCAAAGCAGCTGTGCCTTCCTTGAGCTTGCCTCTCCTTCATTAGACTTAACTAAAGGCCATACTACATGGTACATCTACCACATGATTGCCACAGGAAATTGCAGCAGGATGACAGCTGCAAGCTCCTCATGGGAATACAATCCAGAGACACCACAGGGGCCTGTTTCAGATTGGCAACACTGCAAAGAGGAGGAAAGGCTTTTGCTTTTGCTTCTCCCCCACAATGCTGTTTTCCCAGCCCAAAACAGTTATGGAAGGGTGTTATTTGCCTCAGCAGGAGGAGAGGCTGCTTATACAAGCACTGATGTTTCCCCTCCTTAGGGATATTCATCTGTCCACTTCTATTGCTGCATTTGACCAGTTTGTGAAGCCTTTTAAAGTTTTGCTTTTGGTGTTCTCTCAGTTATACCTTCTTTCTGCCCTATATTTTAATTAGGGTTGCCAAGTCCCTCCTGGCCACTAGTAGGAGTAGGGATGCCAGTCCCCAAGTGGACCCTGGATACCCCCCCCCCCCCGAATTACAGGTCATCTCCAGACTAAAGAGATCAGTTTCCCTGGAGAAAATGGCTGCGTTGGAGGGTGGACATAGCATTATACTCCATTGAGGTCCCTCCCTGTCCCAAATCCTGCCCACTCCCGCCAGCTCCACCCCCAAAGTCTCCAGGTATTTCCCAACCCAGAGGTGGCAACCCTAAGTGGAGAGGCTTGCTGAACTCAGCTGGAAAACTCTTGGAGATTTGGACATTGGGCCTGGGGAGGGCAGGGATCTCAGTGGGTTACAATGCCATAGGGTTTACCCTCTAAAGCAGCCAATTTCAACAGGGAAACTGATCTCTCCAGCTTGTTGATGACCTGTAATTCCAGTGGCTCCCCGGTCCCTACCTGCAGATTGGCATCCCTAGTTTTAATTGAAGTTTAGACATTCACACACTTTAATTTTGGTTTTAACTTATAATGTGCTTTTACACAGCTCTGTATTCTGTTGCGAGCTACTTTGGTGGCCCTGATTGGGCTGAAAGATGGATGGATGGATGGATGGATGGATGGATGGGTGGGTGGAGATAGATAGATAGATAGATAGATGTTCTCTTTCTACCAAGGCTTGGGAATTTTCTTGAGCTGGGCCCTTTGGGAACTTTAGTGGTCAGCCCTCAGGAGCTGTGCTTGATATCTAAGACATGCACGAAAAGCGAACAATTAGATTCTTCTGTGATTTACTTAGCTGTTCAACAAAGATTCTCCCTCATTAAACATGCAAATGTCGACACAGTAATGGAAGCTCATGACATTTTAGCTCAGCTCCACTTCCTGCTGAGCCATTGGGCCATGAGCCATGCACACAGATTTTTCTTTACATCTATGTAAAGAGCTGGTCCGTTATAAAAATGGATCTTCAAGGAAGGGGAATGGATCATTTGTTGGCAGAATTTGAATGGGAACACTGGGATACTTAAAAATAAATTAGTTGTATTTATAGAATCATAGAATCATAGAATAATAGAGTTGGAAGGGACCTCATGGGTCATCTAGTCCAACCCCTTGCACTATGCAGGACAGTCACAACCCTATCGCTCATCCCCTATGTATAGAAAGAGGAGAGAACAAGACCTAACCATTTAGCCAGCAGTTATCTTCAGTCATTCTTCTGTTCAACAACTGTTCTTGAGGCAAGCAGGGAAGACGTATGCTCAGAAAGTAGGGAATCAATCAGTTGAGCCAATCAGAACACTGGAGGAGATGAACTGATAATTATCTGGAAGTTCCTATCCTATCCTATCCTATCCTTCAATGCCCCCTGCAGGACACCCTTTCTGCCCAATTATGCACATTGCAGATCTTGCATATTCTGACATCATCCTTGGGACTTTTTGCTCATTGATAATGTATATATATTATATATATATTTTTTTTTAATTGACACTTGAATCATCATAGATAATTTTCTATTTCACCACCACGACTATTTAAGGTGCATCTTTTCAGATGTTAAAGTTACCTACAAGATAAATGGCTTCGTTTTAGCAAATAGAGTCTGTTAACATTTAGAGTATAAAGAAATAATCTTGTTTGCAGCTGATGATGATAATTGAGCATCATGTACATTTTTAACAAGGAATTTGGTATCATTTTGGTCTTCGTTTATTGATTTACAGGACCACCCTAAGCAGAGTCATATTCTTCTAAGCCCATTAAAGGTAAAGGTAGAGGTATCCCCTGTGCAAGCACCGAGTCATGTCTGACCCTTGGGGTGACGCCCTCTAGCGTTTTCATGGCAGACTCATTTTACCGACCTCGGAAGGATGGAAGGTTGAGTCAACCTTGAGCCGGCTGTTGGGATTGAACTCCCAGCCTTATGGGCAAAGCTTTCAGACGGCTGCCTTACCACTCTGCGCCACAAGAGGCTCTTAAGCCCATTAATTTCAATCAATTTAAAAGATTGTAAATCTGTTTAGGATTGCATTGATAATCCAGGAACCTCCAAAGTAGCCATTTGCTCTAGAGAAACTTACCTCTGTGGTTTGGAGATTGGTTGTAATAACGGGGGTTCTCCAGGCCCCTCCTGTAGGTTGACAATTTATTAAGCTCTATATTAAGCATATTGTCAAAAAAGTAGAATACTCACTTAGATGATGATGTGCTGATTGCTGTGGCCAATGTCATATGAATGCCAGGAATTCTTCCTCCCTTTCATAGGATACCAAACCCCCTCTGAAATGCTGCTTCTAGGGGACAGGGATTCCCCAGGGATAACTTGGAGGGAAGAATCAGAGGATAGGGGAAATGGATGACTGTTATTCTCTCAATGACTGAATCAGAATCATACAGAGCTGGAAGAGACCATAGAGGGCCATCCAGTCCAGTTCTCCTTGTGGGCTTAAACTCACACCCATAACCCTGATGGGTGCTCATCCAATTTCCAGTGAAGGAGACCCCACCACCCTCCAAGGCAGCATGTCCCATCTATGAACAGCCCTCACTGTCAGAAAATGCTACCTAATATTTAAGTGGAGCCTTAATTAGAATCCACTGCTCCTAGTCTTTGTCTCTAAAACAGCATTAAACAAGTTGGCCCCCTCTTCAACAAGTCTGCGTTGTATGTCGTTAAATACAGCTATCATATAACCTCTTGCCCTCCTCTTTTCCAAGCTACACGTACCCATCTCTTTCAACCTCCCCTCGTAAGGCCTGGATTCCAGACCATCAACTATCCTAGTCACCCGTCTCTGAACACGTTCCAGCTTGTCAATATGCTTCTTGAACTGCAGTGCCCAGAACTGGACACAATCATTCCAAACTGCATGCGTGGAAATTCTTCGCAGAGTTCAAGCCCAGTTCAATGTCCAGATTATGTGTAAGCAGAATTGCTGGGCATCAGAATAAATCAATATATTTGTTTGCATTTCATTAGTTTCTAAGTGCCATATGTTATTCTTACACACCGTCTGATCTATTGGGATTTTCAGAATTCGTGCAGCCTAAAATGGCAGGAGTGTCACTGCTCATCCTCTCCCTGTTCTTCCCTGATGATCTCAGTTGTTTCTAATGCTGGTAATGAATGCCATATAACACCATTATATGTAGGGCCAGCTTTGAGGAGTTTGACCTCATAATCTGGGGGATGACATAGCATTTTGCTTATTTCAGATTGAATACAGCTTCCCAATACATGTGAAAAGGAAAAGATCTTAAGCATTTTTTCATCCTTATCATGAAGCATGTTGAATATAGATCTTTGAAACTGGAGATTTTATATTATTTTTTTTTCCTAAGGTCACTCGAATAATTTCCCTGATATGATCACAATTGTTTTCTTTTGTGTGTGAACTGGTTTCCTTGACAACAGGATGTCAAATCAACTTTTCAGCTTTAATCAAGTCAAAACAATATATTCCATCTATTCTGAAAGCCTTCAAGTCTTCAGGAATTATTTCAGCCAAGGTTTTATAGGTCACAATTGCAGGTTCTCCCACTACCCATCCCCAACCTTCAATTATCGGCATGGATTTATAAATCATGTCTGCATTCATATACGGAGGGTCCACATTGGAGGGGGAGAATGTACTGTTTAGCGCAAAAAAAAAAGAAAAGAAAAATGAAGACATTATTATGACTGTGTCTTAATTCAGCTCATTTTTCTATTACAGATCTCAGAGAATTAGATGAGTAAATATAAGTATTGCTTTGCAACTAGACCTAGACTCCATCGAGTCTTGTATGCTACTCAGAAGGTGATCCAGAGAATGGCAAATAGCAATAACTGTCCTATGATTTGTGTCTAGTATTTGGTATACTGTCTCAGAGTACGAAGACTCTCATTCTGGCTAATATGGCTAGCAACTACTGATCTATATTTCAAATTAAAAACTCGACTTTCCTTTGGGCTTTCATGCACTTTGTTGTAGGTTCTCAGGTTTTTATATTTGAGCATAAATCTTTTTTTTTAAATCAGATATGACTTCATTAAGCATATCGCAAGCTCTATATCCACTTTCAACCAAGCCTTTCCATTCATGGGAAGCTCCTTTCATCGGATTGCCAGCTCTTGGTTGGGAATTACCAGGAGATTTGGGGGGAGGGGCAGTAGACTGAGGAATAGGGCTGCCAGCTTTGGGTTGGGGTATGCCTGGAGGTTTTGGGGTGGAGCTGTGAATGGGCAGGATCTGGGGCAGGGAAAGTCCTCAGTAGAGTATAATGCTATGGAGTCCACCCTCCAAAGCAGCCATTTTCTCCAGGGGCACTGATCTCTGTCACCTGGAGATGAGCTATAATTCCCAGGAATCCCCAGGTTTGGGGACTGGCATCCCTACTGAGAAGGCCAAGGTGTAGGAAGGGACTTCAGTGGGCTATAATGACATAGAGTTCACCTTCTAGAGTGGCCATTTGCTCCAGAGGAACTGATCTTTGTCAACTGAAGATCAGTTGTGATAGTGGGAGGACTTCAGCCACTGTCAAGAGACTGGCAAACCTAGGGGGAGTATTATAGCCCCTTGATGGTTAATTTTGCCTTTTCTGTTTCCCAGCATGGGTTTTTTTTTGGGGGGGGGGGGAGGTCCCAGAGCTGTGCACAGCATTTTAAATGTACGCTTATATAATATCAAAATGGACTAGGCAGTAATTCAGAGTCAGTCTACTTGAAGAAATCTGGATGAAGTGAAACATTATTTTAAGCATGAAAGCAGTCGTCCACTTACAATGCAGCTGCCTCATTAAAATGTCTCATTTGAAAAAGTCAGTTGTTGGAATACTCTGGCTAGTATTCAGAGCATACTACGTTTAGTCTCCATGGCTAGCGTCCACGGACAGGCCTATCTTCTAAGAATCTAGTTCCCATTTGAAGCCACTTATGCTTGTGGCCATTGCTATGTCCACAGATGTAAATTCCGTACTTTAATTGTTCATTTGAATATGATTTTATGAATTTAATTGTTCATTTGTTTGGCCTGAACCTATTACCTACTCATTTTATTGGATAACCCCAAGTTCTAATGGGAGAGGGTGAAGAAGATCTTTTTATCAATTTTCTATAAAGTAAAGGTAAAGGTATCCCCTGTGCAAGCACCAAGTCATGTCTGACCCTTGGGGTGATGCCCTCTAGCGTTTTCTTGGCAGACTCAGTACAGGGTGGTTTGCCATTCCCTTCCCCAGTCATTACCATTTTACCCCCCAGCAAGCTGGGTACTCATTTTACTGACCTCGGAAGGATGGAAGGCTGAGTCAACCTTGAGCCAGCTGCTTGGATCGAATTCCCAGCCTCATGGTCAGAGCTTCAGACAGCATTGCTGTCTTACCACCCTGTGCCACAAGAGGCTCTTCCATTTTCTATAGACCTTGCATAATTTTATAAACCTTTATTACAGGGGTCCCCTTTGGCCCCAGGGGAGCCATACTGCCCACCAAGTGGTTGGGACAAGTGGAGATATTTCAGTTTCGGGATGTTTATGATATTATGCGGAGAGTGGCTCTATTTAATGTGCAAAGAGCTGAGCGATAATCTGACTATCTAAGTGATATTTTTGATTCTGACTAAACTGGATTGGCCTGCATAGCTCAAATGCTTAATGTACCTTCCTAAATGGAACTTCTATTTATGTAAGTCTCCAGAGCTTTTTGGTTTTAATGCATTTGTATGATTCAGGTGGAAGTTAATAATAACATCAAATTCTGATCACTTTTTAAAAAATCATTGGTGCTCCTGTCAAAACCTAACCAGGACCTCTCTCTGCAAGGAACCCCCACCAGCAATTTAGAACAAACTGCCATTGTTATCAGGAATAACAGTAATGGTTATTGTTTGTCTTGATGTTTTTAGTAATCCACTTCCTCACATTCTCTTTTTGTTTACTGTCAAGGTATATTTATTTTGCCAGGACATGTTCTTCTTTCTGTTTAGCCTTGTTGGGAAGACTCTCCACATATAACAGGAAGCCTTTTTGCCTTTTGCCTTGTGGCTTGCATAACTTGAGTGCAGACATTGCTTTAAATGTGGTGGTACTTTAATCTGACTTGAGGTATGAATACTATCTTGGCCTCAATTACTGTAGTTTTGAATGGTAACTGTGTTCCTTTGATTTTTTGTATTTTACTGGGTTTCTGAAACGCAGGCATGTAGATCAGAAAGGGATCCAGGGATCTCCTAGTCCAACCCCCTGCACAATTCAGGAAATTCGCAGCTACCGCACTTCTCCCAGTGACACCCCCCCCTTCTCTGCCCAGTATATTTCTTTGGCTAGTATATCCAAATTATCAGTTAACATAAATACCAGTTTACCTAACTTGGCTTGGAGGCTTCTAGCATTATCATGTAGGCCCCCTATACCTCATTTCCATCTCTAAGGGTCTCAGACTATGCTTGAGGCCAGATAGAACAAGTGCTTACCTCACTGCCAAAGTAGAGAACCTGCCTCTCTAGGAAGATCTGGACCCCCCCCCCTCTCAAGCTTACTGAAGGGGGCTGAAACAATGTATATGAGGTTTAAAATGACTTACTGGTTTTTAAAGATTTGATTGTTTTGACGTGTTGTTACCCACTCTAAGCTACCAGGAAGGGCGGGATATAAGAATAAAGTTTGTTGTTGTTGTTGAAAGAAAAAAACACCTTTTAAAAATTCCCATCCTTTGGACAAAATTTAAAAATTCTCTTTCCCTGACCAGCAAACTGATATCCTCTTATTCTGAGGAGACCCTTCTGAGGTTGGGTGGAGGTTGGCTTTTGGGAGAGCACTGGTGTCATGTGCACTGGGTCCCCTTGAGGACTCGAGCCACTGCATTTTGAACCAGGTGAAGCTTCTGGAGCAGTCTCAGGGGAAGCACTACAAAGAGTGAATTGCAGAAGTCTAGTCTAGAGGTTGACCATTGCACAGATCACTCTGACTAGGTTCATTGCTAAGAGATAGGTCACAAGCTGTCCTGCCTGGCACAAGTGGAAAAAATGCCAGGCAGGCAGTGTTCATGATCTGGGCATTCAATTAAAAGGGAGGTATCCAGACTCACACCCAGCAGTGTAGATTGCAGCAGTGGGAAGGAGATAGGAGAGAGGGGTTTTTTTTATTTAAAAAAAAAACATTCCCCATACCACTAGGGAAAAAAAAATATGAGCAGTTGACTATCTCCCCATGGAAATCACAGCCCTAAGAAGGGGCGGGGGAGTCCTTTAACTGGATTTACATATAACATGCAATCCCACCTTGAATAATTAACCTTTGGGAAATTGATGAGCTCGGTTTTCAAATGGAAAAGAGTGCAAAAGGTATATAGACCCCCCCCCCCAAAGAGCTACCTATTTTTTAAAAAAGTTATCTTTCCCCCTTTTAATGCCTGATTGCTTCTCAAAAGGCAATGCAGGTGTTCATCATGTTAATGCTTCTTGCCATGGGGAAAAAAATGGCCCTTTTAACATCTGTTGCAGATTGTGGTTTTTAAAACCCATCTCTTCATTGTAATAACCACATGAGCTGAATACAGTAATTTCATCTGACTTTTAAAAACAGCATTCCTTGGTGTTTTTAAAATGTGTGCCAGTACCTTTCTTCATTTACTTCCCTATAGGGTTATTTTCATGCAAATATATAGGATTTAGATGTCTATCCCCACCCCCAAAAAAACATTACTGAATCCCATATCAGTTTTGCATGGCTTTGCTTTAGTAGTCAGTAGATCCTAGGATCCTTTGGGTTCTGATATCTAAACCTCAGCCCTGGTTTCAGTAGTAACCATTACTGTTACTGCACTAGGGACTTCCTTCCTGCTCTTTGGTTACTAGAAGAAGGAGAGTTGGGTTTTATACCCCACTTTTCACTGCCTGAAGGAGTCTTACCATTGCCTTCCCTTCCTCTCCCCTCAACAGACACCCTGTGCAGTAGGTGAGACTGAGAGAGCTTTTGACAGGACTGCTCTGTAAGAACAGCACTATCAGGGCTGTGATGTGGCCAAGGTCACCCAGCTGGCTGTATGTGGAGGAGCGGGGAATCAAACCCAGATCGCCATATTAGATGCCACCACTCTTAACCACGATGCTATGTCCTTAACCACTAGACCACTCCAGGCACCTTAATATGGTGAGATCCACAGATAAAGTGAATGTAACTAACCTGTTGTAAGAGCTGGTGTGTAAAACCTGCATGTGGTCATGACACGGAAAATCATATACAGACTGCATGCAGCCTACTTAAGAGGTCATCTAGTCCAATCCCCTGCACAGTGCAGGAACTCGCAACTACCTGCCCACCCACAGTGACCCCAGTTTCATGCCCAAGTGATCCTTTCACCAAAAATCTCCAGAATCCAGCCTAGCCTGGAGGAAATTCACCTGCCATCCCTCAGTGGTGATTAGCAATTCCCTGGGAAAGCAAGGAAGGGTCACAAGAGACAAACACTGGCACCTCCCTTCCTGCCCACCCACTCACAATCTGCCTAAGTTCATAAAAATCAGCATTTCTGTCAGGTGACTATCTAGCCTGTGCTTAAACTTCCAAAGAAGGAGAACTCACCACCTCCCGAGGAAGCCTTTTCCACTGAGGAACCGATCTAACTGTCAGTAACTTCTTCCGGATGTTTAGCCCAAAATTCTTTTGAATTAATTTCAACTCATTGGTTCTGGTCCAGCCCTCTGGGGCAACAGAAAACAACTCTGCTCCATAATCTATATGACAGCCCTTCAAGTATTTGAAGATGGCTATCATGTCACCTTCTCTCCAGGCTAAACAGACCAAGCTCCCTCAACCTTTCCTCATATGACTTGGTCTCCAAACTCCTCACCATCTTTGTAGCCCTCCTCTGGACAAGCTCCAGTTTCTTGACATCTTTATTTAGTTGCGGTGCCCCAAACAGTACTTCAGGTGAGATCGTACCAAAACGGAGTAAAACCCCATGTGATCTGGACACTATGCTTCTTTTAAGACAGTCCAAAATCCCATTTGCCTTTTTAGCCATGGTGTCACACTGCTGACTCATATTCAGTGTATGGTCTTCTAAGACCACCAAATCATTTTCATATGTACTACTGCTGATACAAGTCTCACCCATCCTATAGTGATACATTTGATTTTTCCTACCTAAATGATAAACATTACATTTATCACTATTGAAATTCAGTTTATTCATTTAAGCCCAGTTTTCTAACCTGTCACGATCATCCTGTATCCCGATTCTGTCTTTTGGTGTGTTTGCTACCCCTCCCAGTTTAGTGTCATCTGAAAATTTAATAAGCACCCCCTCTATTCCTTCATCCAAATCATGTATAAATATATTGAACAACACAGGGTCCAGGACAGATCTCTGAGGCACTCCACTCACCACTCCTCTCCTAGAAGATGATGAACCATTTACAAGCACCCTTTGGGGGCGATCTGTCAACCAGTTCACAATCCTTCTATCAGTAATAGAATCCATACTGCATTTTACCGACTTGTCAATAAGAATTTAATGTGAAACCTTATCAAAAGTCCTACTGAAATCAAGGTAAACTATATCCACAGCATTTCCCTGATGTAGCAAGGTAGTAACTTTGTAGTCATTAATTTGAAAAGGAAGGAACCCAACAATGTGATCCTAGCTGGTAGGCCTGTGAACCTGGTTTTTGTATCACCTGACCAGGTAGGCATACTCATTTTAACCACTGGTTTAGTAAAATTCAGGCTGGTTGCCCTCTGATTACAAGAAAAGACAATTTTTAAAAAAGGAGAAACATTCAACAATGTAGGAACAAATAGCCACTTTATGAGTGAAAGTGAAAGAAACTGAAAATCCAGAGAACAGAGGTCTGTTGATCGTTCCCAGCTGTGGCCCCTTCTCTCAGTTCTTGGGACTGGTTATATAATAGTGTTTTCTTCCAGAAAACAGAAAGAGAGTTTGTGTGGTCTAGAATTCTATGTAAACAGTAGAAGAATGAGATCGTCCTCTGTGTCCCTGATTCCCAAATGGGTGTGTGTGGGAGGAGGGGCAGTTTGTTGGTAAATGCATTCCCTAGGGTAATGCAAGATGCCCTCAGAAATAAGACAGCCACTCTGCATGTTCATTTAGCAATAGACATTATGAAGAGATCTGCAGCAGGCATGGCCCAGGATACCCCAGGAAGTTGTTCCAGGAAAGGGAGGAAGGGAATTGTGACTACTTAGCCAGTTTTTCATTCCAAAAATTCTGTCATCTGGGCTACCCATGCAGGGGGAAGGGGGGGGGGAGAGCTCACACAGGCAGGTACAGACAAGAATTGATATTTACACAAACAGGGGATTATCTTCTGGTTAGTAATGTTTGAATGCTCCCAAATCAGCGTGCACGGGCTTGACCCAAAGCAACCTGCGGTTAATCTTTGAAGGGCACTCTAAAATCATAGAATCATAGAATCATAGAGTTGGAAGTTTAAACCCATTACTGCGTGTCCTTTCCTCTGCAGCCAACGGGAACAGCATCCTGCCCTCCTCCAAATGACAACCTTTCAAATACTTAAAGAGGGCTATCATGTCCCCTCTCAATGTAGCGAACACCCCAGAAGATAAAATTCAATGAGATCTGAACATGCTGGAAAAGTTGGCCAGTGAGAACAAGATGCAATTCAATAAGAAGTGCAGAGTTCTCCATCTGGGTCACAAAAACAAGAAGCAAGCATACTCAATGGAAGATACACATCAAGATGGCTCTCAGAAGGTGGGGACCTGACTGCTCTCTTGAAGTATTTGAAAGATTGTCAGAGAAGGGCAGGGAAAGGTTCTCGTTGGCAGCAGAAGAGAGGACCCACAGAAATGGGTTTAAACTACATGGACAACAATATCAGGTAGATATCAGGAAAAAATTTTCACAGTCAGAGTAGTTCAGCAGTGGAATAGGCTGCCTAAGGAGGTGGTGAGCTCCCCCTCACTGGAAGTCTTCAAGCAAAGGTTGGATACACACTTTTCTTGGATGATTTAGGCTGAACCTGCATTTAGCAGGGGTGTGGACTAGATGGCGTGTGTGGCTCCTTCCAACTCTATTTCTGTGATTGGGCTTTTGTGACTGGCTGGGATAAAGAAGAAGAAGAGTTGGTTCTTATATGCCGCTTTTCTCTACCCAAAGGAGATTCAAATCGGCTTACAGTCGCCTTCCCCTTCCTCACCCCACAACAGACACCCTGTTGTGGATGTTAACCAAATGTGCGTGCACAGAAGCCTCCCTTTTTCGTTAATGGTTCCCTTCTCCCTTTGGTATAGAAGGATGATGCAGATAAGAAAGAGTGAATATTTGGAGAAAAGGTCTCCCTGCCTTCTGATGGTGTGTGGGAGAAGCATCGGTTAGGCCAGAGCTTGGAAGCACCTTGGGCTGGTGGATGACAGTTCTGACTGGAGGTTCTCCTGCCCTGGCTGGTGACTGCAGCGTTTGGCAGGTAAATCAGCTGCAATGAGCTCACAGGACAGGATTCAGACAGTATAATGGTGCTACCTTTTTATAACAGCTAGCGATGTGTCATAACTCTACATGCGCAATAGCTCTACCAAGCTTAATGGTTCTACTCCGAGAACACATTAAAAAAATAAACAAAAAGCATGGATTGGTGGAGAAAATGTCCTCCTTAAAATCCTGGGTTCATCGAAACTCTCACGTCTGGTTCAAAGGCAAAAAACGAAAACAAAAGAACCCTAGCCAGGCCAGAGTCCCTCCCCCCCTTTCCCCTCCAGTTACCTGGCAACCCTGTTGGCTGCTGCCAGTCCTATCAATGTGATACAAGAAGAGGTCCAAAACAGTGGCAAGAACAAAGAAGGTATGAGGTGGATGCATGCATGCCATGGAGCAGATGTGAAAGCGTCAGTGTGTCTCTCCCCACATGCATTAGGGTGGGGAGAACTTGTCAGGTGGGGAAGACAAATGCAAGTAGTGTTAGAACCGGAAGGATAGGGTGCTTGTACAGGAAATTTAATGAGTATGGAAGGGAAGTACATGAATGATAACCAAAAAAATCTTTTTGTCATCAGATCGCAGAGAAGCTAGTTACAGCTATAGGCTGAATCTCATAGTCCGAGGGGTCTGATTGGCTGGTTTGGCAAAGAATTTTCATATGGCTGTATTTGGATGCTGTGACACAGTTTACTAATGTAACAGGATTAATTTTTGCTTATATATTCCCACTGTCATGATGGTCAGTTCATAGTCTGAGGAAGAGTGCTTGCACTCGAAAGCTCATGCCTTGAATAAATCTTCGTTGGTCTTAAAGGTGCTGTTGGACTCTGATTTGATTGTGCTACTTCAGACCAACATGGCTACTCATTTGAATCTATCCTCGTAGTCCGATATCTGCTACAGAATCGTAGGGAGATCAGGCAGGAATATGCTGGGATCCCACCCAAAAAAACAAAAACAGAAAACATATTCTAGCACAGCAGAGTGACAATGCTGCAACCAAAGTATGGATAATAAATTCTGGGCAAGTAAAAAAATCAGCTTAGTGGAAAATGTTGCCAAGATAAAGTATTACCGGGAGCTTCATTCTCTCTCAAGGAGGAGAGCTGACCATGCATCGTATTAGGATCACGTTGCTATTCATTTGGAGTGGTAGAGAAGCACAATCCTATTAACAGCTTTCATTGTGTATTAATGAAATGGAACACTGATTCTGCTAATCAGCACTAGCAATACAGGACATAAGCGCACAGATGCAGTTGTGCTAATCATGGTATCTTGTGTGATAGAAGAAAGACACACAGAAATAACCTTGTAATCCTGGATTTTTTAAAAATCCAGGGTTGGGATGTGTTTCCGAAATACATCCTGACCCATAGTTTTTTTTTTCCTTTCCTTTTCTGTCTTTCAATTAAATTCCTAGTGGAGAAAGGAAAAACAGTTTTGTGAAGATTTCTTAGAGCTAATTCACAGAATCAAATGTTGTCACTTGATACATGATATAAGAGTGTAAATTTCCATGGTGACCAGGCACAGTGGCATGGTTGGGCTAGCATACCCCCTGTACTAAATATAGAATATTTAATTTCTATAGATGGAAACCTTAATTTGAAAAGAAATGCATGGGTCTCATGTGTAGGACCTGGTGATGTTGTCTTAGGCTTTATATGTTGTGGTACATGGGTCTTGTTCTTTAATCCAGTATGTATAGTTAATATCTCCAGCATGCATAGTAATTCAGAATGTATGCCCTAGATGCTCAGTCCATATATGCACCATTCCTGTAGGCTGACAGAATCATATGACTGAAGGAATCAAATGTACTTTTTAGAATGTTATAAATTGTCACTTGTGAGCACCTCTCACTTCTCTGGCAGGTAGGGCTCCCCCTAGCAGCTATCCCCACACATGAGGTGGAGCTTCCCCCTTTGGAGGGCACCAAATAGGTGGTACGGAGGGATTGTCACCCCCTACCAAGGAGGACGCCCACTCAACCTCCTCCAGCATAAGGATGTTATTAAGTTGCTGCCTCTGGGTTTTCTTATACCCCGTTTTTCACTGCCCAAAGGAGTCTCAAAGCAGCTTACAATCGCCTTCCCTTCCTCTCCCCACAGCAGACCCCCTGTCAGGTAGATGGCGCTCAGAGAGCTCTGACAAGTCTGCTCAGTCAGAACAGCATGATCAGAGCTGTGAGGAGCCCAAGGTCACCCAGCTGGCTGCATGTGGAGGAGCAGTGAATCAAACCCAGCTGCCATTCTTCACCACTACAGCAAGGAGGACACTCGCTCTTTTCTAAGTCCAGAACAGTTGCCATAAAAAGTACATCTTGTCTGCAAAGTTGCTTGTTGCATACTTCCATGGTGCCTGGGTGTGGGCTGTAGAGTCCGACAGATCAGTTTACTGACCTGTGAAATAATTAGACTAATACCAATTGTTTGATGCCTGCCGCTGAATCCATAAGTAATAACTCTGAAATGAGTGAACAAGGGGAGGGGCTTTGGCGAAGTGGTGAAGTGGATTATTTGCATGGAGATGTCAGCCCCAGGAATCACCAGATGAAGGATTTCGGGTTAGTGGAGGCTGGGAAAGAGTTTTCTCTGCCAGAGACTCTGAAGAGCCACTGCCATCTAGAGCACGAGGCTAACAAGGCTCATGGTTTGACTTGGTGTAAGGCAACTCCAGGTACATCCTTGACGTTTCCCCAATGTGCTATGAATGAACAGTTATAAAAACCTTGCTTACTTTTGCTCCTGGAATGTTGTCGTAACCAGTTTCTGAAAGCTTTGGTTTGTAACAGTGTGGGTGTGTGTGGTTAGAGCACGGCCCCCCAACGTGGTGCCTATGGGAGACATGCTGCCTTTAGTGCTTCCCCTGATGCCTACTGAGCTTCGCAGGGGCAGAGCTTGTTATTGGCTACCCACATTTATATAGAAGGGTTTCCTTCATGTTTACAATAGGAGCTGTAACCACTGGAGAATCAGGAGGACTAGAAAATGCTGGGGCTCTTTCCGAGGACTAGAAAATGCCTGGGCAGGCATTTGGGTTTTGGCTCTGCCTCCTGTGCCAACCATTTTGGAATGGCACTTGCCATCCTTTTTCAAAACCCCAAAGGTGCCCACAGGCTGAACAGTGTTGGAGACCCCTGGGCTAGAGTGTCAGTCTAAGAACTGGGACACTCTATGGAATCTCAGTGGATGACCTTGGACTAGTCATATACTCTCAGCACAACCCACCTCACAGGGTTGGTTTCTGTGAGGATAAAAGACGGAGGAAATAATGCTATAAGGCTTTTGGGGAGAAAGATGGGTTTAAATGAAGTAAATAAACAAAACAAATGTGGATGACCAGAGTGCTAGCATGCTATAGTGGTTAAGAGCGTCAGCTTCTAATTTGGCAAACTGGGTTTGATTTCCTACTTCTCCACATGCAACTGTCTAGGTCAGTGGTCCCCAACCTTTTTATCACCGGGGACCGGTCAGCGCTTGACAATTTTACTGAGGCCCGGGGGGGGGGTAGTCTTTTGTTGAGGGACGTCATTGCCGCCTGAGCCCCTGCTCCACTTGCTTTTCCACCGGCACCCCTGACTTCCCACTGGGGGGTGCTGCCTGCAGCAGCTGTACGGTGCCACAGCAGGGGGAGCCCCAGACATGTCAGCCATTGGAGAGCACCAAAGGTGAGCCAGCGGCAGAGTGGCAGGGCAGTCCCCAAGGCAGCAGCCAGGGAGGAGGAGGAGGAGCAGTGGTCCGATACCGAATGATCTACGGACCGGTGCCGGTCCCCAGACCGGGGGTTGGGGACCACTGGTCTAGGTGACCTTGGGCTTTTCGCAGTCCTGATAGTGCAGTTGTGATCAAGCAATCCTGTCAGAGCTCTCTCAGCCCCAACTGCCTCACAAGGTGTCTGTTGTGGATAGAAGAAGGGAAGACGATTGTAAGCTGCTTTGAGACTCCTTTGGGCAGGGTGAAATGTTGTATAAAAACCAACTCTTCTTTCTTTTTACCTAGAAGACCATCTGGGACCAGCATATCTATGGGACCGTCTTTTCCTATATAATCCCCCAAGATTTCCTATATAATCCCCCAAGAGCATTAAGATCTTAGTATCAGCATCTGCTCTGGATCTCCAGCCCAGAGGAGGTGAAATTCATAGAATCATAGAATAATAGAGTTGGAAGGGACCTCATGGGTCATCTAGTCCAACCCCCTGCACTATGCAGGACGCTCACATCCCAATCGCTCCTCTACTGTAACCTGCCACCCCTTTGCCTTCATTTTAGCCTCATCTAGGACCAGGGCCTTTTCAGTCCTGGCCCTGGCCTGATGGAATGCACTCTTGGGATAGATCAGGCCCCATAGGGACCTTAAGCAGTTCCTCAGGGCCTGTAAGACATTCTATTCCACCAGGCCCATTCTATTCCACCATGGACAGGGCTGAAAATAGCATCCACCAATAAATGCTGGCCTCAGCACTGGGAGGGAGAGAACTGGGAAGATCGGCTGCTAATACCAAAAGCTCCCTTGTCTGGAAGTTTTAGCTGGGGGCATCAGTAAGATTAACAATATTTTAACTTAGATTCAGATGAGTAGCCGTGTTGGTCTGAAGTAGCATAAAATCAGAGTCCAGTAGCACCTTTAAGACCAACGAAGATTTATTCAAGGCGTGAGCCTTGCACTCGAAAGCTCACGCCTTGAATAAATCTTTGTTGGTCTTAAAGTTGCTCTGATTTTAATATTTTTTTAACTTGTGCATGTTGTTTTAATGTTGCTACTCGCCATGAGCAATATTGGAAGGGTGGGTTAAAAAATAATTATATGATACGATATACTCAGGCATACCTGCTGTGGACAGCACATCATGCACTTGAAGTGAGCTCTGGTTCACAACAACTTTTGCTGCAATAAATTTGTGGATCCTTTAATATCCCACAAGTCTCTTCCTTCCGCTGGCCGCAACGGAGTGGCAGGGCTGTTGCTCTTGGATTTAAAAATCAGGGAACGGATACACTCAGCAATCCTTATTTCTTGAGGACCGACTGGCTTTTAAAGAATGTAGAGCTTCCCTTCATTTCCCACTGTCTTTTAAAAGATAATTTCTCTCCCTTTGCTGAATATGTTTTCTTTCTCAGTAGCCGCAGAGAAGATAAACATCATTTTCTTTCACGTTTAGATTGGAAGATTATCTCTCTGGGCTCTACCTTGGTCTAATGAAATAAAATAAAGGCTTGTTTTAAAACTCCCTCTATGCACCCTCTTTCCCCCCTCTTTTTTATTATGATGAATGCAACGTGTTTGAAATGCATAGGACTGATAACAGGCAGATCAAAGGCTTCTGCACGTTGATGGCCCAGCCATAAACCCAGTGAATGGAGCACAGGTGTTTTCCCACACAGATAACATGTTGAGCAAAAGCTTTCCTTTATGGAGTGCTTGTTCTGCAGAGCAAGGCAGCCATTGTACTGTGTTAATGCACATTGACTCAGGGTTTAAAGTGGCATTGACAAAGGACGGGAGACGTTAGAAAGGCTGTTCCTTGCATTTGCAGGGATTGAATCTGTTTTAAAATTGATCATGAGCAAAATGTCCCATGACCTTTAGGCATGAAGGAGAAGGAGAAGGAGAAGAAGAAGAGTTGGTTCTTATATGCCACTTTTCTCTACTAGAAGGAGTCTCAAAGGAGCTTACATTCACCTTCCCGTTCCTCTCCCCACAACAGACACCCTGTGAGGGAGGTATTTATTTATTTATTACTTCAACTTAAGGCTAAGAGAGCCCTGATATTACTGAAGAAGAAGAAGAAGAAGAATTGGTTCTTATATGCTGCTTTTCTCTACCCAAAGGAGTCCCAAAGCAGCTTACAGTCGCCTTCCCTTTCCTCTCCCCACGACAGACACCCTGTGAGGGAGGTGAGGCTGAGAGAGCCCTGATATCACTGCTCGGTCAGAACAGCTTTATCAGTGCTGTGGTGAGCCCGAGGTCACCCAGCTGGCTGCATGTGGAGGAGGAGCGGGGAATCAAACCCAGCTTTCCAGATTAGAAGTCTTCACTCCTCACCACTACACCAAGCTGGCTCAGTATGTGAGAGAAATAAAAATATCCAAAGCATGCTGAAGAATTCAAATGAAGTTCACGAAGGTACAGTTTAAAATGCTGAACTGTGAACCCAAATTCCCTTGTTCAGTTCTCATCAGGCCTTACCAAAGGATTGTATAAATATTTGTCTATTTATATGCTACCATTCTCCTCAAAGGGACCCAAAATGGCTTGTATCACTCCTGTCTCCTCTATTTTATCCAACAACCCTGCGAGAGAGTATGGTTGGCTCAAAGCCACGCAGTGATGCTTCAGTGGAACAAGTGGGTTTCCCAAGGATTACATTTATAACTAGACTACTGTTGGGTCAAAATGTTTATACTGACCCAGAAACATTGGACTTTCTGTTATCAGACATGAATCCTTTGATTAGTTACTAGATCATTGTTTGCATTGGCTGCAAGGAAAACTTCAGCCTACTTGCCTCATCAGAGTGTTAATATTTTAAACCTTTTAGTGCTTGGTATCTACTGAGATCTGACTCATTTCCATACCTTGGTTTATATTGTTTTATCAGATATTGATTTAAACTGCATACTCTGTATGTATATATTGGAACGGCCTTCGGCTATGCACAATAGAATCTATTCATTCATACAAAGAAAGGGGGACAAAGAAAGGGACATAAATGCTATCGTTCTTCTCTTTCTTTGGCAATGCATAGATCAAAAGCATTTCTTCGGTCCCCACCCTGCTTGAAGGGGAAGAATGGGAAAGGAGGGCTTTCTGTTTTTGCTTTTGCAACTTCACTGACCTTTTCTGCACCAGGAATCTGACCAGGAGCAGCGCTTGTCCAGTTGCAGGGCTAATTTCCACTTTGGGATGATGTTGGTGCCTATCTGGGGTTGTCCCAGGCCTGGCATGATTAAGACCTTCATTTGCCCTGTTCTCTTGTCATGGAGCGAATGAGGGCCCATGTCGCACCCTGAACTGGTGCCGATGTCATCTGGAAGCGGAAATTAGCCCTGTGACCAGAGGAGCGATGTGGTGGACTGGATTCCTGGTTTGGAAAAGGTCACTGTGTCACCATTTTCCTGAGGGTGCAGGTTCAGACCCTGACTCTCAGCTGATCTCCCACTCAATTTGGAGTCTGCTTCTGAACAACCAACAGCTGCAGACTACTTTGGCATAGGGTAGCCAAATCAAGCTTGGGAAATTCCTAGAAATTAGGAGACAGTGGATGGAGAAGACAGCATTTAGGAAACAGTGGAAGCTCCATGGGGATATAGTGCCACAGAGTCCTTTTTTAAGAAACTGATGTCTGTCGTCTGGAGATGAGTTAGCTTTCCAGTATAACGCCAGGTCATATCTAGAGGTTGGCAGCCCTTTGGCAGCTATTTGCATTGCTTTACACCAGGAATTCCCAACCACGGTCCCTCCAAATTTCAAAATGATTGGTCCAAGAGGTGCCCCAAAGAGGGTGCCCCCATCCCTCCATTCTATCCAGTGGAGACTCGTATAAGGCGCGTTGCTCTCTTCTGCCTCTTCCAGCATAAGCTGAGGAGGGTAAGACATACAAAAAGAAGGCAGACAAAGGCAAGACAGCAAAAAGGTGAGGAGGGCCGGGGGTGGTGGTGCAATATAATTTTGCGCTTTGCCATTCCGTGGGCATGATGCTACTTTTACTAATGTGCGGAAATGCCCACAGTTCACAGAGCTCTCTCACCCTCACCTAGGGTTGCCAGCTGTGTCCCTAGTCACAGGGTGTTTTTTGTGAGGAGAGGAATGGTAGGCAATTGTAAGCCACTTTGAGACTCCTTCAGGTAGTGAAAAGGTACAAAAAACAAGCTCTTCTCTTCTCTTTTGGAGAAACCAGTTTCTGCTGTGTTGGAAAGCATTCCCCTCTCTCCATATTTTTTTAACCAGCTGGAGTGACTAAAATCTCAGTCATTGTTCATATTTTAATATATTTAATACATATGTAAGTTGGTATTTAAAAGCCCCCCCCCAAAAAAAACGTACAGAATGGACAAACATAGTATGACTATCTGTACTTTTTATCAGCATCTAATCTGCTAGCTGTTATGCAAACAGCAAGGCTCTACATACAAGACAAAGGAGTCATCTATACGAGACACCCCAGTGTTCAAAACAATAGAAAAATACATGAAAGAATTCAATTAACTTGCAGATAACAATAATGGCAGTCTTTAAATATTTGTAACCTAGGTGCTAGAACTAAGAGCAAATTCAAGGCTTAGAACCAGTTCTAAGACCTGGGTTACATTTGTGAAGGCTTGTTTGGGATCCTATATTAATTTTATCTTGTCAATTGAGAGTGAGTTGACATTTGTATGTGGTTTTCACGTATCTTGGATTATGCACTACATGTATAGCACTCACATAATGCTGTCATGTATTCAAGTATTTTTCTCGGTCATAACGAGAATCAGAAATTTGCTTGTGTGCAAAATGAAAGCTGACATTCACATAGTTCTGTAACCAGATTCCGTGAACCAGGGGGAAATTCTGCTTCACTGTTTATAAAACATGGGCAGTTATTGCTGTGTTGGTTCCAGGGGATAATAGAATCTCACCCACTATGTGTTCAGTCTTCATGGCAGTCCAGAAAACTCTTGCTTGTCGATGGTTTTTTTAATGTTGATTGAGATTTCACTGTGCTTGGGAAGGGGTTGGTTGATGGAGAGGTGGGATGTTGTGTATTCAGTTGAGGGGATTGTATATGTATTTATGGAGATACATTTTTCAAAGATGAAGATGCATCTCTTTGTTAGAAATACATATAAGTGAAACACATCCTTTTGTTCTCCGTTCTCAGTAGACTTATTAAAATTTTGGCCTTAAAGGTGCCGTTCTGTATCTTATTATGGAAAAGCTCCACATTTAAAAGTAAAGATATTGTGAAAGGCCATATTGTACCAAATACAAATGCTGAATAAGAATAGCAGATTTGCTAAAAGAAAGGGCAATTTCAGTAAAACAAGCCATGCTCAATTATCCATTAATTTCAGGGTAATAGTTTGCCTTAGCTTCTTTCCTCTCCAACATTACTGCAATTACAGGATGTGCATTTTTGTTGTTGCAGTAATAACAGGGACACCATATTTCGTATCTGAAAATAGGACACACTTGGGATACTTGCATTCGATGCCTAGATCACTCTCCAAGTCTCCACACCCACCCACTGTTACCCTGACGACTTCCTCTGCAGGCTCTTGTCTGCTACCTGCATAAAAGCCAGGAGGATGTTTGCTCTTTTGGTTAAAGATATCCTGCAAGAGGCAAACAAAGAAAAAAACTGCAATTGACTGATGATAGGTTATCAAGAGTTCATAGATCAGCTCTCCATGCTATCTCCATATTCATTTGCATGCATTTGCTAGAAGCAAGATGCATCCTTATTTTGAGTTTCAGTTTCCAGAGGCCCTAGGGAAGGAGTGAACCCTGCGGAATAATTGATGGTTCACAAAAATTTGGGAAGACACCCCGATTCCCCAGAAAAAAAGGATACAATAGGGATGGTATTTACAGAGGGCAGGTCACTAGGGAAAGGTAGAGAACATTTTATTCATTTATTGTCTTCTTTTCTCCCCAAAAGTGAGTAAACATTTTTTATACCATGTTCTTCATTTGATTACCCTCAACAACCCAGGAGGTAGATTGACTGTGCTAAGGTCACCCAGCAAACTATCATGACAAAGTATGGATCTCCTCAATCGTCAATAGTGTGACTCTCTAACTCAGCCTTTTTCAACCTTTTGAATGTGGAGTAACCCCTTTTGCAAGCTTTGAGGTAGCCTTGATATCACCTGGCCATGCCTCTCTGCCAGTCCAGCAGAAGTGATACGTCTCTGTTCAAAATATCCACCCATCCAGAGTAAAAAAAAACAAAAAACCCCCTCTGAAACAAGCTCTCTCTACCCAGCCAAACCCAAGAGGACTCACCCAGCTGGAGAATGGTGTCCTGCTCTGCCTGGCAGGTGGGAGCTAGGCCCCGGTCCCCAACCTCCCACCTTCAGCCCTGAAGTGGCCCAGCAACCTGATTGTAGTATAATAAAGTGGTCTAAACTGGTTGTTTTTTAAACTGTTTTATTTGGCTCCGTGCAAAATACCTCCAGGTGGGGCCTGAAGATCTCCTTCTATTACAATTGATCTCCAGGCAATAGAGATTTGTTCCCATGAAGAAAATGACTGCTTTGGAGGAATAGACTCTATGGCATTATAGCCTGCAGAAGGCCCTCCCCTCCCCAGAGCCCAAACCCCCTCCAGGTCTTTAGGTGTTTCTCCACCCAGAGCTGGCAACCCTAGCTTTGTAAGGGTGTGTGATTTAACAGTGAGAAGACTCTTCAGCCTGCATTCTCTGCAGAGCAGATAAACACAAGTCTTAATACCCTGAATAGAAACAGCATGAAAGGTGCTTGCCTACCTATTACATACTTCGGTTCTTCTCCCCCTCCCCACTTTCTCTTTTCACTAGACAGTATGAATCAATTTAGATGTAGCCAGACAGTCTTTGGCTCCTTCTAGAGGTAAAGTGGAAAAACTGAGGATGGGGTTCCTGCTCATCAGGACACATGCTTTCTGATGCCCCTCTGGACTTTGGGGCAGCTGTGGAAAATCTAAGGCACCTGTGCCTCTTAGTTCTAGAACTAAAACAGAGAACAAGTTTTCTTGAGATATTATTGTAGTTCAGATGTTGCTTATCTTTCATCTTGCATTGCTATGTCATTTGTCATAGGGGGATCATCTACAGATTTCAGTAACCTTGTACCATTTAGGGTTGGGTGAGCAGGACTCTCATCTGTGCACCTGCACTCTCTCACACAGTTTTGGCCATATGTGAGTATCCATAACAGGCACCTACATATTTGGCCAAATTACTGATTCTACATTGTGAATACTCTGATACTCAGTGCATCACAGCAGAAAATGTTTACATTTTTGTTTATAATTGGAAACTAATCTTGGCACCCTCATCAAACTGATGTCTTTTCCATAGATGGGTGAAAAAACTGTTTAAGTACTGCAGTGGTGTGTGTGTGTGTAAGAAGGGAGGGGTTGTGGCTCAGTGGAAGGTTCCGGGTTCCATACTCCAGATAAAAGAAGCAGGAAGATCCAGGGGTTGTGGCTCAGTGGAAGGTTCCGGGTTCCATACTCCAGATAAAAGAAGCAGGAAGAGCCAGGGGTTGTAGCTCAGTGGAAGGTTCCGGGTTCCATACTCCGGATAAAAGAAGCAGGAAGAGCCAGGGGTTGTGGCTCAGTGGAAGGTTCCGGGTTCCATACTCCAGATAAAAGAAGCAGGAAGAGCCAGGGGTTGTGGCTCAGTGGAAGGTTCCGGGTTCCATACTCCAGATAAGAGAACCAGGAAGAGCCAGGGGTTGTGGCTCAGTGGAAGGTTCTAGGTTCCATACTCCAGATAAAAGAAGCAGGAAGAGCCAGGGGTTGCGGCTCAGTGGAAGGTTCCGGGTTCCATACTCCAGATAAGAGAACCAGGAAGAGCCAGGGGTTGTGGCTCAGTGGAAGGTTCCGGGTTCCATACTCCAGATAAAAGAAGCAGGAAGAGCCAGGGGTTGTGGCTCAGTGGAAGGTTCCGGGTTCCATACTCCAGATAAGAGAACCAGGAAGAGCCAGGGGTTGTGGCTCAGTGGAAGGTTCTAGGTTCCATACTCCAGATAAAAGAAGCAGGAAGAGCCAGGGGTTGTGGCTCAGTGGAAGGTTCCGGGTTCCATACTCCAGATAAGAGAACCAGGAAGAGCCAGGGGTTGTGGCTCAGTGGAAGGTTCCGGGTTCCATACTCCAGATAAAAGAAACAGGAGGAGCCATGGGTCATGCTTAGTGGAAGGTTCCGGGTTCCATACTCCAGATAAGAGAACCAGGAAGAGCCAGGGGTTGGGGCTCAGTGGAAGGTTCCGGGTTCCATACTCCAGATAAAAGAAGCAGGAGGAGCCAGGGGTCGTGCTCAGTGGAAGGTTCCAGGTTCCATACTCCAGATAAAAGAACCAGTGAGAACCAGGACTGCAGCCTGAGAAACTGAAGAGCTGCTTTCCTTCTGAGTAGACAGTGCTGACCTTGATGGACCAAGGGTCTGATTCAGTATAAGGCAGCATCATGTGTAAGTGTATCGGCAAGTATAAGCCAATGTATTTGGAATAAAGCTGTTTTTAAAATCTGGGTTTTATGGGCAATTGAATGCCCTTAGTCAAAGATATTATTGTTATTGTTATATTTGACATCAAGGCATAGCTGATTTATAGAACCCCTGTGTGGTTTCCAAGCAAGAAATGTTCAGAGGTGGTTTGCCATTGCTGGCCTCTGTGTCATGAACCTGGGTTTCCTTGGTGGACTCCCATCCACATAACCACCTTCAAATATCTCTTGCCTCACTGCCGAACAATCTTAGGATATCCTGGCTACATAACACAGTTGCTATACAACCAACCAATCAACCAACCAACCAACCAACCAACCAATCAATCAATCAATCAATCAATCAATCAATCAATACTGACCTGGGACAACCCTGCTCAGCTTCTGAGATCTGATGAGGTTGGAGTAGTTTGGGCCATCAGGTCAAGATTGTATTTAGCATTCTCCAGATTTCTGAGTCATTCCTTCATCTGGATCCCCACCAGTCTACTGAATAGTCTACTGAACCTTTCAACTTGTGTTTTATTTCCAAGTTATAAGACTAGGAAAAAAGTATTCAAGAATACTGGATAAACAGGAGAAGAGCCATCAGAGAAGCAGCTATTGTCAGAGGTGAAGGAAACTGCTTGATATCTTTTGTTTGTTTTTTCCATATATCATTTCACAAATGCAGATTGAAAGCATAAAGGCAGCTGTGAACCTCACATAAAAGCTATTTTCATTGGTTTTCTCTGCATATTTTTAATTCCTTTGTGTGCCGGTGGATTTTGCTCATTTTATTCTCCCTCTCTCCAGTTTTCCATTAAATAACAGAGTTTATCATGATGATATAAGAAGGTTCTATGACTCTGTTGAACATAATGGTTTGCGGCTTTGTTGTGGGTTATGAGTGCCCCCCAAAAGATCTATTGATGAAGAAACGAGATCTGCAACCTGTTTGCTAGTTTCCATACACTTTGATCCAAATAAACATAATGCAGTTCAGGTTTTCAAAAAGAAATCTGTTTTATGTTGTCTGTGAAAATAATCTCATGCCTCTGAAAAATAGGAAAAGGTAACATTTCTTACAGCTCATGCTTTGGATCTGTTGTCTTCAGTGTGTGTGAGAGAGAAAGAGAGCATCTAGGTCTGGACTGATGTTAGGGTTGCCAACACCAGGTCAAAAATTCCAGAGGTTTTATGGGGTGGAGCCTGGGGAGGGCAGGATCTGGGGAGAGGAGGGACCTCAGTAGGGTTAGGATGTCATAGCCCCCCCCCCTACAAAATGGCCATTTTCTCCAGGGGAACTGACCTCTGTAGTCTGACAATTGTAATTCCTGGAGATATTGTGCCCCAGCCCCTGGAAACTGGTAACCTTGCTTGATATAAAGAATTTCCTCAATATATGTCATGTATTCCTAGTTTTCAATCTGTTTGTGTGGTTTGGAACTAATATCTAACTTGATGTAGTGGTTAGGAGTGTGGATTTCTAATCTGGTGAGCTGGGCTTTATTCCCTGCACCCCCACATGCAGCCAGCTGGGTGACCTTGGGCTTGCTGTTTGGACCCAGTAGTTCTGTTCTGACTGAGCTGTTCTGACCGAGCAGTAATACCAGGGCTCTCTCAGTCTCACCCACCTCACAGGGTGTCTTTTGTGGGGAGAGGAAAGGGAAGGCGACTGTAAGCCGTTTTGAGGCTCCTTCTGGTAGAGAAAAGCGGCATATACCACCACCACCACCACCACCACCTTCTTCTTCTTCTTCTTCTTCTTCTTCTTCTTCTTCTTCTTCTTCTTCTTCTTCATGAGAGGGCCAAACTTAATGAGAAGAGAAAGATGTCTGATTAGGAGTTTGTTTTTTTGGAAAAAGCTAATCATTAATCACTGGAAGCTGCTTTGAAGATTAAAAAGGGTTGCTAGGGCAGAGGATTTTAGATCTACCTGTGATTCTTTCAAATAATCAGTCCAAAGTGGCAGCTAGCTCCGTGAGGACGGGGGAAGACAGATCTTTTTAAACCTGCTGGGCTCTTTGCAGCTTTGGTGAATCTGTTTTAATTAAGCACCATCTTTCCCCACCAACCTTTCCTCATTAAAAAATAAGTTGCCGAAGATTCCATTCAGGACTATTCTAATGATAACTCTTTCATATATTGTCTGGCTTGTTCCTGTTTATGGGTGGCGAATCTTTATGTTATGTGCATGCTACCATCTATGCCCACTGCAGCTCATACATTATTATTATTGTTTATTACCCGCCACTTCCGAACCGTCACGTGGAGAAACCTCTCTGACTCTGTGCGTGGACCGCAACTTCTGTGAGAGCCCTGACAGAAATCCTAATGGCTTATTCAAGGCAGAAATATCAATCAGTCAATCAGATCAATCAGACAAGGCAGAAATAATTTTATTCATTCATTCATTCATTAATTCATTCATTCATTCATTTATTTGTTTATTTGTTTATTTATTTATTTAACTTCTTACCCGCCAATATCATACAGCTCGTGGCAGGTTACAAATGTCTGTATAAAAACCCCAATAAAATACCCCTTAAAACCACAAACAAAAATACATCAATAAAAACAAGAAGAGCCAAACTGCATCAATAAAAACAACAAGAAAAAAACAACAAAAACCATTAATTCCTCAGTCTGCCTTATAGAGATGATAAAACCATTAGGTCCCCAATTCTGTCCCGTAGAGAGGGCAAGGAAGGGCAGATGACTCCAAGTCTGCCATACTACTAGTGGGGTCTTTGTCCTAAGGGGGGTCAAACAGATCTTCCTTAGCACACCATAGACCTGGCAGAAGAGCTCCGTCTTGCAGGCCCTGTGGAACGCTGGAAGCTAAAAAAAAATTTAAACACTAAAAAATTACTGAAGCTTCCTGGTTGGAGTCCAGTTATAAATCCTGCTTTTTGAATAAAAGAGGACAAGAATCTTACTATATACTCATATTTCATCATTTTGAGGACCCTGAAGGATTGGATGCCCTTGCCAGGATGGCCCAGGCTAGCTTGACCTTTCAATTGGGTTGTCCGGAGTTGCTATTAGGGTTGCAAGGCCTGGGTTGGGAAATATACAGAAATTTTGGAGATGGAGCAAGGATTGTGGAGCATCTTGATAGACCAATGGATGGAGTGGGGATTGAGGAGGGGAGGGATTGCGGAAGAAGAAGCGTTGGTTAGTTTTTATACCCCGCTTTTCTCTACCCAAAGGAGTCTCAAAGCAGCTTACAATCACCTTCCCTTCCTCTCCTCACAACAGATACCCTGTGAGGTAGGTGAGGCTGAGAGAGCTCTGACTGAACTGCTCGGTGAGAACAGATATGTCAGGACTGTGATGAACCCAAGGTTACCCAGCTGGCTGCATGTTGGGGAGTGGGGAATCAAACCCGGCTCTCCAGATTAGATGTCCACACTCGTAACCACTACACCAAGCTGGCTGCATCGTGTAATGTGATACAGTCAGCCTTCCAACATGGTTGTTTTCTCCCCGTGAACTGATCTCTATCCCCTGGCTGAAGATCTCCAGCCACCACCTGGAGGTTGGCCACTGTCGTTAATATGCAGAAGAGAACAATGGAAAACCACTGTCTCTTGCTTTGAAAACCCTTTGGGGTTGCTGTAGGTTGTTTGTAAATTGAGGGCACTTTCTACCAAGGACTGGTTGCAACAAGGCAATGGCGGAGGCGGGTGATGGCAAACCATCTCTGAACATCTCTTGCCTTGAATACCTTGCGGGGCTGCCAAAGGTCATCTGCAGTTTGACAGCACTGTCAAAGGATTAGACCAGGGGTGGGCACACTGTAGCCCTCCAGATGTTCATGTACTACAATTCCCATGAGCCCCTGCCAGCATTCGCTGGCAGGGGCTCATGGGAATTGTAGTACATGGACATTTAGAGGGCCACAGTTTGCCCACTCCTGGACTAGACAGAATGAGAACTGGCTTTGCCATGCAGAACTTCTCTGCCTGCTGTTAATACAAGTCTTCTTTTCTCCTGCAGGTACTACATTGGTCGTCGTGCAGTTATGGTGGTTTCCGATCCAGACATGATCAAGCGTATCTTAGTGGAAGACTTCCAAAACTTTACTAACAGAATGGTAAGCAGCTGTTTCACTGAGGAACTGCTCTAACTGTCAGGAATTTCTTCCGGATGTTTAGCCAAAAATTCTTTTGAATTAATTTCCACCCATTGGTTCTGGTCCGGCTCTCTGGAGCAACAGAAAACAACTCTGCTCCATTTTCTACATGACAAGCTCCCTCAGCCTTTCCTCATACAACTTGGTTTCCAAACCCCTCAACATCTTCAAAGCCCTTCTCTGGGCACTCTCCAGTTTTTTGATATCTTTCTTCAATTGTGGTGCCCAAAACTGAAGACAGGACTCTAAGTGAGGTTTAATCAGAGCAGAGTAGTGGTAACATCGCCTTGTGTGATCTGGACACTATAGTTCTTTTAATACAGCCCAAAATCCCATTTGCCTTTTTAGCTTCTGAGTCATACTGCTGACTCATGTTCAATGTATGGTCTACTAAGACCCCCCAGATCCTTTTCACACATACCACTGCCAAGACAAGTCTCACCTATCCTATAATGATGCATTTGATTTTTCCTACCTAAATGCAGAACTTTACATTTAAACAAATGTCCACCACCAGAACTTTATGTCTGGGCCAGGACAGAGCGTGCTAAAGCTATAGTGCAGGGATAGTCAAACTGCGGCCCTCCAGATGTCCATGGACTACAATTCCCAGGAGCCCCTGCCAGGAAACGAACCCATGCATAGGATTGCACGGTGAGGATGGAATGCTCCCAACTCCAGCCTTAGCCACGGACTCATTTGGTAGCCTCTGAGGTGCTGTTATGCTTCTACTCTGCCCTTTCATTTTTTAGAGGGTATCACATGAGCCCTTTCTGTCCCTTCCTCCTCAGTCTGGGAATCATATCATTTACAGAGCTTCCCGTGGGTTCTGTAAATGCCTGGTAAATGTTCTGCTTCTCCCAATACTCCTCAGCAGGTTACATACCCTATTGGCGAGTGTCATTGACTGGCATGGGGAACTCAGTCATAATAATACGCGAGCCAGCTTTGGCATGAACAAGGCCACAGCTTTTATTGAATAACAACAACTAGGGGGTTGGCCTGGCACGAGGTGTGGAGCCCTCCCCGCGCAGCCGTCCAGCTGCTGACATGGGCTCAAGGAGCACCCTGGGTTCCCCGTTCCTCCCAGCCGGGAGGAAGGATCCCTTGCCCCTTGATGCCTTCCCCTGGGAGGAGGTCAGTCATGGCTGTTGGGCGTCCGCCTCATACAACCACCCTTACCTCCTGGCTCCGAGCCCCTGGCCTTCCCAGCCGGGTAAGGCCGCGCTCGGTATCAGCCGGTCTCTTATTGAGACCCCCACCTCAAGTCCCAGTCGCAAACTGGTCCCTGGACCAAACCTCCACCTCGTGCCCCCCATTCCGCAGCTGTGACGAAAATTAACAACCGTAACTTAGGGAGGGTGGGAGGGCGTCTTCTCCGGAGCTCGCGGCGCAAGAGGATGGGGGGCCGAGCACGTGGCGCTTATAAGCGCCTTGCCCCCGCCCCTTGCGCCGTCCGACGCTCCGAGCGCGCCTGCGCTCTGCCGCTCCCGTCCCTACTCCTTCCTCCCCCGCCCGCCAACTGCAGCCGCGTCTAGCCGCAGCCGCTCTTTGTTAGGGATCTTTGGAGCATTCTGCTTATTTGCCACCAACCTCCTGCTTCCTAAATATACATGCAGTTATTTGTTTGCGGCTTTCCTCTGCTGCTTCCCTACATAACAATAGCATGCAAAACTGATTTGACCTTGACGCTGAATCTTTATCCCTGTCACCTAGCTTCACCTTGACTGCCAGCGTTCTCTTTACATAAAGAAATGGCTTTAATTTACCCAGAACAAAAAAGTAACATTTCTTATTGGTGTGTATTGCATCTGAATAAGAGCCAGTTTGGTGTAGTGGTTAGGAGTGCGGACTTCTAATCTGGTGAGCCAAGTTCGATTCTGCACTTCCCCACAAACAGCCAGCTGGGTGACCTTGGGCTCGCCACGGCACTGATAAAGCTGTTCTGACTGATCAGTAATATCAGGGCTCTCTCAGCCTCACCTACCTCACAGGGTGTCTGTTGTGGGGAGAGGAAAGGGAAGGCGACTGTAAGCCGATTTTGAAACTCCTTCAGGTAGAGAAAAGCGGCATATAAGAACCAACTGTTCTTCTGAATGTCATCCTCCTTCCAAGTAGTTTGGGTGGCATACATGAGAATGATCCCATTTTACCCATACCCGTAAACTTAGATCATTCAAGATCATTTAGGCATCTTTATGGCTGAGGAGGAATTTGAATTCAGCAATATCCATCTGAACACTCTTCAACAAGATAGGTTCAGGTTGGGTTACCCATACTGGTCTGAAGCAGTAGGACACAGTTTGGGTCCAGGGGCACCTTTTAGACCAACAAAGTTTTATTCAAGGTATGAGCTTGTGTGTGCATGTACACTTCTTCAGGCATAACCCAGATATATTTAGATCCAGATGTGTGAAGAATTGTGCGTGCACTCAAACGCTCATACCTTGAATAAAACTTTGTTGGTCTTAAAGGTGCCTCTGGACTCAGATTTTGCTCTACACTTCAACAAGGTATTCAGAAAAGGTGTACAACTCAAAAACACTCCTTCTTCACATGTACTTATCTTAAAGGTGGTTCAAACATGGCTTGTATTCATCAGCAGAGGCTTATTATGACAAACATCTATTCCTGCTGCATATTTTATGTATCGTCAAAGACCGGCACGGTATATGCTGAGCAGCGGGGAGAAGCCTTTACTACATTCAACAGAAATATTCTCAGTGGTTAAACTCTCTCTAGGAAAGGCACCGATTGGCTAGTGCTTGAAACATCACCCAAAAATCCTTCCTCAGAGCAGGTTTTTAGCTGATTTCAAAGTCCTTTGGGTTTCTGGTTTAGATAAGGTAAAAGGTGGACCTGTTATTTATTGACTTGCCTTTATAAACCACCCTCTCTGTTGAAGCAGACTCAGATTATTAGCAGATAAAAGTACTTCAGTTTTTTTTAAAGGGCAGAACAGCCTGGCTAAATTGTAAGGGGAGGGGCAAGACAGAATTCAGAGGCAACTGGATTCCCGCCTGGATGAAGAATTCCTTGCGACCTCTAAATGTGACATCTGTCTCCACTGCACATTAGCCAGTGCCTGCAAGCGTATCCTTCCCTTTCAGCATGTTGTGGCTCCTGATGGAAGAGACACACATAATTCCCAGATTAAAGAACAGGAAGCTTTAACACAGGGGCCAATTATAATTTGGGAATCAGGTGAGAAGTGTAATGAGATGGATACCACAATTATAGGGACAGGACAGAGGCAGAACATCAGCTTTTAGCAGAAATATTTCCAGTTGTTTGAAGAGCGGTGACATGATGGGAGAGAATTCCAGATGAGAAATGCAGTTCAGCAATGGTTCTTATACTATGAGATTCTCACAGTTGGACATTAGGTGTGCAAAATGCCATGGAAAGGTAGACTTTTGAGACAGGAGTTGCCCTTTCCTTCCATCAACAAATACCTGGATAAATTGATAGACTCGTAGAAACAGCCCCTCTCTACCCTGCATTGGATTGGGAGTGATGCAGGGGGAGTCAAGGAACAGGACACTTTTTAGATTTGGAGTTGTGATATCATCAACTAGAGCTCCTGGTGGAGAAAGATTCTCATGTAAGATGAATCCATTCTCTCTCCCTCACCTTTTTGGAGTAACTCTACATTGGGGCTTGCGTTACCTGTGGTTTCAGAAGGTTTAAAAACACACACCTAACCATACCTGGAGGAGACTTTGCCTCCCCTGATACACTTCCTTTGTATGAGAACCTGGAGAGGGAAGGGAACGTAGCAGGGTATAGTGCAATAGAGTGCACCTTTTAAAGCAGCCATTTTTTAACAAAATTATTGTTGTTCTTGTTGATGTATTTGTATTTCACCCTTCCCCATGGGGAACTGGTCTTTTTAATTTGGAAATCAGATGTAATTCCAGAAGATCCCCAGACTCCACCTCAAAAATTGCATCCCTAATTATTAGTAATAGCATTTATACCTTAGATGGCTTTTTAAAAGGCAGGTATGTGACAGGTTCAGTGACAGGTATGTCAGCTACTGTCAGCCCTCTGAGCAAAATGGAACCTTCATGATTGGAGGCAGTTTACCTCTGAATATCAGGTGAAGGAGCGACAGACCAGCGCTGCTGCCTTTGTGCCTTGCTTATGGGTTTGATGGAGGCATCTGGTTGTCCACAGCATGAAAGAGAATATGGAACAGATGGTTATCTTGCTGCTCTGTGTGTCAGATCATTACTATCCTTGTTGCAAGAGTGGCTTACCCACTGGAAGAGTGGTTATGTGAGTTCTTGACTGATTCATCTGGATGATTTCCTGACCCATCTGTTAGCCATGAAGCTGAAGCAGCATATAATTTCCATCCACTTCCTGAATCAGACAAATTGGAATGCTATTTGGGTTGTGCATCAGTTCTTAACTTCTGAAGTCAAAGGTGCTGAGCTTCCCTGCAGTATTCGAGAGGATTCCATCCAGGATACCCTAATCCTAGATTCCTCATGCATTCCAAGGGAATACCTGACTGGGGCATAGCTATGGGGATGTGTCTAGCCATAGCAATCCATGTTTTAGTTATATCTAAATTGAACAATTGCAACGTGCGCTACTTGGGGCTACCCTTGAAGGGTATTTGGAAGCTGCAGCTAGTACAGAATGCTGTAGCTAGACTGCATTTTGGTCGGTTTGGCTTTTATTTTCAGCAGTCCTAATTACCGTTTTTAAACTGTGATATTTGTGGGTTTTAGAATTGTTGTTTTTATTGTGTTTTTAATGGTTTATTTATATTGTAAGCCTCCCTGACTTCCACAAGGCAGCTAGTAGATGATTTAAATCAGGGGTAGTCGAACTGCGGCCCTCCAGATGTCCATGGACTACAATTCCCATCAGCCCCTGCCAGCATTTGCTGGCAGGGGCTCATGGGAATTGTAGTCTATGGACATCTGGAGGGCCGCAGTTTGACTACCCCTGATTTAAAGAAATAAACAGAGGGTATAAGGAAGAGCTCAGGCACTTGGGGAGGGAAACTGCAAACTTACTATCCCCATTATTTCGGGTTGCTGCCAAAGATGCTCCTTTATTCGTATGTTTCCCTGTACAAAATGTTAGGAGGACATTGAATCCATCATCTATGGATACCTGTGTGGGATTGCTACAAAGAAGCATAGAATCATCGAGTTGGAAGGTACCTCCTGGGTCATCTAGTCCAACCCCCTGCACTATGCAGGACACTCACAACGCTATCGCTCATCCACTGTCACCTGCCACCCTCTTGAGCCTTCACAGAATCAGCCTCTCCATCAGATGGCTATCCAGCCCCTGCTTAAAAATTTCCAAAGATGGAGAACCCACCACCTCCCGAGGAAGCCTCTTCCACTGAGAAACCGCTCTGAACGTCAGGAACTTCTTCCGGATGCTTAGACATATCCTGGCCATGCAGTCAGCTGTGAAGCTGAAAGAGCAGAGGGGGGGGGGGGTTGGGCAGTGGAGTTGGAATTAGAAGTGAAGTATAGAGGTATGACGTATGGCAAGCACAGCGTCTTGGTGCTCAGGCTGTGTATTGCTAGCTTGCTTGACCCAGAGGACACCTTTCAAATGTAGCGCGTTTGAGCACATCTCATCTCGTGCAATGGATTTCGATAAACGCCTCCAACAATGCAACTATGAAGTCTACGAATGAGATGGAGAGTGATTGAGAAAGGGGGTGAGACTTGCATATTCTGGCTCATGAGTGGAAACCTTTCTATGTGGCTTTTATCAATGTTAATATAAAAGCTTTCAGTTGAGGGAGCTTTTGTTTGTGTGTGTGTTTTTTTCTTTGGAAATTGCTCCAAGCTAGTCCTCCCCCCCCTTGCTTTTATTTAGAGATGCTCTTTGTTGAGCAGAAAGTACAACCCCTCCAACAATATCCTCTTTGCTGCTATTTCAGCCCCCTCCCCCCTCCCCATGCTGCCCCTCATGCCATGCTGATAAAACTGAGAGCATAAACCAATCAGGATTTTGATAATAAATGCTGACCACAGTGCTCTGATAATGTGTCATGTTCCTGAGCTTGGGCACCCTGGCTGTTCCTCTGGGAGGAGATTTTCCAGGGGAGGCTGAAGGCAGTCACTAATATTGCAATGCCTTGCACTTTAATATATGCATGCATATATTGGGGAAAGCAGTGAGGAAGTGGCCAGAGACCTGTAGGTATGCCAGGAAGGGAAAGTTGCATCCCAACCTCAAGTATTTGTCTCACCTTGTCTCTTTATCTGGAACTGATTCAAAGTAAACTCACATTTTGTATATTGCAGCGATGGTGCCCTAACTTGGTGGCATCCAGCAACAAACCTCAAAGGGATGGACTAGCAAGTCCTAAACATGCTCCTCCCAAAACAGATTATGTGCAGGCATCTCCAACAGGGAGCCCATTGGCTGCTGCGGAGTAGCTGCTGCAGTCCTGGGAAGACTCAAGAAAAAAAAAATCTCAGAAAAAATCTGTTTGTTTGTTTTTTTTAATTTCATAGTCCCCCCCCCTTGCTGCTTAGCCAATAACTTCATTTCTGAACCCTGGGCTAGATCTAGGCTAAACCATGGGTTGCCAATCTCCAGGTGGCACCTGGAGATTCTCTGCTGTTACCATTGATGTCCAGATGACCAAGATCAATTCTCCTGGAGAAAATGGCTGCTTCAGAGGTTGGACTCTGTATAGCATTATATCCTGCTGAGGTCCCTCCCCTCTCCTAACCCTGTCCTTCCCTGGCTTCACCCCCAAAATTTTCAGGTATTTCCCAATCCAGGGTACATTTCCACTGTCTGGGGGAAAAGGTGCACATTTGTAAAGTCCCTCCAAACTGGCACTATATTATCTTCATCAACCCCTCCTGGTTATCATTTCCCCCACTTTGCCACCAGAGATCTTTAAAAGAAATCTATAGAGCAATAACTTTCCAATGACCTATTGCCATGATCTATTAATTCCTTTGAATTTCCAGTTTTGTTGGGGTTTTTAAAACGAGTTTCTAGCTCTTTTAATTGCAGAAATATAAGAGGGAAAGATTTTTCCCAGATTGCCTACAAAGAATAACGAGGAAAAGGTACAAGATGGCTGGTGTAGGGTGGGAAATCACAATTCAACCAGTGGTGTGTATGCTCCATTGCTGTTGTGAACACCTTTGCAGCCACAGCAGCAGCATTAAAAGCAACGTGGAGAATTTGCACTCTGTAGATACCGTATATGTAGTTATGCATATCTCTTCTCACTCTTCTCTACTTCCTGAACAGACTCCACCTGTACCTTTACACTGCACAGCATGAGGCTGCAATTTCCCCCTCCCTGCTTGCCTTCATCTCAGACCAGAACTCTTGAGAACAGCCAAGGGCTGTGTCCCTGCAGGTTGCTCAGGGACCTGACTACACACAGTCTCTCTCTTCCCTCACCTGCCCTTGACCTCAATTTGCTGCCTCACCTGGGCATAGAACACAGACAAGGCAGAGAGCTAACAGCTTCTTGGGCTTGCAGGAGTTCCCACTGGCATACAAACTCCACCATCATTGCTGCTAGGATGATGGCTGGAGACCTCAGCAACCAGCCCTAGGAATTAAGTTGGCTGGTGGCATAGGATGCCGTTGGTGGGGATGTGATGGTTGGGAACTAGGATGCCTTGTAGAGTAAACATGGAAGAAACATGGAGTTGTCTCACCCTTTCCAGTTTCTATATCTATCTATCTATATGTTAAAATTTACTCTCTTTTTTGCAAAAGAATGTGGAGCTCAAGGTTTGTAAATAATCAGGTGACAGCTCAGTGAACCTTGCTAAAAGTTTTTACCAGAGCTGTCTGTGATCAGGTGTCAGGTCTTGGTGTGTTCATGAGATGAATGACCTTAATCTGTTAAATGTGCACTCGCCAGAATACCTTACTTGCTGGAAGGGATTCAGAAAAAAATCAGTTTAGTTTAATCTGATGAGAGGGCTCTTGGAAGATTCTAATTGGTTTACAACCTGGAAGAACGGTTCAGTGGTTAAAATAAAAAAAGCAAGAGGAATCCCCATATGGAACAGAGTTGTACAATTTAACTCAGTGTATTCCAGGATGAATTAGTATCTGCAACAAAATAGTATTTGTGAGCATTTTGGACATCATAAGCAGCATTTTAAATGTTAGGATGAAATGCTTAAAAATATAATATTCCTCCTTTTTTAACATAGATCTCTGGGGTAACCTTATTCTTAATCTATTGAAGCAATTAAAAATAAGAATCAGCAGCCAATATACAAAAGAACAACCTGGCCCTCTTCAGTGGTCAAACAGTGTTGTTACAAAATGGCTCCAGCCATTACAATAATAAAACAATAATACTTGGACAAAACTGAGATTGTTTTATAGTAATATCTGTGAACTAAGTCAGAAATATAATTCAGAGGCCTCATTTTAAATAATCTGCTGCCCTGGACAAGTGCATGAGTCTTGAATGGTAATTCAGTTGTGTACTTTCCACCTAGAGCTGATGGTATTTAATATTACACAACTGAAAAAGACCAGTTGCTTATAACTTGTTTGATTAGGGTCAAAAATGATCTATGTTTGAGAAAATTGTATGATTTTAGTCTGATTTGAGGATACTATTTGGGCCTACATTTGTTTTTATCCACTTTGAAATAAATATATGTATTTGTATATTTGCAGTATTTATGTTTGAAGTTTAAAATTTTGGCCCTCACACTCTGGCTTCTTTAACTTTTTGGTTCTTAATTCATTGCAGTGTGCCAACACAGAAAGGTTTTTATACCCCGCTTTTCACTACCCGAAGGAGTCTCAAAGCAGCTTACAATCACCTTCCCTTCCTCTCCCCACAACAGACACCCTGTGAAGTAGGTGGGGCTGACACAACTGCTCTGTGAGAAAGAGCTCTAACTGTACTATGACTAGTAGTGTCTGTTGTGGGGAGAGGAATGGGAAGGCGACTGTAAGCCGTTTTGAGCCTCCTTCAGGTAGGGAAAAGCGGCATATAAAAACCAACTCGTTTTCTTTTTCTTCTAGTGCAAAGTCACCCAGCTGGCTGCATATGGAGGAGCGGGAAATCAAATGGAGGAGCAGGGATACATTTAAGGTCCTAAAAGTTTGAGGTCATGAGGACAACACTGTAATAAGTTGAATATGTGAGACGCAGATAATAACCAACCTGTCATGTTGAAGGCTACTTGATGTTTCTGAACAGTTTTTTCTGAACAGTTTTTCAAAGGGCGACATAGAGTCCTTCGTATTGTTGAATATTCATACAGACAAACTATCTGGAATTGGCACACAATGGTTTCCAGTTATAGGACTCTAAGAGAACCTGCAGGAAGTAAATGTCTGGCGTAAGCACCGACTCTGAGGTGACTGATCTAAGGAATGGGATTGTCCAGCCTTGAGTAATAATAATGCTGTATTGTGTGAGAGCCCTGACTTGGATGGCCTAGGCTAGCAGAATCTTGCCTAATTTTGGAAGTTAACCATAGTTGACCCTGGTTAGCATGGTCTTCTGCATAACAACCTATGGATGTGAAAGCTGGACCCTGAAGAAGGAAAACAGGAGGAGAATAGATGCTTTCAAATTATGGTGTTGAAGACGAATGCTGCGAATACCATAGACAGCCAAAGTTACCAACAAGATAGTTTTAGAGAGGAGCAAACCAACTATGTCATTAGAAGGGAAGTTATTACGGCTAAAGCCAGGGCATCAGTTCAAAGGCTTCCTTGTTCCCATGTTGCATAACTTCTCTCGGCAGAAGCTCCAGAAGCCCTAATTTCTCTCGGCAGAGATTTTCCTCTTGGATTTATTCCCCCTCCTCTGCTGTCTCCAATCCTCTCCCTCACGTCGAGAAAAGGAAAGAGGCTCCTGCTGTGCTTGCCCCCCTCTTCTGAGCATCCCTAATCATGTGCAGAACACTTTTCTGTTTCAATAGGGCGGGATAGAGGAAGGCCTGAGTTCAAATGGATCTGAATTCAGCAGGATCCACAACAGAATAAACACATAAGTGCAGAATCAGCCCTTGTCTTGGAGCCACTGGAGTGCTTTTGCAGACAGAAGGATTTCCGCCAGTAGAGCATTACTTTCTTCTCTCCCCCTCTTGTTGCACACCCCAGTGCCTCCTGAAATAACGTAACAGGAAGAGGAAGTGAAAGAGTCATATTCTATTTGTTGGAAAACTCTAGTGGCTCCATGCCATTCTCATTTTGCATTTATCTATATCCTGCTTTTCTCCCCAAGGGAAACCCAAAGCAGTTTGGAACATTGTGTCCGCCTCCTCCATTCTCTTACAAGAACTAGGTTAGATAGAGAGACCATGACTGGTGCAAGGTCGTCAGCGATCTTTCATGGTAGGGTTGGGACTCAACTTTGGGTCTCCCAGGATTCTATCCACTACTCTATCCATTATACCATGCCAGCTCCCAAATAATGTTACTCCAGATTTCTGCTTGTGTTGAACCAGACTCCAGATAACAGGGACTAATCTGTTAATTTAGGGAGCTTTAAAATAAAATAATGATGGTTATAAAGAGCAATGTCAAATGAAAAGGCATAGATATGTGAGGGCAGGGTGTGTCCTCTCTCCTGCCTACCCACCTACTCATCCTGCACTCTGTTTTGCATTACTCACCATTACCAAAAATCAGCAGAACATGGGCTGGATGTTAACCGTTCATCATGACTAGTCTCTGCATGGCAATGCCAGATTTTCAAGGGAAACTCTTTGGGGTGTTTTTCAAAAGAGCATTCTATGCTCTCTTCCCACTCTTTAATGATTTTTTTTTCAGGAGGGAGCAGCTTATTAATCATTTCTCGCAGCAACTAAACAAGGTTGTAGATCCAAACTCAAAATGAGTTTCCTTGCTGGCATCCACTTTATAAAGTCAACCAAATACAGCAGACCCAGTGTTAATTTCCTGCAGGGCTAAATTTATTTCATTTTTGCCCGTGTAATCACTAGGTAGGCAGTAATGACCTCATATTTTCCCACTTAATGCACACTTGGCTAAATGGAATGCTGGGCCCATATTTTTATTTTATGTTAATTAATGTAGACGAGAACCTTCAAACACATTGAGCTTCTTGGGACAAACTGAGAATTAGTGCTCAGACCTCATTCCAACAAAGCACGGCATTGATTTTAATTTAGATTAGCACAAACATTCACTGTGAATCATAACTGGCTATTCCAACCTTTTTCACCTGTTCTCGGTCTCTGTTCTGTGTGAACATTTAATGTTCAAGGCACGGATTGTTCTCTCTCTCTCTCTCTCTCTCTCTCTCTCTCTCTCTCTCCCCCACTCCCTCCCTCTCTCCCTCCCCCTCCCCCCTCTCTCTCCCCCCCTCTCTCTCTCTCCCTCCCTCCCCCTCCCCCTCTCTCTCTCCCCCCCCCTCTCTCTCTCTCCCCCCTCCCCCTCCCTTCCTCTCTGTCTCTTTCTCTTTGTATTTAGTTATGATGAACAGCTTCATTTATGATTGTTGTCCCTTGCAGAAATCCATATGCTGAAAGGTGAGGTGTAACTCACTCAGCTTGCTTCTGATTCCCTCTTTCTACCCAACCTATTAACTAGAAAGCTGATGCAGTCTCCACGGCCATGGAACCAGGCTGCCTGTTAAGTGCCAGTTCTTTTGCAGCTGTTGGGCACTGGTTTCCAACTGAAATCCAATAACTAGCAATACATGTCATATATATAACAACAATCTCTCTGAACATGTTCTAGTGCCAGTTAGTGCCAGTTGATATTTCAGTATGTTCTTCTGTTTGTCCCTGAGGAGAATCCAGCAATTGATCTCATCTGTCCTTTTGAAAGCAGCGGGATGACAGGGGCAGCCCAGTTTTAATGTATGTTTACTTGGAATGTATGTTTATGTTGTTTCAAGGAAAGGTGGAGGGTAGTGATAAATCCCTTTTCTTTTGTTGCAAGTAAATTTCCCTGGGTTTTCTCCAATGTGTTCCATTTGGTTGGATTTTGCCTTCAATTATGTGAAAACTCAAGCAATGCTTTGAAGACTATTTAAATGCTGCCAAATAAGGAAACTGGCTTTTACAAATACGGATAATTCTTGTCTTAACTCGAAAGTATCCTTAACTCTGTACAGTGGTGAGAAGTACTAGAAGGCACAGTTCCATAAGCCATTGATTATTTGGGTGCCAACATTAATTTTTAAAAATGATTAAATAAAATCAGAGATTAAAGAGGCATGAAATATTTTCTGTTCTGTTACCACCCCCAACCTCACCCCAATCTAAATTGTGTGAATGTTAAGCAGCATAAAGTTTACAAGTGGAAGCAGGGACTCTAAGCAGTTGGATGCTATAAATTAATGTCTAATGGATTATGAAGAAGGTTTACAAGTAACTCCTTTTGAGAACCTTGTCTTCCAGCACATTCCCAAGAAGCTTCACAACCTTTTTCACCTTAACCATTTGGTCAGAGAGAATGACAGACTCCAAAATACATCAGTAAGACCGTTTCCACACAAGAAATTTGCCCCTGCCCAGCTTCTCATTATGAGAGGGTTTTAATGCTGCTTCCTGACAACATAGGCAGCAACCAGATTAAATTATGTTGTTGTTGTTATGTGCGAAGTCGTGTCCGACCCATCGCGACCCCATGGACAATGATCCTCCAGGCCTTCCTGTCCTCCACCATTCCCCGGAGTCCATTTAAGTTTGCACCTACTGCTTCAGTGACTCCATCCAGCCACCTCATTCTCTGTCGTCCCCTTCTTCTTTTGCCCTCGATCTCTCCCAGCATTAGGCTCTTCTCCAGGGAGTCCTTCCTTCTCATGAGGTGGCCAAAATATTTGAGTTTCATCTTCAGGATCTGGCCTTCTAAAGAGCAGTCAGGGCTGATCTCCTCTAGGACTGACTGGTTTGTTTGCCTTGCAGTCCAAGGGACTCGCAAGAGTCTTCTCCAGCACCAGAGTTCAAAAGCCTCAATTCTTTGACGCTCGGCCTTCCTTATGGTCCAACTTTCGCAGCCATACATTGCAACTGGGAAGACCATAGCCTTGACTAAACGCACTTTTGTTGGCAGCGTGATGATTAAATTATAATTAAATTATATATTGTTATATTAAATTATAAGATTTAAAAGATTAAATTATAGGGTTGCCATAAATCTGAAATGACGGCAGCACTCAGAACACACATAGATCGAATGTAACCTAGTCACAGTACCCTAAATGCTACATTTAAAAAGAACTTGCTGTTGAGTTGCAAATACCCTTGAAGACCCCAACTGTGGGGTCTCTCCTCAAAAGAAGAGAGGTGGTTTGCCATTGCCTTCCTTCTGAAAGCAATCACAATTTCTCTGGTGATCTCCCATCCAAATACTGGCCATGGCTGACCCTGCTTAGCTCCCAAGCTCTAATGAGCTCTGGCTAATTGGGCTCTTGCTACATTTAAGTCTCTGTGTAAAACCATGCTAATTTCATGTTCAAATTATTTTTAATGTCGAAGGCAGCACTGATGTTACAGGAACCGTTTTTTTTTTAAATCCAGTGGTCATTTGTTTCCGAAGAAACAATGGTCAAATGTTAAATATACATGAAAATAAATGTCAGAAAATAAGCCATGTTGGTCTATCATAACAATGACACAAACAACCTGGGATTTTGTGACTCCTTACAATAGAAGGAGCATGTTGTTGCATGTGTTTTTGTTACGCTAGAAGCATCCGATGAAGTGGGTTCCAGTCCGTGAAAATTCATGCTACAATAAATTTGTTAGAAAGACTTTGCATTAAAAGAATCTAATAATGGATTTTTGTCTCTGTTGATTGGGTAGCGTGACATTTAAACCATGAGTGGAACCCAGAGTTCTGCTATCCAAGTTAATCAGAAAGGAATGAAGACGGTTGAGTTGGTGCCCTTAGGGAAGGGTAAGGACTAGATAATCTAGGCTAAGCTGACCTCTGAGATGAAGCTTCAAAAAGATTATTTGTGTCAGCAAATAGCCACACTATAGAGGAACACTACCCAGAAACTCAGACTGGAATCTGTTCATAGCCAAGAAGGAAGAATTCTACTTATGAACTTCAAATCTTTAACAATGCTTTAGTTCTGAGGTGATTGCTACAAAACTTTATCAGTAATTTGATGAGATATGCTCACCCTTGCTCTTCTTTTCCTTGCTGTGTATTCAATTTAAAAAATTCCGTATCTAGATGTACCAAATGATCAGGTGGTTCTTTAGGCTAGGAGTCAAAACTCAGTGACTCAAAAATAGTCCAGGCCCCTGCACAAAATCACCTCCCATCCCATAGTGGCAATCAGCAATTCCTTGAGCACGCAAGGAAGGGCCACAAGAGACAAACACTGGCATATCCCTTCCAGCCCACCCAATCAATATCTGCCTATGTTCATAAAAATCAGCATTCCTGTCTGGTGGCTATCTAGCCTCTGCTTCAAAACTTCCAAAGGAGGAAAATTGACCACTTTCCGAGGAAGCCTGTTCCACTGAGGAACTGCTCTAACTGTCAGGAACTTCTTCCGGATGTTTAGCCAAAATATCTTTTGAATTAATTTCAACCCATGGGTTCTGGTCCAACCCTCTGGGGCAACAGGAAACAACTTGTAACAGCCCTTCATGTATTTGAAGATGGTTATCATATCACCTCTTAGCTGTCTTCCCTCCAGGCTAAACAGACCAAGCTCCCTGGGAAGGTTGCTCTTTAATCATGGGGCTGCCACTTTCCTGTACCCACAATTCCTTGATAGGGGGGATGATAGAAGGGCCTTTCCTTGTGATCTTAATTCTCAGGTATGAACACATGAGACAATGTTAGGCTATAAAGACTGAAAAATGATACCTTGAATTAGGCTCAGGGATGGAGCAGTCACCAGTGTGATTGCTGTAATATCAGTGTCCCATGTTCCCAGTAGCTGGCCCTAACTAGCAGTCAGGCTGCAACATTCTGCACTACTCCAGTTGTGTACATTTTTAAATTTTTTTTGCAAGTTTTGTGTATTGATTTAAACATTTTTACCTTTCCTCTCCTCCCATATGGATTCACAAGGTGGTTTATGATATTCTAAAACACCACAAAAAACATCAGGCTATATAAGGGGCGGAGGGGGAGAGGGAGGGGAGGGGGAATAATTACGCAGAAATAGTAGTAGAGCTAGCCGAAACATTGCTAGCAGTATTCAGCTATACATCGAAAACTATCAATGAATCCTAAAGTTTATCTGACAGAGAACCAACTTTGCTTGTTGCCTAAAACTGGAGCTGAATGACACTCTCACGGTTTTGATGGCCTTCTAACTAAAGAACGTCATTTTCAGATACTCAGGGGCCAATCTGGATTGGGACTGCAGAGTATAGCTTAATGAAAGCGCCAGGAAGCCACTGTTTGCTCCCATTGGCCCCTAATCCAGGTGGTTTTGTTAGGAATACCACAACTGCATTGCACAGGTACACAGGACAGCTATAATTGGCCACAGCTCTCATAAGTGCACATGTATGGCCGCCAGCCCAAGCCCATGGCTACATAACATGTCTCTAATCTAGGTAGTCTTGTTAGGAAAGCCACAAATGCATTGTACAGGTTTACAGGACAGCTAGAATTGACCACAGCTCTCTTTTAAGTGCACCTGTATGGCCAGCTCAAGCCCACAGCTACATAACATGTACAATGGCCTTGTCAGAAGGAAAAATCCATTTATATAACTTTCTTGATAGAATTGTTGGAAACAGCAGTGCCCTTTGGTTTGTGCTTCATCTTTGCTTCCAAACTTTCTTTTTTTTTTAATTATTGGGCTTATCCTTGGTGAGTGGGGCCAGGATCTCCTGTTGGGTCAGCTGCATTGTTATCTGGCTCATTCTGCCAGGAAGAGTTCATTCCCAGGGTTCTGCTGCTGTAACATAACACAACATTTGACAACAGTTGACCAGTGCTGGATGTGAAAAGCATGACACAACTATACTGCAGGGTCTTGGAATGTCAAAGAAAGTGGGTTGTTGTTGGGGTCCTTTGAAAGGTAATAATCTAATATTTGAAATATGACTCAAAGGAGTAAACATCTGCAGCAACAGAAAAACAATATCACCGTCTTCCAGCATGCCGCAGGACTCCTGTTTCCTTCTTCAGGGTGGATAAAATTGACTAACAATAGCCTTATCTAAACTGTTTTTCTGGAAGTGTTCTTACAATGGTTTCCTTTGGCCTGCCTTTTAAGGGAAAAGCAAAGAGACATCAATGACCATTTGTAAAGGCATTCTGAGTCAGTTCCCACCTTCTGTAGGAAGCCGCTTTATAGATGCTGACTTCTCAAGCAAGCTGGTAGCCAGCAGAGAGCTTTGGGGTTCATGGGTGAACATTTTACATGCAGAAAGACCCAGGTTGACTCCTTGATAGTTCCTGTTAAAGGACTTGAGGTAGCAAGAGAGAGCCTCGTTCTGCTTAAGAGAGCCACTGCCAGCCAGACTGAACATTCCTGAGTATGACGTACTAGTGTGCTGAATTAGTATAAGGCAATTTCATATGTGTGCTTTGTACAAATGGCTGACACTTTTGTAGGGAAAGGGGCTGTGGCTCAGTGGCATGCCAGTGATAGGCCTGGAGGGAGTGGGATGGGGGAGCCTGGGGGGGGCGTGTACCCAGCTGTGCTTCCCAACCATATTCTCTGCAATTGTGCCACTTCTGGGGTTTCTCAAAGCCTGAAAAATGTTTCAGGGGTTTCTCAATGGCAAAACAGTTGAGGAAGGCTGCTATAACGAATATGAAAGTGCATAAAGTCTGCTAATTGATCCTAGTGAAACCACTCTTCTACTGTACCCCATAGCTTTCAGCTATGGTAACCATAGCAAGGGCCTTTCAAAGCAAGTGAGAAAAAGAGATGGTTTGCCATGGCCTTCCTCTGCAGAGCCTTTCTCAGTGGTCTCCCATTCAAGTACTGGCTTTGCTAAGCTTCCAAGATTTGACAAGTCTGGGCTGTACCATGCTGCCTTTCCTCCCTCCATCAGGATCTCTGACACAAAAGCCAGCTAAAACAAATCATTTTTTGTTAAAGACCTGCAGTGTTTAAAATGCCCATCGAAAATCAAGTTGGAGTCATCCAGCTGCCCTGTTTTTAGCAGCCGAACAACAGTTCAACTTGCCAGGGTTGAGTATGGAAGGCAGGGGGCACGGAAGGCAGGGGGCACGGTATAGTTACCAGGGTAATGAATGCCATGGGGAAGGTCAACCCAACTGGGGGCAACTGGCTTCACGCCCTCACAGTTCTAATTTCAACAGTTTGACAGAGCAAGGCCTCAGCTGCTGGTCCAATGTGAGAGGAAGGCACATATGGGATAGGGTGCTATTTTGGTCAGCTCTCCTGAGTCCACATGCTCACAGTAACTCCCCTGTATTTTCCCAGTATTTCATGAAATGTTATTGCTTATAATGCTGCTCTGGGGAACTTGGCTGGGTCAGGATGGCCTTGCTTGAAAGTTCTGGCAAGAGAAGCTTTATCACCATGCAGTGGGCATCTTGTGGGAGCCAACTGGCCTTCCTGCTGTCAGGAACAGGAAGAAATGCCTTGATGTTAAAATATTTTTGGCTGCCCCACTCTCTTTATTATGGGAATGTCAGCAAGTTAGGAAACACTTATCCAAACAAAAGCTTGTAAGCGGACTTTTGAGGCTAACTCTTGTTAGGAAAGCACTTTAATTATGTGCTTAGCTCTCATTAGTTGCAGTAGGGCATGAAGATTTGTTTAGAGCTAAGCATGCACAGTTCAACTTCATTTGTCTGAATGGCCTGGAGGACATCCAAAACATCTGGATAATCAGAGGTTTCTGGCGCTCTGTGTACATTGCCATATGGTCTCAAGGGAGACATCTAGTGAACTTGAACAAGAACTTTCCAGCTTTGGATTTTGGAAACTTCTATCAATTCATGTATGATTTGGTTGCTCGGTTTAGTGTTGTTAGTAAATCAGTATTTGATACACTTATTTAGCACCAGCAATATCTAGATCAAGAGTCACCAAGCTTTTCCCTAATGAAAGCTACATCTGAGTAATGAAAAATATCCCAAGCTTCTCCCCTCCTCTGCATTTTACCAAGTTTTGTCCTGTCCTAGACCTGAATAGGTCAAACTAGCCTGATCTTGTCAGATCTCAGAAGTTTAGCAGGATCAGCCCTAGCTAATATGGGAGACCTCCAAGGAATACCAGGGTCATGATTTGGAGATAGGCAATGGAAAACCACCTCTGAACATATCTTGCCTTGAAAGTCCCACAGGGTTGTCATAAGTCAGCTGTAGCTTGACAGCAACAACAAAGAAACAGAACATTGGCAACAAAAAGGATCAGAAATGAAGCTATCAGCTAAGCACTACAGAAGAAAATCCTAGGCCAGATCTTTTTATGGCCTTTTCCTGGAATTTCTAGGGGTTCTGCAAGGTACTGCAGCAGCTGGAGAACTACTGGAGCAAGATTTGAGTCCAGTAGCACCTTAGAGACTAACAACATTTTTAGGGTACAAGCTTTCAAGAGTCAAAGCCGCTTTTGTCAGATACCAGCAGCTCATGAGCTACTTTGTTTGGGGCCCTATTCTACATTCTGAACTGAACAAACAACATGGCCTCTATTCACATAGCTTATGATTAAAATTAGGCAGACAAGGGAAGGTGGGAGGTACCGAAGAAGGCAACTGGCCCATCAACCTAAAAATTGTGAGAAGGCAACTGGCCCATCAGCACCCAGATCCTATTTCTTCCCTGGACTAGTTACACATACACACACACACACACATTTCTCCTTCTTCTCTCTTCCTCTCCTCCTCTCTCCTTTCCTCTCCCTGTTCCTCTCCCTGTTCCTCCCTGGCCAGGTATGGTGTCTTTCCTTTTATTGAATTCCATGGCCTACCTCCCACTGGCTTGCCTCTAGTTTCCTTCCATCTGCTGCATCTCACAGGAGTGAGTCTAAACTATGGCTGTCCCCAGCTCTGGCCAACCAGGACAGGTTGAGTTAGGTATCAGCATCTGACAAGAGGACAGGGCAGGAATAGACATACGCCTCATAATTAAACATTTATGCTTGCCGCATCCTAAACTGAAGTTAAAACACTAGTCCTGGAAAGTACATCACTAATTTGTTTCCTTTAAACTATGATAAGTGAAAATACATTTCTATTTAAATAATTGGAATTTATAGCTAATCTACACATTACACTCTTCCTGCTTACTCAAGCTGTCTGCCTTTGGTTCTCTGTAATGCCTACATTAGCTTGTCACTGACTGTAGCATCTCTGATCTCATGTATAACTAGGGAAAGACTCTCTCAGAAGATTTGTATTCCCACTACTTTCTTAGGAAGATAGGGATAGCTTTGCAGAGTTTGGTGTGCCAGGGTATAATATAAAGAAAATGTATGACTGGTTTTGAAAAGGATCCTGAACATAAATAAAAGTTAGTGCGGAATTGTTAATAGGGTCACTTCAGCGCTAATACAGTCCTGCATTAAATAAGTATATCTGAATGCACCAAATATCTTGTTTTAGAATCAGTGTCACTATAGTATTCTTTCAGAATCTATATTACTAGTGGCTTTTAAAATCAATATCTACTATTTCCTTGCATTACAGGAGTGATTCTGGAAGGCATATAAATCCATTAATCCTCGCACAGCAGCCTGACCTCCCCCTTCCCCACCCCCAATAGCACAAAAGTTGGCTGCGATGGGGTTAGAAATCAGTGGGTAGTTTTCTGTGTGAGAAAATAGCCTAGTCAGTGGGACAGCTTTGGCAAGGGTGCCCCTCATTCAAAGCGGAAACCTTTATCTGACATTTAGCTTCTATTGTGTCTGCTGTTTGCCTGGCTCTCTCAAAAGTGTTTGCTCTGCAGGTGGGTTGCGATCTTTCAAGTCTTGTCTGGGATGCATTAACTGAAGAGGCCACCTGATACTTTTATTGATTGTTACGGCAGCAAAGAGCCCCAGAGCAGGCTGTTTAAGAACAACATCAGGGTGACTTCAGCAAAGATCTTCCTCTGAGGAGTCCGGCTCTGTTTATCTTCTGAGTCTGGGGCTTGGTGTGTTTGGGAAAGGGGGCAAGAAGTCTGGAAAAGTGAGACTGTGGCTGACCTGCATTGTTACAGCCAGGGCCACATTTTGACATTTGTGGGCCCTAGGCACTTTTACCTGTGAGGGTCCTGTCCCCTACCTCCATAAAAACATATTAAAAGCATTTTAAATATTTAACGTACTTTAAATATTTCAACCTATTTTCCCTGCTTTCAGGCAAAATGTAGTAGATTTTTGTGGGTCCTAAACATTTTGTTTTTTTCTGATGTGAGGGGGGGGAGTTTTCTTTGACCCCAACAGTTCATTTGTCTTCTTCTGTTTTTAAAAGAAATTTAAATATTTGGGGGGGGGGGGGGCTAAAAGTACTGTAGGCCCTAGGCACCGTGCCTACTGGATAAATCGGCCCTGCTTACAGCAACTTTTTTCTTGTACTTGTTGGCGAAATTAATCAATATCGGTTGGTGGCTTCAAGCTAGCTGTTGGTATGTATTGGAAAGCAATTTCAAACAAAGGGTTCTCTGAGTTGCAAGCTTCCTCAGTAATTTAAGTAAGACATTTCAAAAGGGAACTATATTAAACCTTCCCAATGAAATCATTTTTAAAGTCAAGAACAATTAAGAATTTCACTTCAAAAGACTAATTATTAACTATCGGCACACAACTGAAGCTGAGCCCTGAAGTCACCTCTCTCTGATGTTCTAAAGTTTTAGACCGTTCCTCTCCATATTCATCCTTGGTATTCCCTCCTGCTGCTGCAAGCAGTAGTAATAAACTCATTTTGTAAGAGTATTCTTTCACTTAAAAATATGGAATAATGCTGACTAAATAATTGGTTCTTTTGAGCTTGTGTTTAAGCACATGTTTAAGTCTCATTTTGAGCAGAGTGGAGGTTTTTTTAAATAAGTAGATCCTCACCATTCATGGATTCATGACCCATTATTTAATTTATTTGTGGTCCTTGGTCCTACCAGTTCATAAGGTATTCAGCTTGCTTTTATTCCTTCCATGTCATCATTGTAATCATTACATTATTAGATTTAGCAGAAAATTTTTGTTGTTTTGCTACTGGAGAGAAAGCCGACTCCCACCACCTGCCAGAATTTGCAGATTTTGGCATTCATTGTGATCTTGGGAATAGCTCTCCTGCCAACGGTGATGGCCCATTGTATATACAATTAAACTCTTCAGTAAGTTTCTGAAATGGCTTTTCCAGCGTTTCATAGTTTTATCCCAGCAATACTGGATCAACCTAGGCAAGATGCTGGAATTTTGAAACTCCTGAGCATATTTTCTTTATATATTGTAGTTTCATGGGGCCTTGATTTGGGTTAGATCATGGATGGACAGAGTGAGGTTTAACCCCTTTTTCCTGCACTATTTTCCTGAAACGAGTCCACAGAGCAAACACATAGGCAGTGTACAGAATGTGTGATCAAAAATGGCAGGATGTGTGATAGAAACCTGATCCCCTTAGGGCCACTGTTCTTGAAAATAAAACCTCAGGATTTCTGAACATGGAATTCCAACATCTTGCTTGGTTCTGCCTTTTGAGTGTGATCCAGCTGAGAAGAACAGCATGTTTCTTGTAGTTTGGTGAACCTTTTCTTAATGTGTAGGTGTTTGCCCTTCTTTCCCTCCAGCAGTTTGTTGCCTGGAAATCCTCCTCCTGTTTTTTTCCATGAGTGATGGAAAATGCCAGCCCTCAATAATGAGGGCTGTACATGGAGGCATTTCAAAAGAACAGTATGTGGAGGATATGAATTCTGCTGTTCAATGCAAGAAAGCTTATCTGAACTTCCATGATGCTAGGAGTATGAAGACTACATGCAGAACCAAGAGTCATCTGAGCAAAAAAAAAAAAAACCCACTGTGAAAGCAGTGCCTCCATGTAGACAATTCTTGTAGAACGATGGGGCCACCTCTACCTATATAAGTGTGCCCCTGTTCTAACACTGGCACCCGATACGCTATTCTGCATGACAGTATGAACAGGAGTGTGTCTAGGGGTCACATAGTTTTTTCTACCAATGGCCCCCATAAATTGGAACTCCCTACCCTAGCAAATTTACTTTTCCTCTTTACTTCTGACCTTTGTTGTTATGCCCATCAGGGGCAATTCTCCCAGGTCTAAGAGAATCTTGGAGCCTTGCCTGTCTGACACCAGGGCCTCAGTCAAAAAGAGGAGGAAATTTCTGCATGTAGGTCCTTCTCCTTCTTCCATGGATTCTCCATCCTCTCTGGAGGTGAGGACTTGGTGCAGGGATTAAGTAATTGTCCCCAGCCCAATCCAGCCTGGGTTTCAATAGATCCTTGGAGGCCCTATAGTCATACCTGTTACTCCCTTGAGATATGGAGGAGGGCCTTTTGGGGCAGGCTGGAACTGTGGGAGCCAGTTGCTGGGCAACAGCTCTGCTTGCTCAACTGGAGCTTGGGGACAGCCACACCTGTCTTCTGTCAGCATGTCAAGACCAGGCTTGGACTCCTGAAGTCTGGGAATGACTTCCCATCCCATGACTCCTGCTCCTGCTGGCCCATCAAGTGGACAAATGTATTTTAAAAAACTATTGAACCAATTTTGTATTTGACACCAAGTATTTAGTAAATCACCCTGACATGATAACCCATTCGTTCTGTAAAAAGATCCGAAAACCTTTTCCTTCAAGGGTTACATAGCCAGTTTCCTCTTCAGCCTGACATTTACACACTAAATCTTTCCCCATTGTGCCGAAACCTGCATTGTGTAATTGTTAGCGCATAGCAGGAGGCATTAGCCATTAGAAAAGGTGAGGAGACTCTTAAATGGGGATGAACGCAATATTGCCGTCATTTCAGGCTTGTTATGACTGGCTGATAGGGGATAAATCATTCCTTATTTTTGGCACTTGGGACTTAGAATATAATAATGCACTCTGGTCCTTTTTACCATAGCACTGTCACAGTTTGCTTCCTCCTATCAGAAAAGAAATGTCGAAAAAGCACAAGTGTCTGTCTCTATTTGTGCTACTTTTAAGTTCGGGGGCTAGCATGTCATGATGGTGTGTCCCAGAACTGAGTGAATGAGAATTTCTGAATGACAGCTGATTAATTGTGAGCTACACAAACTGCACATTAATGTTGTGTCACTGGGTGGTTCATTGCTAGCTGACACAGCACAGACGGTCTATAGGAGACCAATCATACCTTTCATTGGTATGGCAGAAGTATTGGTGAGCATCACAACAGGTGTAGGCAGTGGTGTATTGATATAAAGAAGCTGAAACCCCAGTGGCACTATCTGAGCGCATTATCTCCCTCCGTTTATCTGTGGGAGGCTCTGTTGTGCTTGTAACAATCCCCACTTAACACTCCTTTGTATGGAGGCTCAAAAGAAACAGGCCAGGTTTACAGTGCCCCTGTTTGATTTGTTTGTATATACGAACTGTTGAATGAAAAGTGATTCCCCCCCCCACACACACACATACACACACACTTTGGTGTGTTTAACACAAAACAGGTCCACATCACGATTCTCCACCAATTTATGTTGGCTGCCACATTGTATACGCGATCCACTAGACTAGAACATGTATTGGTTATAAGCTCATAGACAGCCTTTCATCACTGATACATTGTTTGAGCCAAGCTGATGTCATCAGGTCAAACTGGCAACCATCCCATTTTTGCCAGCCAAGATCAAACTATGGCCCATTGTCACTTATTTGCGGATGATGGCATGCTGGATATTTTCACAATAGTATCAGCTGCAAAGCTTTAAGACGTACTTTGCCTATGCATGGTTGTGTGCTTCTTCTGGTAGTCATTTTCCCCCTCACAGCAGTCACAAATGCTTTGTCATATGACTAGGGTGATAACCTTGGACAAACCTTTGCCACCTCTGGTCTACAACTGTTGATGACTGATCCCAGAAGGAGGAACTAAATACACTGAGAAAGCAGCCCATCACTGTTGACTGAATATGTAAACATGGACCCTTTATCATCCCACAGGGTGTACACAACAGAGAAGACAGACCCAGGAGTTTTAACTGAATTGAACAGAGTAATTCAAGAAGAGGGGTACATTAAGATCAGACACTCTGATAGGTTATTCAACACGATGGCTCAATGTCAGAAGAGCCTTCCTGCTCGTTTGTGTGCAGCTTCTCTCCCTGGCTTGGCCACACCTTTTCCTCAGGGCTAAATTAAATGAGGGGACATCCACGAGTGCAGCAAATAATACCCCCCCAGCACCATTTTGGGTCAGAAAAAAGGAGGCGAAGGCAAGAGGCCTGTGCCACCATGGTCTCAACAAGAGCTGGGCCACTACAGTGTTGTTAAAAGGATTTCTCTGGTGGGAATGTATGGTTCCCACAAAATGGAGGTGCATCCCCAGAATGAACTCAGGGGGGCACCATCAAATTTAATTTTGCCATTAATATCTGGTTATTCCTTCCAGCCCGTCTTTTAGATGATCTTTATCCTCACAGTGTACACCTTACAAATACCCAAGTATATATTTTGTCAAATTTAGGGGCCCTTCTTTGAAAATAGTGGCAAATTATAATTATCTATTCATTCTTCCTTCTTTCTATTGCCTAGTATGCTTTATTTAATTTTTCAGGTCTCTCATTACTATTCCATGAAGTTGGATTTCAGAATCCTGAAAGTACATTTCAATCAAAACAACTTCTTGTCATTTTCGCCTTAAAGACTTGATTTCCTTTTGACCTGCTTAAATCCATCTGTCACAATAATATCAATTAATAATATGCTGTGTTTGAAGTGATTAAAGTTTCCTTTTTTGGTTTGTTTGTTTGAATATGTCATGTCACTGCTCTTTTTTGACTTCTGCTCTTTACATCTTGTGGCACTTTTATTAATAATGGCTTCATTCTGATATACATGATACATTGAAGGGCATATGATTTTAATATAAATATGTATTGTAAGAGTTTCTGCTAGCTTTGAGAAAAAGACATTAACACCAGGTTAAAGCCCAAAATAAAATAGTGTGGGAAGAAGCAAGACTGCAATGGTGTATAATGCCAGAGTCTACCTTCCAAATCAGTAATTTTCTCTGTCACTTTGACTGTTTCCGCACTGGGGACACACTTAGCCATCATGTCATGATGCTTTCTGATTTTAAAGTTCAGCATTGTACCCTGGACCATTTCCAATGTCTGCATTTGGGAGCCTTTGGCCTCCTTTGAAGAAGAAGAGTTGGTTCTTATATGCCGCTTTTCTCTACCTGAAGGAGTCTCAAAGCGGCTTATGGTCACTTTCTCTTTCCTCTCCCCACAACAGACACCCTGTGAGGTGGGTGAGGCTGAGAGAGCCCCGATATCACTGCTTGATCAGAACAGCTTTATCAGTGCTGTGACGAGCCCAAGGTCACCCAGCTGGCTGCATGTGGAGAAGGAGCGGGGATTCAAACCCAGCTTGCCAGATTAGAAGTCCGCACTCCTCACTGCTACACCAAGCTGACCCGAGCCTCTGAGGCAAAACCCTAGTGAGGAAACGGTCCTGGAGATCACAGGAGCTGGCAACCCCAGTTTGGGGTGTCTGTCACTTGGATCCAGACTCGTATGTCTGTGGTCCCAGAAGCAGGATTTTGGACTGCAGCAGAAGGGAGGAGGAGGGAAAATCATACTGTGCAGATCCTTGTGCCTATGGGAATGCTACTCTGGATCCATAACTGTGCAATCGGTCCCCTAGCCCTATCTATACAAATGAAGTATTTCCCTTTGTTCCCTGTGGGGCCCGTGGGCTGGTGGGCTCCACCTGACTATCACAAAGGGAGGGCAAGTCTTTGTCTTTTGGCCTGTCCCTTCCTTGGCCCCAGTCTGCCCTGCCTAACTACCAGCATGTACAAACAAAGCCTGTGTCCCCTGTAAGCAGACTTTTTGTTGCCTAAATATTTACAGGAGAGAGCTTTCACCTTTATCTCCCTTCATCTTGCCCAGCTTTCCTTCAAGTGAACACAAACACAGCCTGCCTCTTGCACAGGCAACTACAGGTAACAGAATAGCTCAGGCAAATAGGATACGGATATAGAAAACCCAAATGGTCTTCCAAAGCTACTGAGACATTGTGATGGAGAAGGGGAGAACCATCTCTAGACCCTGACCTCTTGGGAGGAAGAGTGCAATACAAAATGTAATAGTTATAGCTAGTAAGGAGTACCAGAAGGACAAAACAGTGAGCACAAAGTATTAGGACAACCCCGTTTGCTAAATCACTCTCTCCTCTCAATCTCCTTGCCCATCCCTCCTCTTCAGAAATTGAAACCAGACAGTGAGGCACCAGAATGACCATAAGAATGGAAGGTCTGCAGCCACCCTGTAATGTGGTAAATAATTTTGTTTGGATTTGAGGGTCACAAATGGCCATTGTTTGGGCTGGATAAGGACATTTTAACTTCACATCTGTATTCTCTCTCTAATTGCTCACTGGCATTTGCTGAATCCAAATCTCAACTCACTCAAAGAGAACCAAAGTAAATCCTGTAACATTTCCTGTCTTTTGCTTCTTTCAGAGTGCAAATAGGTAGAAGGAAGAAAAGATCAGCCTTTAAACTAAGGTTCTGTTAAGGATGGTTTCGGAAGGAACTAACAAACTGTCAGTTTTATACTTACAACCGACAAAGCTGAGAGATGC